>NW_027397067.1:33669840-33670503 GCF_003265705.2 Callorhinus ursinus
TAAATGTGAAACAGGAAACCATCAAAATGCTGGAAAAGGACACAGGCAGCAACATCTTTGACTTTGGCTGTAGCTACTTCTTACTAGACATGTCTCCTGAGGAAAGGAAACAAAAGCAAAAATGGACTACTGGGACTTTATCAAGATTAAAAAGCTTCTGCACAGTGAAGGAAACAATCAACAAAACTAAAAGGCAACCTTCAGAATGGGAGAAGATATTTGTACATGACATATCTGAATAAGGGTTAGTATCCAAAATCTATAAAGAACTTATCAAACTCAACATCCAAAAAACAAATAATCCAATTAAGAAATTGGCAGAAGACATGAATAGACATTTTTCCGGAGAAGACATCTGGATGGCTAGGACACATGAAAAAATGCTGAACATCACTCATCATCAGGGAGATACAAATCAAAACCACAATGAGACACCTCCTCACATTTGTCAGAATGGCTAAAATTAACAACTTGGAAATAATAGACGTTGGTGAGGATGCAGAGAAAGGGGAACCCTCTTGCACTGCTGGTGGGAATGCAAACTGGTGCAGCCACTCTGGAAAACAGTATGGAACTTCCTGAAAATGTCAAAAATAGAACTACCTTTCATCCCAGCAATTGCACTACTAGGTACTTACCCAAAGGATACAGAAATACAGATTC
>NW_027397067.1:33670603-33675626 GCF_003265705.2 Callorhinus ursinus
GGGGGAGGGAGTAGGAGGGGGAGACGAACCATGAGAGACGATGGACTCTGAAAAACAAACTGAGGGTTCTAGACGGGAGGGTGGTGGGAGGATGGGTTAGCCTGATGATGGGTATTAAAGAGGGCATGTTCTGCATGGAGCACTGAGTGCTATGCACAAACAATGAATCGTGGAACACTACATCAAAAACTAATGATGTAATGTATGGTGATTAACATAACAATAAAAATTTTAAAAAAGAAAAGGTGGTATATATATATATATATATATATATATACACACACACACAAAGGAATATTACTCAGCCATCAAAAAGAATGAAATCTTGCCAATTGCAATGATGTAGATGGAGCTAGAACATATTATGATAAGTGAAATTAGTTGGAGAAAAAAGAATACCACCATATGATTTCACTCATATGGGGAATTTAAGAAACAAAACGGATGAGCATATGGGAAGGTGGAAAAAAGAGAGAGAGCGAAATAAACAATAGGAGGCTCTTAAAGATAGAGAACAAACTCAGTGTTGATGGAGGGAGGCAGGTGGGGATGGGCTAGATGGGTGATGGGTCTTAAGGAGGGCACTTTTGTGATGAGTAGTAGGTGTTGTATATAAGTGATGAATCACGGAATTCTACTCCTAAAACCAATATTGCCCTGTATGTTAATTAATTAGAATTTGAATAAAAATTTAAAAAAAAAGAAAAAAGAAAGGGCAAAAGTTATTCAAATATAGAGACACTTCTTATCTTGATTTCTAATGTCAGGATTATAGGTTAAAGTGTAAATATCATTCCCATTCACAGTAATAACTCTGAAAGAGAGGTACCAAATGGATTTTCTGAAACCACTCAAGGAGTTTGTCAATTAACTCTCTTCTAAATGCATACAGCTGAAACAATACCACAATTTTTGGGTAAATTTACCCTTAAGACAGGACCTGTAATATTTTAAGGTAATTGTGAAGAATGGGATAACCTACGTAGAGAAAAACATGGCATCTTTGTTTACGATTTATTTCATTTGCAATTAAATCACTCATTCATTACAATTAGTAGTAGTTGTATTACACTGTAGAGAAGCTGTCCATGTGAAACAGTCTAATGAATATAGAGTTTCCTTTCTTTCTAAAAAATAGCAGTATTACCTTGGCTTTTCATTCTATATGGAATATTTCTGAGGCCCAATATAAGATTCTTTGCTCATGTGAACAATCTTCATTCCTTTAAAAATAAATTATTGCCTTAACTGCTGGTCCTCTCTCTGATTGGCTCATAGTATAACAGCTCTAGAAAATGTTCTTTTCATTCAGTATCATCAATCAATGGACCAGGATGTTGAATAATTTGAGATATAATTCCACAAATTTGAGAAAAATAAAAATTTTAATGACAAATGATAAAAATAAATGTAAATATATGAAAAAACAAGATTTAATATAACTTCTCTGCTTCAAATATACTTCCACCTGCTGAGACTCTGCTGCCTGATGATGCTTTAATTCAAATACCTTTGTATATGAGGTTGAATTTTTAGTTCGCTCAAAGGTCCTTATGGAACAGAGAGAGGAAAACCAATCACCAAATTGTTATTATTTAAGTCAGCAAAATGACCACTCATTACTATAGACTGCGCAGAGGAAAAAATCAGACGTATTGATTATCTTAACATTATTTCAACCAGTGTTGTTTTGTGATAGCACTTTCACCAGCCACCACAACAGTAATAATAACCACATTTCCTCACCATGTGCCCGACTCCAGAGTGTTCTATAAGTATAAACACATATTATATACACAACACCCTATGAAGAGGAAACCACTGTTACTCTCATTTTATAGATAAAGAAATTGAGGTACAGAATGGTTAAATGATATTTATCAAACAACCAACATTTTTCATAAGAAAGATAATCTGTCAAAGACAAAAGTGCAGTATGTAAGAATGAATAAAAGAGAGATACTCTTTTAGGGATCTAAAAGATCCCTAAAAGGGATGTGGCTCAGCAAGTTAAGTGACCAATCCTTGATTTCAGCTCAGGTCAGGATCTCAGGATTGTGAGACTGAGCCCCACATTGGGCTCCGAGCTAGTCATGGAGCCTGCTTAAGATTCTCTCTCCCTCTGTCCTTCCCCTGCCCAAATAAATAAATAAATAAATAAATAAACAGACAAAACAGAGATACTTAAGATAAACATTCCACCAGATTAACTCAGATTAACTGGGCTACAGGCCCTATGATCATGTGAAATCTTGCCATAGACAAAACAATATACTATTTCCAAGCAAACTTCAGTTTACACTGGGAGATACCACACTGAATAAAAATTTGAATAGACAAATACACATTAAGGAAGTATATTGTTTATAGGGATTAAGTACTTAAATAGAATTTTAATTAGAATAATTGAGAAAGAATAATTTTTACTGGCAGAAATTGAATAAATATATTTGTTGAAAACAATGAAGGGATCACAGCCTGCCTTTTAATTAACTTACAACTCAAAAGAAAAATTCTTGTGGGCCTTGATTATACTCATTTGTTGGAAGAATTGCTAAATGGTTCTAATTGATTGCACTTAACTCATTACTCTATAACATTCATTACTGAATTCGTAATATTAAGAATTATTCACTCATTGTGCTTAAAATTGGGTTATGAGATTAAAGCTGCATTGTTCAAGTGTTAAAAATTAATCCAAATTGGGAATATTAAATGATAGATTGCATTGTAAAACCACAGAGCAGTATTATGTTGAATTTTACATTTCTCTTATAATGAATGGTTTTTTCACAAATGGCAATATTGAGGCTGTGAATAAATGGTATACAAAAGGGACATAAAGCAATTAATTAATAATTTTAAGTGGTAGGTGTTAACTGCTGTTTTGACAAAAATTTTAACTTTCAACGAGAATTCAAGAAGGAGGAAGTCCATTCAAAGCTGAAATGTTATGAAAGGATTCCTAGCAGACAGGGAAGGTGAGATGAACATAATGGGTAATCATTAAACACCGGTGAGAAGAGAGGAATCTGGGTCACAAATCATGATGGAAAAATATCAAAGTTTTCTGTATGCGGATACAGCTTAAAAACATTAATTTTTTATGATTAAGCATTATCCCTAATCTATAGTTATCACTAATCTATAGTTAGTCAAAAATTTGGCTTTTAAACTGCACTGGTAGGGAAGAGCAATTGTATTGCTGTATTATTAACTGACTTTTATGTTACACCTGGACTTAGTAAAGAGCATGCTGATTATTCCTATTTCATGTTTTGTGGTTACTATGTCTTACACTGAAGTCTCCATTTCTTTTTTTTAATTAGATAATTTTGGAGCTTTATGAATAAAATTCAAAAGTTGTATTTGGTTTTTTAGAAGAAACAAGGGAAAAATGTTAAATGTTCTTGTCATTTCTGGATTCTATATGAAACTACACATATAATCTCTAAGTAAGCTATAATTTTTAACTCAACTTTTTAGGGAATTTTTGAGCTCAGTAGATAATTTTGCAAAAATAGAGATGAGTGGGAACAGGATGATTTGCAAAACAAAATTTAATATTTTTGACCATTTACAGAAATTAATTTTAAATGAGACAGATTTTCCCCCTGTAAAGCCATTAATCATAGGAAAAGAAGCATAGGAGCAGAACAAGAAAAGATGCTATAGATTAATTTCTGTATCACAAGAAGCTACAGGGAATTTCAGACTAAGTGTAAAATCACAATATTTTAAACAAAAGGCCCTTTTACATGTGCCTTAATTTCAAAAATTTCTTTGAAAGCTTTGGAAACTTCATTGCCATTGATTAATTGAATTTCAGAATTAAAGGGGCTATGTTTTATGGATTTCCTTTTATATACAACTTAAATCAGTTTCATTCAGCAAACCTTACAAACACACACAGCAAATAATTAAAAACCCGCTACTCTTTGTTCTGAATTCTCATTGTTTCCCTCCATCTCTAAGCCAATGCTTGATTCTCTCCAAGCTCCACACATGATCCTTAGACAAGGGACCAGTCATTGGGACTCCAGTTAGTGCATACACTAGAAGGACTAGTTATGTCCCCAGACGGAATGCGTGCAGGTGAAGGCACAAGTGCCCTGGCAAGGATAGCCAAGGTAGCACAGCGGAAAAGAATGCGGGGGTGAAATCCGAGCTGGCATTTCCCCAACTCCTTAACTTGTTAGATATGTTAGCCATACAACATATCAACCAGAGGAAAGCAAAAGTGCTACATTCAAGAAGACACTGTGTGTGTGTATCTGTGTGTCTGTGTGTCTTCTTAATATATAACAGTATAAATATGTGTATCTTGAGATATATAGATACATACACATACATAACTGTGTGTGTGTGTATATATAAATACATATATTCATACATATAGTTACTTTTATTATTCCTAAAATAGAACATGGACTTATTAAATCTACAAACTGTTTCTCCTTGGATAACTTTTTGAGATAAGATGAAGAACTTATATTTGGGCGTACCAATTTTCCCAACACAAAGCAACAGTCAAAGAAAAAGACTAATAGAGCTTTTTTTTCCTCCCCAGATTTTATCTAAATTCAAGTTATTTAGCATATAGTGTAGTATTAGTTTCAGGAATAGAATTTAGTAATTCATCACTTACATATAACACCCAGTGCTCATCACAACAAGTGCCCTCTTTAATGTCCATCACTCATTCAGTCCATCCCCCCAACCCCTCCCCTCTGGTAACCATCAGTTTGTTCTCTGAAGTTAAGTCTCTTATGATTTGGCCCCTCTCTTTTATTTTTCCTTCCCTTCCCCTATGTTCATCTGTTTTGTT
This sequence comes from Callorhinus ursinus, assembly GCF_003265705.2. NCBI lineage: Eukaryota > Metazoa > Chordata > Mammalia > Carnivora > Otariidae > Callorhinus > Callorhinus ursinus. Next base: position 33,675,432 of record NW_027397067.1, read on the forward strand.
TCTTAAATTCCACGTATGAGTGAAATATATGGCACTTGTCTTTGACTGACTGACTTCACTTAGTATAATAAACTCTAGTTCCAACCATGTCATTGCAAATGGCAAGATTTCATTCTTTCCGATGGCTAAGTAAGATTCCAGTGTGTGTGTGTGTGTGTGTGTGTGTGTGTATCTAGATAGAGAGATAGATAGATA
>NW_027397067.1:33675636-33770700 GCF_003265705.2 Callorhinus ursinus
AGATAGATAGATAGATAGATAGATAGATAGATAGATAGATAGATAGATAATCCCCTCTTCTTTATCCATTCATCAGGCAATGGACATTTGGGCTCTTTCCATATATGGCTATTGTTGATAATGCTGCTATAAACATTGGGGTGCATGTGCCCCTTCAAATCTGTATTTTTTATCCTTTGGGTAAATACCTAGTAGTACAATTGTGAGGTTATAGGGTAGTTCTATTTTTAGTTTTTTGAGGAAGCTCCATACTGTTTTCCAGAGTGGCTGCATCAGTTTGCATTCCCACCAACAGTGCAAGTGGTTTCCCCTTTCTCTGCATCCTCATCAACATCTATTATTTCCTGAGTTGTTAATTCTAGCCATTCTGACAAATGTGAGGAGGTGTCTCATTGCGGTTTTGATTTGTATCTGCCTGATGATGAGTGATGTTCAGCATTTTTTTCATCTGTCTCTTAGCCATGTAAATGTCTTCTTTGGAAAAATGTCTATTCGGGTCTTCTGCCGATTTCTTAACTAGATTATTTGTTTTTTGGATGTTAAGTTTGATAAGTTCTTTATAGATTTTGGATACTAACCATTTATCAGATATGTCATGTGCAAATATCTTCTCCCATTCTGAAGGTTGCCTTTTAGTTTTGTTGGTTGTTTCCTTCACTGTGCAGAAGTTTTTTTATCTTGATAAAGTCCCAATAGTCCATTTTTGCTTTTGTTTCCCTTGCCTCAGGAGACGTGTCTAGTAAGAAGTTGCTACAGCCAAAGTCAAAGATGTTGCTGCCTGTGTCCTTTTCCAGCATTTTGATGGTTTCCTGTTTCACATTTAGGTCTTTCAACCATTTTGAATTTATTTTTGTGTATGGTGTGAGAAAGTGTTCCAATTTCATTCTTTTGTATGTTGCTGTCCAGTTTTCCCAACACCATTTGTGGAAGAGATTCTTTTTTCCATTGGATATTCTTTCCTGCTTTGTTGAAGATTAGTTGACCATATAGTTGTGGGTCCATTTCTGGGTTCTCTATTCTGTTCCATTGATCTATGTGTCTGTTTCTGTGCCAGTACCATACTGTCTCAATGACTACAGCTTTGTAATATAGCTTGAAGTCCAGAATTGTGATGCCTCTGGCTTTGCTTTTAATTTCCAACATCACTTTGGCTATTTGGGGTCTTTTGTGGTTCCATAAAATTTTAGGATTTTTTTTCCAGCTCTATGACAAATGTTAGTGGTATTTTGATAGGGATTGCACTGAATGTGTAGATTGCTTTAGGTAGTATAGACATTTTTGCAACACTTGTTCTTCCAATCCATGAGCATGGAATGTTTTTCAATTTCTTGTGTCCTCTTCTATTTCTTTCATACGTGTTCTATAGTTTTCAGAGTACACATCTTTTACCTCTTTGGTTAGATTTATTCCTAGTTATCTTATGGGTTTTGGTGCAATTGCAAATGGGATTGATTCCTTGATTTCTCTTCCTGCTGCTGCATTATTGGTGTATAGACATGCAACAGATTTCTGCATGTCGATTTTATATCCTGCGACTTTGCTGAACTCAATGATAGATTTTTTTTTAATTCTTCAGCATACAATTATCTCTTATAGAGATATAGAATTATTTTTATGTTTGGGAGAATTTATGATATGATTTAAAATCCATCTGTAATTCTAAACTGAATGCATCATAGGAGCATGGTGGTGATCTCATCTTTTTTTTTTTTCAAAAAGTAAAATATTTGTTTTCTGCTATTAGATACTTTGGATCATAAAAAAAATGAACACCTGATTTTTTTCACATGAAATGATGCATGCAAATATTTAGCAATAGTTACCTATTTCTTTTTCCTTTGCATTTAACTTTGTTTCAATGTTCTGAAATTTCTGATAAATTAGCTCTCAATTAGAGGTGTATATGACGTATATGTTTAAAATATTTTGGAAAATGAAAGAGAAGGAAATGAATAAATGAAACAGAATGGCAAAATGTTGATTGTTATTAAGCTGAGGGATGAGTATATGGGAGTTTATTGTGTGATACTCTCAGCTTTTGTGTGTTTGGAAATCTCCAAAATAATTTTTTTAAATCTGGTAAAGATTTTTTCATTAACTCATTTCCACTTAAAAATACAGATTTCCAAACCTAACAATAACCACAAAACAAATGATCCACAAACATTTTTCCTTCCAATTTTTATAATATATTGTCATCATTCATCTGTTTTATACTATTAAACTTGAATGGTCATTTGCATTTGCATTGCATTTCTTTCTTTTTCTTAAGATATTTTAATATTTTTTATTAGACAAAGAGAGAGTACAAGCAGGGGGAGCGGCAGGCAGAGGAAGAGGGAGAAGCAGGCTCCCTGCTCAGCAGGGAGCCCGATGCGGGGCTCAATCCCAGGACCCCAGCGGGGATCATGACCTGAGCCGTCAGAGCCTCTCAGGTGCCCCAAGATACACATTTCTGAGGCCACTCTTCTGATTTAGCTTACTGGCTGGAGATCTGCAAGATTGTCTCTTACCATCTCCTGCAGGCTTCCTGACAATGCCTTGAAGATACACACAACAACACACAGATGAATTTACATGAAAATGTCTCAATATCAGAGCAGTTATCTGCTTTCAAGAATTTGAGTCCTCTTTCAGCTATTTACCAAGATTGGCATCTTCCTCTTAAGCCAAATAAACCTGTAAGCAACATGAGAAAAATAAAACTAAACTAAAAACACAGAGACAGCTCTGCTTTGACCTAGATGGTTCAGGATGATAACTTATGCAGTGAAGCAAGTCATTGCCACTCTGGTGGGCATTCTTGCTGCCACTAGCCACTTTGTAGACACAGCCTCAATGGTGAAGCCCATATTGTCTCCGGGGGAACTAACTATGCTTAAGTTGTTACGGTGTTATTTAGCAGACTTCACTTTAGTTGACCATTTGACTGAGCCAGAGGTAAGCACTTTGCTTGATCCTAGAACATTAGTCCCCATGAAGCCAATGGCAATAGCTTATTCCAAATTTAAAGATATTCTGGAAGAATGGATAGTAGATTTTGTAAGTTAGCTAAATTGGTGACATGATATAATCAAAAATTTATCCCATGAGTGAAAAAATATCAGAACTTGACTCCAGAATTTTGTCACAATTTGAAAAGAAAATTGGCATAAAACATTTTAGTCAGCTTTTGGAAAGCAATTGTTGATTCTTTTTTTTTTAAGATTTTTATTTATTTATTTATTTATTTGAAAGAGAGAGACATAGCGAGAGAGGGACCATGAGCAGGGGGAGTGGGAGAGGGAGAAGCAGGCTTCCCACCGAGCAGGGAGCCCGATGTGGGGCTCGATGCGGGGCTTGATGCAGGGCTCGATCCCAGGATCCTGGGATCATGACCTGAGCCGAAGGCAGACACTTAACGATTGAGCCACCCAGGCGCCCCGCAATTGTTGATTCTCTTAACAATTTCCCCATATCTTGTCAGGCTCTAGAATGGCTTGGTGGAATATATTTGCCAACACCAACAATCACTGTTGTAAAAAGCATTTAAATTAGAACAATATTCCTTAAAGTCCCAGCTAGAAATGCAACAAAAATGAGGCATCTAAAATCAGATTTATTAATATTAATTCTCTATGTCCCAAAGTAGTGTGACTCACATAGTGTTTGTATGTCTTCAGTTTTCCACTGGGAGATGTTAATAGTGATATCACATTCACAGACATTTTCCTAAGACTCAGGTAGGTATATGAGGGAAACCTTTTCCAACTCAGCAGCCTCCTTCTCTCAAACTTCTCAACAATTTACTTCCTGATTCCACTAATTTTCTCTTTATCCAGTCCCAAATCCCTTATATATATTTTTAATGCCCAGAGTTTTTAATGTTTGCATGAAATTATCACATTCAGTCTTTGTATATATTATTCACACAAAACATGGTATATGGATCAAGGAAGATGACAGCACGGTTTCATTCTGCAGTCTGCTAACAGTTCTTTGAGCATTGTCTTTGATTTGGAGCCACACATTTAAAAATGAACATTTTTTTAAATGAAGAATATACTGTGAAAATCCATTATAATGACAAAAGGACCCAGAATCATGTTACATAAGTAGCAACTAGAAAGAAAAGAAAAAAAAAAAAAAGAGGGGAGAGGGAGATAGGGACCAGAAAATGAGAAGATTTGGGCTGCAATTTAGAAAAGGATAGAAAAGGGAGCAATGGGGTGGAAATTACAGATATAGATTTGGACTCAATTGTAAGAAAGAAGTGACAAGAGCTGTTAAAATAAAATGTGATGCCCCAGGAGGCAGAGCATATTCCATCACTGAAAGTGTTTAAGAAAAAATGAGATAAGCATTTGTCTGGAAAACTTCAAGCTATTTGTCTGAATGACTTCTAAAGTCTCTTCTACTTGTAAAAGTCTCTGAGTTTTTCATCCATTCCGGAATTAGTAAACAGAACTCTCTATTGCAAACAGGACTGGCCATGGGCTTCTTTTACAACAGCAGTGAGGAAACATCAGTCCCTCCATACCTTAATGTTTTCCAAACATTTAAAATGTTGCTATAACTCCCTAAATGTAGGTTTTACTTGTTTTTCTTTGTTAAGATCTCAAAAAAAAAAAATTTTAACTCAAAGTAGTTGAATGTTTATTTTCCCATATTAATGAGCTCTTCAATGAAATATATTTCTAACATACTAAAACATTTCCATCCTCTGGTATACAGTCCTAACATATTTCATAGAAGTGAACTACCAATTGCATATTTAATTCCAAGGAAGGAAAATGGTTAATTTTAGGATGTGCCAGTGTTCTTTTAGGCTACTATTACAGCTTTAATGAAGAGCACGATGGTTAAGAACACCATCTTTAGCACTGAACAGATCTGGGTCCTTGTTCAGGACACAGTGACAGGACCCTATCCCAATGACCTAGTTTTGCAAACTTCTGCCAATCAACCTTCCAGCCTGAGTATCTGTTTCTTCATCTGTGAATGTAGATACCATCACTGCCTATCTTGTATTATTATTGTAAATTAAATAATACATACAAAGTATCTATCATAGTATGTGCCATATAGTGATCCTTCAACAAATATTAGCTGCTGTTATTGCTTCTGCTGTCAAGAAAATTCTGCCATTTACAGCAACATAGATGGACCCTGAGAGCATTATGCTACATGAAATAAGTCAGACAGAGAAAGACAAATACTGTATGATCTCATTTATAGATAAACTCTAAAAAAAAGACCCAACTCATGGAAACAGAACAGATTGGTGGTTGTCCAAGGGGACAGGGGCAGGGGGCAAATGGGTGAAGGTTGTCAAAAGGTATAAACTTATAGTTATAAGATAAATAAGTCCTGGAGATGTAACTATAGTTAATACAACTGTACAGTATATTTGCAAGTTGCTAATGGAGCTGGCATCTATCATGTCAGTTTAGATGAAAAAATGAACATTAAAAGTCATATTGCCCCCAAGTATGGCTGGACCAGCCAAGGAATCTGTAGGAATGCAACGCTACTGGCTTACCAGTAATCAGCACTACCTTAAAGATATTATCACCAGAGGTACCTAATGAAATCTTTAACATAAATAATGATATTTTTCAAATTCTAAGTTTCTTGAGATGGAAAAGACCTCTGGGGAACAAAAGTGGCACCAGAGCACCTGCTAGCATGAATCATGGGCCTCCAATCAAAGGCGTCCACCCTCTCAGGAGACCACTGCCCTAAATTTTTGCCCTTTAAAACCCTCACTTGCAAACCACTGGGGAGTTCAGGACTTTAGAGCATTCACTCCCCATTCTCCTGGGTGGTGCCACACCAACAAATAGCCTATCTCTCTTGATTGTAAGAGCTGGTGTCAGTTTTTATTGGCTTACTGTCCATCGGGTGGACAAACTCTCATTTGGTTAGGTTATACTAGGAGAATATATCTTACAAGTTCTCATCACACACACAAAAAATTGTAAGTATGTGAGGGGATAAATTTTAGCTAAATATATTATGGTAATCATTTTGCAATATATACATATATCAAATCGTTATGTTGTACAGCTTTAACTAATACAATGTTATATGTCATTTATGTCTCAATAAAACTGGAAAAATATGTAAGGCTAATTTTCAGACATTGAAATAATAACTAGAAGGAGAAAGAAGAAGAAGAGGAGAATTAGGAGTAAAAGGGGCAGAAGAAAAATTATTCTATCATACATAATAAATCAAAAGGAAAATTTAGATGATAACCCAACGCTAATGACTTCTGACTTCATATTTTATTTAATAGCTCCTTCACTCTCCTTGTAATATGAATATTTTTACAAAAATAGCTAAAATTTTGTAAGCTTTGACTGAAACAAACAAACAAACAAAAAAGACCTAAACTGACTCATTAAGTTTTACGCTGTTAGTATTATTTTTCAATTCAGTAACTATATTTTCCTGTTCACTGAGTCATGGACCAACATATAAGAAATATTCATGGAAGACAAAGTACTCAGGCCGAAAACACAGTGTGTAAAAACAGGCAAAACATTTGTAAAACCCTAAAATCAGTTCTGAATACTAAAAAGTCTTTCAGTGTGTCTAAAGAGAGAAATAAAGAAACTAAGAAAATAGCATCATTACTTTCAAGTAAAAATGTAGGAGGTATTTAAAACATTACAAATTATTCTTGCAAGTCACAGGAAAACAGTTCAATAGATCTGTGAAGAAATACAGGGGACTCCACGGCCATAGGGTGACAGCACAGAAGTTAAGAGCCTGGATCTTGGACATTGAAAGGCCTGGGTGAAATTCGAGCTCCACCATTCTTTCTCTAGGCTGCATGAAATCAGGCAAGTCCTCAACATCTCTGATTCTTAGATTCCCTTCTGTAAAATGAGGATTAAAAAAATGAGGATAACAATCACACCTGCCTGATAGGACTGTGATAACAAATGGTAAATGCTTAGCAAAATACCTGCCCATGGCAGTTATTAGCTAACAAAATTATCAAAATTAAGGCAAGATAGATAGCCACTTTACTGGCTTATTCAAGGATAAGCAAGAAACAGTTCCTATTTCAAAAGAGCTTTACTGAGGATTCCAAGGAAGACTCCATGATCCGACAGTCCATAAAGCAAAGCAGAGGGAAAAGAAACCTCTAGAGAAAAATTGCCTCTAGCACAAAAATGCCTAGTTGCAGCTCTGCATTTTATTAACACATTGGGAGAAAATTAAAGTAATCTGGTAACATACTTCTAAAATGGGATTTTTTTCACATCATTTCAATAGTACCTTTCAACACTCAAGTAAACATATCCATTTGAAACCTAGTCTACCACAAAGAGCAAATTAGGAGGGAAAATAGTTTTTTCCGTGTTGTCAATCCAAGTCGTCACATGAGAATATGTCAGTAATACTCAAAAGGTACCATGAATATAAAAATTATCATTTTAGAGACAGTTACTTGAACAGTTTCATGCTGTTTGTCAGAATCAGAAATTAAGTGATTCTTCAGAAAACTAGAGAATAAAATAAATGAGCTCCCTTCACAGTTAAAGGGAGGGAATGGGGGAAGAGAGGTGCAGTTTGTTCATTAAAAACACTGAAACTTAAAAACTTTGCAAAATATCTTATAAATAAATGTCTCAGAGTCATGAAGTGATTTTTATTAAAAAGTCATTCTTTTGGCCAAGTACTCGATCTTTTAGTTCTACCCTTTTTATTCTATAAAATCTTTAGGCTTACAACTTCTAGCCCATAGTAAATACATTTCAGTAAAGAAATGACAACCTTGGAGACCAAGTAGTACAATTTTTAATTTAGTTATTGTAAAATGACACAGAAAACTAAGTGGCATATTCGGAGACATATAGGCTTAGCAAAGAAGGGGAAAGAGATAGCCATGCTAAGTTTGAATACTGGCACCTTTCATTAACTGAAAGGTTAATGAACTTTAGTTTCTTTTTGTCAACTGGGTATAGCAATAAATACTTGCAAAGTTGCTCTAAGAATACACCAATACATAATAAGAGCCCGGCACTTCATAGGCTCTTTTCATCATGACATCTGCAAAGAAATCTCATATTCTCAATGATAATTTGCTGCTTAGAGCAAGCTTTGGAATTTTTTATTGTGGATTACTACATGTGTATTCCCAGTTACCAGGCTAAGGGAATTTTCTGCTTCCAACAGATAGAGCTAGACATAACTGAATTTTTACTAGCATGGACTGTCCCTATCAGGAAATTGGACTGCCAATGCAGGACTCCAGATCAGTTAGAATCCTGCAGATGCCCACTGGGCAGGCAATACTGCCAATGAGAGCTGAAACCAAAAGGTAAGGCTTGAGCAGGCAATGGGCCAGATACTCAGAAAGGGCTCAGGTCCATTGGTTCGGAAATGACCCTAGAAAAAAAATTGGCAAGCACTCATCATAAGGGAGAGAGGAGGAAGAGAAGTTGTTCCATCTTTATCTGACACAGTCCTAAAATCCTTTATTCCAAAAATCCTAGGCAGATTTACCTAGATCCACACTGTTTCTAGAACTGCCTTCCCTTAGTTGATCAGCTTAATGCCACCAAATCTTTTAGAATTTTTCATCAGATGGGAGAATTTCTTGCAGTATTACTGAGGCTCCGACTGATTGTTTAGTTGCCTAAAAGTCCTAACAGAGATCTTCCATCTTCTTTGCTAATAACAGTTTATGCTTTTATTATTCTCTCTCCTAGCTCAGGATCAACTGCTCAGTTACCCCTCAATCGAGAGGATATAATATTATCATCTTTTACTGTCTAAAGATTCATTCTTTCATCCCACCCCACCAGCTAATAGCTGTTTTCCTTTCCCTGCAGCTGGTTATAATTAATAAATTATAAATTAGACACATCTTAGCTGTTTCCCTTCAGCAACATCTTAGCAATGGCTCTCTGTAGGATCTTGGCAAAAAGATTTCTTCAGAAACAGTTCCAAGTAAAAATTTAGTAGTTACCAAGTAATAGAATCCAAATCTTCAAACTTGTCATTTTGGATAAAAACTGAGGCTGTGAGGATGTGTGTCTAGGGACTCCTCTCAATTTAAAGAGCCAACACCTGGCACCAGAATTTAAGTCTTTTGATTCTTGGTTAATTTTTGCATTACACCACATGCTTCTCCTCTTAAAAAGTTCAGTATAATTTAACAAAATGAAGAAATGTTTAATAGGATTACATAGAAATTTGGAAAAAGATTACATTGATTCCATCAGCAAGGCTCAGATGAGAGAAATAGAGACAGCTAGACACAGATTCATAAAGGTCGGAAAGAGGTGGGGAAAGGATGGATAATTTGAGTCAATTCATTAAATCATGAAGCTGAATTTTAATATACTCCCCCAAGAGTACACTTGTAAATGAGTCACCTAACATCTACAATCATCAGATCACAAATCTCTGTCAATAGGGGAAACTATTATCCCACACCTACCTGCAAATACTAATTGCCCAATAATGACATTTACATAATGAGTCAATGAGACACTGAAACAAACAAAAAAAATGTCAGTTAATAATGTGCTTAAGGGGGGTGACTGGGTGGCTCAGTCGTTAAGCATCTGCCTTCGGCTCGGGTCATGATCCCAGGGTCCTGGGATCGAGCCCCGCATCGGGCTCCCTGCTCAGCGGGAAGCCTGCTTCCCCTTCTCCCACTCCCCCTGCTTGTGTTCCCTCTCTCGCTGTCTCTCTCTGTCAAATAAATAAATAAAATCTTAAAAAAAAAAGAATGTGCTTAAGCAGGCACACAGTTCTCACAATGATAGTTTTACTCTCCTCATGACAAACTTGTTCACACACTGCTAAAGAATAATCCCCAGGGGTTTACTGAGCTGAGCTCTATACAATGGGAATTATAGGAGATATAAGATTAGTATTATGAGACATGCGCTAAAATTTTTATTAGGACTGCAAAGTTTAACATATATGGCATAATTTAAGAACTGCATAAGTACTCTCTAAATTCTAAAATATGAGTTCAGGCATCAAGTACCTAAATCATCTAATGACGGAAATGAAATTATTCCATGTTAAAAAGATGCCTGTGTCTTGTTATTCCTATATTTAGTTATTATATTAGTCAAGGTTCTCCAGAAAAAAAAGAATGATAGATTATATACATGGGGAGGGTGGGGAAGAGAGATTTATTTTAAGGAATTGGATCATGTATCTATGGGGGCTAGCAAGCCTGAAATCCATAAACCAGACCAGCAGGAAATTCAGATAAGAGCTGATATTATCCTGAGTTCAAATTCAGCTCAGGAGTCCACTCAATCTTTGATCTTTCTGAAAACTACTTTCACAGCAACATCTAGACTGGTGTTTAACTAAACAACTGGGCACCACAGCCTAGCCAAATTGACACATAAATTTAACCATTACAGTTATAGACATCCTTATAATAATCAAGGAAATAGTATTTGTAGGAAAATCACACTCATCATAATACTTAACACAACATATGGCATTTTAAAATTCTTTGGCATTCCTCCCACTGAGAGGTTGCAGGGAAATCTGTCTCTCTGTGTGGCTTGAGATTCTCACAACATGATGGCTTCATTCAAACAGAGAGTATCTAAAGAGGGAACTTCTGAGAAGCATTTCAAGCTGCATTCCAGGAGGAAGTTATGTGACATTTTACGACCAGGACTCAGAGGTCACACGGTATCCCTTTTCCATATTCTACTGGTTGATGCAGTCACAAGCATTCTCCAACTCAAGAGAAGGGGACATAGACCCCATCCCTCTCTGAGAAGAGGTCAAAGAATTTGGGGCTCATGTTTAAAAACTGCCACAATTAATTAATATTAATTGAGCTGTTACTACGTCCCAGGCTCTATGATGGGCTTTTATGCTTCACTTAATCCTCCAACCTTCCTGAAATATGGTTATTATATATATAAGTAAACTGAAGCTGAGAAATATTAAAACTCTTCCTAAATTCACGCAGCTAACATGTAGCAGAGCCAAGATTCCAACTTGGCGTTCTGACTCTAAATCAACACACATTTTGTATAATACAATATTGCCACCCATTTAGAAATAGAGAGAAGTAGCGTGCCTGGGTGGCTCTGTTGGTTGAGCATCTGACTCTTGGTTTCAGCTCAAGTTGTGGTATCCCGAGGTCTCTGGGTCATGGGGTCAGGACTTGTGTCAGGCTCTGTGTTTGGCGGGGAATGTGCTTGGGATTCTCTCTCTCCATCCCCTTCTGCCACTAACCTCCATGTTCTTTCTCTCTCAAATAATTAAATAAATCTTTAAAAAAAAAGTAAAGAAAAAGAAAATCAAATTTAACACTATTTTTTTATTTTATTATGTTATATTAATCACCATACATTACATCATTAGTTTCTGATGTAGTGTTCCATGATCCATTGTTTGCATATAACATCCAGTCCCCCATTCAGTACATGCCCTCTTTAATACCCATCACCAGGTTAGCCAACCCCCCAACCCCTTCCCCTCTAGAACCCTCAGTCTGTTTGAAACCACCATTACCTTGATCCAAAAACCAGACAAAGACCCCATCAAAAAAGGGAATTACAGATCAATATCTTTGATGAACATGGATGCAAAAATTCTCACCAAAATACTAGCCAATAGGATCCAACAGTACATTGAAAGGATTATTCACCACGACCAAGTGGGATTTATCCCTGGGCAGAAAGGTTGGTTCAACATCTGCAAATCAATCAATGTGACACAATACATTAATAAAAGAAACAACAAGAAACATATGATCCTCTCAACAGATGCAGAAAAAGCATCTGACAAAGTACAGCATCCTTTCTTAATCAAACTCGTCAGAGTATAGGGATAGAGGGTATATACCTCAATATCATAAAAGCCATCTATGAAAAACCTATAGCGAATATCATTCTCAATGGGGAAAAACTGAGAGCTTTCCCCCTAAGGTCGGGAACATGGCAGGGATGTCCACTATCACCACTGCTATTCAACATAGTACTAGAAGTCCTAGCCACAGCAATCAGACAACAAAAAGAAATAAAAGTCATCTAAATCGGCAAAGAAGTCAAACTCTCACTCTTTGCAGATGATATGATACTTTATGTGGAAAACCCAAAAGACTCCACCCCAAAACTACTAAAACTCATACAGGAATTCAGTAAAGTGGCAGGATAGAAAATCAATGCACAGAAATCAGTGGCATTCCTGTACACCAACAGCAAGACAGAAGAAAGAGAAATTAAGGAGTTGATCCCATTTACAATTACACCCAAAACCATAAGATACCGAGGAATAAATCTAACCAAAGAGGCAAAGAATCTATACTCAGAAAACTATAAAATACTCATGAAAGAAATTGAGGAAGACACAAAGAAATGGAAAAATATTCCATGCTCATGGATTGGAAGAACAAATATTGTGAAGACGTCAATGCTACCTAGAGTAATCTACACATTCAAAGCAATCCCTATCAAAATACCATCCACTTTTTTCAAAGAAATGGAGCAAATAATCCTAAAATTTGTACGGAAACAGAAAAGACCCTGAATAGCCAGAGGAATCTTGAAAAAGAAAAGCAAAGCTGGCGGCATCACAATTCCGGACTTCCAGCTCTATTACAAAGCTGTCATCATCAAGACAGTATGGTACTGGCACAAAAACAGACACATAGATCAATGGAACAGAATCGAGAGCCCAGAAATGGACCCTCAACTCTATGGTCAACTCATCTTCGACAAAGCAGGAAAGAATGTCCAATGGAAAAAAAGTCTCTTCGACAAATGGTGTTGGGAAAATTGGACAGCCACATACAGAAGAATGAAACTGGACCATTTCCTTACACCACACACAAAATAGACTCAAAATGGTTGAAAGACCTAAACGTGAGACAGCAGTCCATCAAAATCCTAAAGGAGAACACAGGCAGCAACCTCTTCGACCTCAGCCGCAGCAACTTCTTCCTAGAAACATCGCCAAATGCAAGGAAAGCAAGGGCAAAAATGAACTATTGGGATTTCATCAAGATAAAAAGCTTTTGCACAGCAAAAGACACAGTCAACAAAACCAAAAGACAACCAACAGAATGGGAGAAGATATTTGCAAATGACATATCAGATAAAGGGCTAGTATCCAAAATCTATAAAGAACTTATCAAACTCAACACCCAGAGAACAAATGATCCAATCAAGAAATGGGCAGAAGACGTGAACAGGTATTTTTCCAAAGAAGACATCCAAATGGCCAAACAGACACATGAAAAAGTGCTCAACATCACTCGGCATCAGGGAAATCCAAATCAAATCAAAACCTCAATGAGATACCTCACACCAGTCAGAATGGCTAAAATTAACAAGTCAGGAAATGACAGATGTTGGTGAGGATGCGGAGAAAGGGGAACCCTCCTACAATGTTGGTGGGAATGCAAGCTGGTGCAGCCACTGTGGAAAACAGTATGGAGGTTCCTCAAAAAGTTGAAAATAGAGCTACCATATGACCCAGGAATTGCACTACTGGGTATTTACCCCAAAGGTACAAATGTAGGGATCTGAAGGGGTACGTGCACCCCGATGTTTATAGCAGCAATGTCCACATAGCCAAACTATGGAAAGAGCCAAGATGTCCATCGACAGATGAATGGATAAAGAAGATGTGGGGTGTGTGTGTGTGTGTGTGTGTGTGTGTGTGTGTGTGTGTGTGTACACATATATACACAATGGAATATTATGCAGTCATCAAAAGGAATGAGATCTTGCCATTTGCAACGACGTGGACGGAACTGGAGGGTGTTATGCTGAGCAAAATAAGTCAATCAGAGAAAGACATGTATCATATGACCTCACTGATATGAGGAATTCTTAATCTCAAGAAACAAACTGAGGGTTGCTGGGGTGGTGGGGGGTGGGAGGGATGGGGTGTCTGGGTTATAGACATTGGGGAGAGTATGTGCTATGGTGAGCGCTGTGAATTGTGCAAGACTGTTGAATCACAGACCTGTACCTCTGAAACAAATAATACATTATATGTTTAAAAAAAAAAAAAGAAGATAGCAGGAAGGGAAAACTGAAGGGGGGATAATCGGAGGGGGAGACGAACCATGAGAGATTATGGACTCTGAGAAACCGTAATTTTTTAAAAGGTTTTATTTATTTATTTGAGAGAAAGAGTGTGTAAGCTGGAGGGACAAAGAGACAGAATCTGAAGCAGCCTCTGCACTGAGCGCAGAGCTCAACACGGGTCTCGAACCCATGACCATGAGACACAACCTGAGCTGAAATCAAGAGCTGGATGTTCAACCGACTAAGCCACCCAAACACACCCACAATTTTTTTTAAATTACAGAAGTGTATGTTTTTGTTTAGGTCTACTCAGCTTTCATTCATTCTTCTGAACACAGTGTTCTGAGACAAATTAGAAAAAGTATCCCATCTAAGCAGATGCAGCCCCAGTGTATCATGCCTTGGCAAGTGGAGCCGAAGGCAGATTTCAGTCCCTAGTCACTGCCTCAGCTGGACACCATCCTGAAATGAAAAATTATTCATGAAAAACTATACATGTTGACCTTGCCCCAAATCAACCTTATTTCTCAGAGAGATGAATGAGGCCAACTCCTCCCTTTGCTCCAGTTGGAACATGACCCAGGTCTACCTAATGAGATTCAATTCCAGGGTTCTTATTGAAACTGTTAAAAAAGGAAATTATGTTCTTTGCAGATACACTTACCAATAAATAGCATAAGACAAGAGTGGCTGCGAAATGCAAAACCTGAAATAAAGCCGCCACAGCAGAAAGCAAAATAAAAAGCTAGAGAATGTAACCCTGGATCCAGCGTTACCTGAAGCTAGGATTATCCCTGGACTCTTAGGATACTTGAGCTAAAAAACCACCTTTGTTTCTTTTTAATTTTAAAAACCAATTTCTATTGAATTTATGACATAGTCAAAAGTGTTCCAACTAATACATCTCCTTGGTCATGACTTCATTTTCCTAATCTGTAAAAAAACTAAATAACCTTGAAAATCCTTTCTAGTTCTAAATATATATCTATATCTATCTATCTATCTATCTATCTATCTATCTATCTATCTATCCACACACATATACATATATATGCACCTTAGTTTCCTCATCTTTACAACTAGAATGTAGGACAGAAGTGTCTTCATGACCCTTCCAAAGCTAAGAGCAACGATTCTGTGATTTTGTGTATATTGGGGTAGAAAATGTCCTAGCATATTATTTCTATCCAGATTACATCAGAGAATTCAGCAGGTTGGGAACAGCTCTGTAGCACTGCCACCTGGTGACTATTTGCTTCATCTATGCTTTCACCTTTCTAATCAACAAGTAGAAACAAGGGCAGTTTCATGATCTTCTGAAATAATGTTTGAAGTCTGAAACATATAAAGTTAAAATAAGTCATTACATTTCAAGCAACATTGATTAAGCAACAACTGGGCACAGTCACTAAAGAGCATATGAAAATGTCTGACACAACCTCTGCCATCTCAGAATTTTAATTTCATGAGGACATCATATATGGTTCATACCAAAAGAAGGTAACAAAAGAAAGGAATAGAGGTAAATGATCAAAAGACCAAAAATTATGAAGGATTTAGAAGATAGTAGAGGAAGCATCGTGAATTCTAATCATGATTTTTAAACATGAATTTTAAAAGCCTATAATGAGTAGTATCACTATATAGATAGAAAGAAGCAAGGGCACAAGGCAATACAGTGATTTACCATAGAAGATATTTAAGTAATAACTAGAAGACCACTTGGAAAGGATCACAGATGTTTTCAGGGGATGACTAGGAGTAAGGGTTTAAAAAAGTAGTTGTAGGTCATACTTTAGAGAAGCCTGATGTCAGTCTAAGGAAGCAGAGCACAGAATGAATTGGGGGTGAAACATGAGAAATGGGAACACAGGCAAGGGGATGAGATAAATATGACGTCATGAGGACCTAATCTAGGGTGATAGTGGTAGGAGGGCTGGATTTAAAAAAAAAAAAAGCAAGAGCCATTTCTGAGTTAGACTCCACATGGTGTGACAATTGATTAAATTTGTACTAGGAGAAAGGAACTCTTTAGGATGGAGAAATGTAATCTCAAGTTTTTGAGCACAAATAACTATAAAAACAGACATATTGGGGTGCCTGGGTGGCTCAATAGGTTAAGCATCTGGCTCTTGATTTCAGCTCAGGTCATGATCACAGGGTTGTAAGATGGAGCCCCGCATCAGGCTCCCCGCTGGGGGTAAAAACTCCTTAGGATTCTCTCTCTCTCCCTCTGATCCTCCCCTCATCCCTCTCTTAAAAACAAAAATAAATAAACAAACAAACAAACAAACCAGATGTACTATTAAAAGAAACAGAGGACTTAGGAAGAAGAGCTTTTTTGTGTGGAGAAAAAAAAATCCTAATCTTCTATTCAGACATGCTAAGGTTAGAGCTCAGAAGGATTTCTGGTAAAAGATATGCAAGGTACAGCTAGGAATAAACATTTCAGTCTCAAGGGAGGGTCTGGACATAAAGATGCAGGGTTTGGAACCATCTTCAAAATAATCATTAAACGTATGAAAATAGGTAAAATGCCAATGAGTAGAATATGTACAGAGAAGATTAAACAAAACATGCTAATGAACACCAACTTCTAGGGGATGGAAAGAAAAAAAGAAATCAGTAGAGGCAACAAAAGGAAAGAATCAGAGCTAAAGGGAGTTTTAGGCTGGGACAGTGTAAAGAAGCCAAGACAGAAAAGCATTTCAAGGAAATCAACAAGGGAAAATGCATCAGAGAATCCAACGGAGTGAAAAGATAAAAAAAATCACAAAGACTCTTTGTTGAACCACTTGGCAGTTGTTAAGAGGATTAAGAGAATCTTAAGAGAATTGTTTCATAAAATGCTGAGGACAAAAGCAAGAGAAGTAATAAAGGAATTCTGACAGAGATCCTAGCCTATTCTCAAGAAATCTGTTGTAAGAAGGAAGGAGAGAGATAGAATGAGAGCTTAAGAAGAAAAAGACCAAAGGAAGTCATTATTGATGGAGGGCAGAGACTTGGTGAAAGGGAAACATTTAAAATGACAAAAAGGAGCTATCAATTGAAAAAGGCAAGATTCCAAAGACAAAGGCCAATAAATCAGGACACATCTGTAGGGATCATATTTGTAAAGAAGGAAAAATAATTTTTCCTCATGTGGGAATAAATTATCAGCAGATGGGAAAAACTGAATAATTTTATGGCAGAGAGAAGATAAAGTCCCATAAGCTGTCTTTGGGTTGTTATTCTTGATAAATAAGGCAGGAATACATAGGCAACATCCTCATCTCAGTTTAGCCAGGACTTTTCCCATTTTAGCCCTAAATTTCCCATTTCTCAGGAAATCAGGGCAAACAGGAATGGTTGGTAACCATAATCATGGGTCAATTGCTGTTTTCATGTGGGTATGAGTTAATATCTCAAAGAGATTAAGGAAGAAATTTCAGAATAATTTTATGAGGAAACTTGATAGTTCATCAAAGATGGATGAATAGACAGGTGAGTAAGAGTGATGGGCTATTTTATATCTTATTAGATGGCAGGAATTTGTAATGTCACTCAGTACGGTGTCATCTACACAGGCTCATGCTCAGCAGTGAGATAGGGAAACTGAAGGATTCCATAAAACCTGATTTTTGTTGCTTTTCCTGTTTCTATTCTTGCTAGGACCTGCACCCCCACTTTACACATGCCTCAAAATGCAAATAGCGTATTACTCCTTGTAAGGGACAAGGAGTTAGTGATTTCTTTAAAATAGATAACATCTAAGGAAGGATCAGGTGTGAATGACTGGATCATATTCATCATATTTCAGACCACTGGAGCTAGACATCTCTATGCCCAGACCTCCTGGCTCCAAGGAATAACACCTGGGCCCTTGTTTTTGTTCTAATAGGTTCCTGGAAACCTAAGACTACACATATACCAGACCACAATCCTCAGCAAAAACCCCCCAGACCGTGAACAAAGACAAGACTCCCTCCTTTCCTTCCTGAATCTCCCAAACACTCTGTTTGGACCTGAACTCTCTGTATACCTTCAATAAACTCTGCTTTCACCTTTCGCTGCCTTGTGTTTGATTTCTATCCTGCATGCAGCCAGGACCCTGTTTGCTGGTCCTGAGGGACCCACTCTGGGTCCTGGGACCCGGCCTGCCAGCATCAGCAGCACAGAACCATGAATTGAGAGAGCAAAAAAAGGAAAATGCAGTTTAAGGAGTTTGTTTCAGCTAGTAGGAAATGCATGTAGATTGGTAAGATTGTTTTCAAATTTGGGAAAATGACAGTTTCTTTTGTATATAAGCTGGAAGATTAATTTCTGGCTCTGATAATTTCTCATGTGATCCTCTTTACTACCTTCCTGCAGGCGTCAGTTACCAAAGGACACATTCACATCACAGTATGACCTCCTAGCCCTAAGTCTTCATGTCTTAATGCTCAGTGAGTTGGTGCAATGTATTATAGCATTCCTGAATGTCATTCAGAAATAGCTAGCAAAAACTTAACTGTACAGAAAAGTGACTGTGAATCACATAATATTACTAAAGTCAAATAAAAGAATCTCCAGTTCATCTTCCCTGATACCTGATCCCAAAATTGCCTGCAACCATTCCCACACCACTCAATATGAGAAGTGTGATAAAGGTGAGTCAGAATGAAAAGAAACGACTGTTCTAACCAACTGCAGTTCAAATACCTTACCTTTACAAATTTTACAAAACCATATAACCCTCTAAACACATTGATAAGGCCTCCTCCAGGTCCTCGGTAGGAATTCATACAACTAAGGGATACTGAAACTTCGTTAGCTTATCCAAAAATCTGCACCAATACACCAGGTTTGTAGCCAATACTTGGAGCAATGCTGCCCTGCATACAAATAGAGAACTTAAAGTCTGGCCCTATTAAAAGTCTTATGGTTCCTTTTTTTGTTTGTTTTTATTTAAATTCAATTAGCCAACTTACAGTACACCATTAGTTCCAGATGTAGTGTTCAATAATTTATCAGTTTTGTATAACACTCAGTGCTCATCACATCACATGCCCTCCTTAATGCCCATCACCCAATTACCCCATCTCCTCACCCAACTCCCCTCCAGCAACTCTGTTTGTTTCCCATAGTTAAGAGTCTCTCATGGTTTTTCTCCCTCTCTGACGACTTCCCCTTCTGTTTTCCCTCCCTTCCCCTACAGTCCTCTGCCCTGTGTATTATATTCCGCATATGAGTGAAAACATATGATAATTGTCTTTCTCTGATTGACTTATTTCACTCAGCATAATGCTCTCCAGTTCCATTCACATCCATGTAAATGGTAAGTATTCATCCTTTCTGATGGCTGAATAATATTCCATTGTATATATATATACCACATCTTCTCTATCCATTCATCTGTCAATGGACATCTCGGCTCTTTCCACAGTTTGGCTATTATGGACATTGCTGCTATGAACTTTGGGGTGCAGGTGCCTCTTTAGATCATTACTTTTGTATCTTTGGGGTAAATACCTAGTAGTGCAATTGCTGGGTCATAGGGTAGCTCTATTTTTGACTTCTTGAGGAACCTCCATACTGTTTTCCAGAGTGGCTGCACCAGCTTGCAGTCCCACCAACAGTGTAAAAGGGTTCCCCTTTCTCTACATCCTTTCCAACATTTGTTCTTACCTGTCTTGTTAATTTTAGCCATTCTGTCTTTATACATATTGTTGTCTCTCTCTCTGGAGAGTTTTCCACTACACAGCTTTCCAGGTGGAAGGAATAGCAAGTACAAAGGCCCTGAGGTAGAAATATGTTTGATGAATTGTGTCTGGTAGATTCTGGGGTCAAGGAACAGCTAAGAAACCAATACTGTTGGAGAAGAATGAGAGAGGAGTGGAGTAAAACAATGTGAAGCCAGAGAGATAACCAGGCAGGTCTTGCAACCTGGTAACAATGCAAAGACCCTGACTTACTCTGAGTGAGTTTGGAAGCCAGGCAGAATTTTCCCCAGAGGGCTGAAGTGAACTGACTCACAATTTTAAAGTTTCATTCTGTTGAGAATAAACTGTGGAGAATTAGCAAAAATTGTAGCTTGTTTATCTTTGAGTTAAGGGTGGTGAGTGAATATTATTTTAAAGCTGGCAGGAGACTTCCTCTTAAGGAGAAAAGGTTTGTTTAGAAAAATAAAGCCCTCAGGATAATGGCCAAAATGGACTAAGACCGACATAGAACTGAATTGTCCTGCATAATAGAGTTGGGGAAACACTGAGCTCTGGGATCTGTGTGAGAAGGAGTGTAATGGATGGTGAACCTTTTGGAGAGCCTGGAGTAGCCCAAGGCAAAAGGATGGGAGATTCAGGAACAAAGTCAGTTTCCTGGAGTGCGGGAAGAAAAATAGGAAATATTCAGTTTTGGATCATCCAACACACTATTCCAAGATATAAAAATCCTTCAGAAAACAAAAGGCCTAACACATACAAATGCCTCTGTAAGTAGTGTTTTGAAGAAAAGAAGGAAAAAGATGGTAGCCCTTTGGGGTTGACTTGAGTTAAGAGAAAAGATCAGGAATAGAGGATAAGATATGAGTAGCCAACAACTCAAGAAATAGAAGTAGAAGCGAGAGAGGATCATAGAAAAAATTTCATGGGAAAGATTTTGGGTATCTCATCACGGTTGGAAGGATTCAAGACATTACTATTTTTTTAAGATTTTATTTATTTATTTGAGAGAGAGAGCATGAGCAGGGGTGGGGTACAGAGGGAGAGGGAGAAGCAGACTCCCTGCTGAGCAGGGAACCTGACAGGGTGACACGGAGTTCAATCCCAGGACCCCGGATCACCACCCCAGTTGAAGGCAGACACAACCAACTGAGCGATCCAGGTGCCCCAAGACATTACTATTTAAATAGTAAAAGAAGAGTAACTCCAACACTGAACTACATAGAGGCAGGTGATAATCGAATGTAACCACTGGAGTTACATTTGTATTCAAGTATTCACAGTATGCTATGCATAATAATAAATTATGGGAATGAATCAATCAGTCAATGTCAAAGAATGAAATTCATTTAAGAAATGAATTTTGAAATAGCTAACCATGATTTCTCGCTGGGTAGTACTATTTATATATTATACTTATATATAGGAGCTTTGGAGTTCCGTTATGTTTTTGCTTTTCAAGCTAACACTTATTTTTAGTTTATTTTACTATGTTCCAAATCCTAAGTGTTTTATAAGAACTCCATACCTTAGGTATCATTACCACATCACTTTAAATATCAGAATACCAAGTCTCAGATGAAGTAATTTGCTCAAGGATGTACAATCATTTGGAGGAGAGAGTTAGGACAAAACTAGGATTTAAATTCAGGCTGAGGATTCCAGAGCCCATACTCTTAATTATGTCCCTATATTCTTCTGCCTCACTTGTCCCACATTCATCATCATGTTTCAGCTCATAAACATGGCATTAATTCAAAACATGAAAGAACCAAATCTACCTGGAGAAAAAAAATCTATGAGAGATACTAAAATGTACAACTGGAGGATATTCAAATCCTATTAAAAATTAACCAATGTTTACATTAGAGAAAATCTAAATATCATAATACAGAAGAGAAACGGGCAAAGTAACCTCATTCCACAGAATTAAAAACAAGAAGAAAGAAATCACACATTTTCTAAACATTATTTGGAGCTCCATGTCTACAATACGGCTATTTTACCAGTCTGATTCAGGCACCGATGCTATAGTTAGGATATTCTAGCGACAAAGAGAACTGGAAATTGTACAATTCATGATACAAATAAGGGGAGTTTTAACCAACAAGTCTTGACCAAGCGCACACTTAATTCTTATAGCTGCTTCCAAGATAAATTCAAAATGATGAGTCAGCCATCCTGGGCTTGTGGAAGACTCACAATCAAAGTCTAACATGATTAGATAATAAGGGAAAGGACAGAAATCTCTTTCTGTCAAGAAGAGATTAAGAAAGACAAGCCCTGAGATGCTGATAAGACTTAAAGTTACATCGACTATTTTTTTTTTTTACTGTAACTAGAAAATGCCATAGCTTTTAAAGTGAGTGTGAAGAAGTAATGAGGTTTTTGCCCTTGAAATACTTTTTTTGATGAAAAAAAAATGAAATTAAAGTAGTTCCAGTTTTATGATATAATTGACTCCAGAAAGAAGGAATAAAAGATCATTGGAAATTAATGAGTGTCCAGTACCTTAGGTACTTCTGTAACCGCTTGCCCTCAGTGTTGTCAGCTTTCTTCTAAAAGCAAAGCTGTTCAAGCGTCCTTTTCCTCTCATTACAAGCTCATGCAACACAGCTACACGCATTCAGCACATGAGCCTGTCAAACACCGAGGAGACACTGGAAATTATTTGTCTTTTCATCTAACAAATATTGATTAGGCATCTACTATGAGGCAAGCACTGCCTTAGGATGTTGGCTCCAAAATTAGAAAGACACAGTTCCTGCCACTGACTCACTCATAGTCCAGAGGACAGTAAGACATGCAAGTAATTGGAACCTATACTTGGCTAGTGTGCACCAAATGACCCTTCCATCTGTCTATAACTGGGTTCCTCTTATTATATAAGTATCTATGCCAAAGTGGCCATTAAATATTTTTAATAGCACCCCTGTAAGCAATTACAATGTAATGTGGTATGTCCTATATTAAAAGCATGTATATAATGCCAAAGAAACAGACAGAAAAGACATTCATCACATCTTAAATTGAAATTGAAATGACAGTTAATAACCTCACATCCCCTGTGACACTCTCTCCAAACATACCAGCCCACAGTGATAGTTATGAAGAAACATAGACCTTTAAGGTTGGAAGAGACCCTAGAAATTAGCTTGACCAACCTCCTCACTCTAGAGAGAGAGAGTTAGAATCCCAAAATGCTTCACTGACTTCCCACAATCACCCACCTAGTTAAGATCACAGATAGAATAAGAATGCAGATCTTCTCATATCCAGGCCCAAAACTCTCTGAACACTATCCCACAACTAGTCAGTAACACACATTGGTGTACTTAACTGAGCCATGGTTGTTTTATCTCATTGTCCTGCCTTCAATGCCTTCCATCCACATCTCTTACCTAAGGACTAATAACTTCTCCAGTGGAATGGCAGCAAAGACAAGACCAAAGCAGCTAGGCTAAGAGACATGAGGCCAAATCCCTGTTCTACCACTTACTTGCTCATAAACTTGAGGAGAAAATGACCTGATTCCTTTAGATCTCAATTTCCTCATTCATTTAATGGAAAAAACAATATCTGCATTTTCATGAGATTTAAAATAGACTATGCATATAAAACTCCTTGAGACTCCTTGCCTTCAGACCCTCCCTACTTCAGTCCATTCCCAAAGTGATTTCCTAATACAGATCAATCAAGTTATTCCTCTGACTAAAAGGGGAAAAACTAAACATCTAAATATAATATACAAAATTCTTTACAATCTTGACTCAACCTTCTTTGTAATCTCATATCCAGTCACTCCCCACCATATTCTATGTCCCACTGACTTGAACTACTTACTTACATTTCCCAAATATACCACAGTCTCCTACATCTCCACGTTGTCCACACATTTCTACTCCCTGGTGTGTCCTGCTCCCTCTAGACTCGCCTCCTACTCATGGATTCATCTACCTCCCTAATTCATCCTTAAAGACCTTGTTTCAATGTTTGGCCTTTTAAAATTTAGAATGAATTCACGTACTATTTTTGTAATTAAAAAACTAAATAATATTCTACTCCAGAGAAAAATGTATGACCATATTTAAATGTTACCTTTTCTGTTATTATTTCCTAACTCCCCTTGTCCATGTAATGGCATTTCTATGGTAACTGTGTAGCTACATCCGCCTTTGTTACTAATATCATAATAAGTTTATGTGTCTGCCTCTACTCTGAGTCACGGAAACAGGAAAAATGTCCTATATCTCCCTCATAAGCAAGCTGAAGAACTAAACTCATAAAGAATGAGCAAAATGTCCTATGGGAGAAACTATACTACATGGAATCAGGGTTGCATCAGCTATTCTTGGACAACCCAGATCAGGGCACATGTTAGAGCTTTTCTCTTCCAGGTCAGGAAACAGAGACAAATGTTAGGAAACCCAGTTTAGAATTCCATGCAGTACCCTAATGGTGATCCTCCTGCTCTGAAAACGGCCATGTGTCATGTTGTCTGATATATTGGAGAAAATCACTAGACTAGACTTGCCCCTAGAAACTGTTTTTTCAGAAAAGCAAAGCTGGCGGCATCACAATTCCGGACTTCCAGCTCTATTACAAAGCTGTCATCATCAAGACAGTATGGTACTGGCACAAAAACAGACACATAGATCAATGGAACAGAATCGAGAGCCCAGAAATGGACCCTCAACTCTATGGTGGTCAACTCATCTTCGACAAAGCAGGAAAGAATGTCCAATGGAAAAAACACAGTCTCTTCAACAAATGGTGTTGGGAAAATTGGACAGCCACATGCAGAAGAATGAAACTGGACCATTTCCTTACACCACACACAAAAATAGACTCCAAATGGTTGAAAGACCTAAACGTGAGACAGGAGTCCACCAAAATCCTAAAGGAGAACACAGGCAGCAACCTCTTCGACCTCAGCCGCAGCAACTTCTTCCTAGAAACATTGCCAAAGGCAAGGAAAGCCCGGGCAAAAATGAACTATTGGGATTTCATCAAGATAAAAAGCTTTTGCACAGCAAAAGAAACAGTCTACAAAACCAAAAGACAACCAACATTTTGGGAGAAAATATTTGCAAATGACAGATCAGATAAAGGGCTAGTATCCAAAATCTATAAAGAACTTATCAAACTCAACACCCAAAGAACAAATAATCCAATCAAGAAATGGGCAGAAGACATGAACAGACATTTTTCCAAAGACATCCGAACAGCCAACAGACTCATGAAAAAGTGCTCAACATCACTCGGCATCAGGGAAATCCAAATCAAAACCTCAGTGAGATACCATCTCACACCAATCAGAATGGCTAAAATTAACAAGTCAGGAAACGACAGATGTTGGCGGGGATGCGGAGAAAGGGGAACCCTCCTACACTGTTGGTGGGAATGCAAGCTGGTGCAACCCCTCTGGAAAACAGTATGGAGTTTCCTCAAACAGTTGAAAATAGAGCTACCATAGGATCCAGCAATTGCACTACTGGGTATTTACCCCAAAGATACAAATGTAGGGATCCGAAGGGGTATGTGCACCCCGATGTTTATAGCAGCAATGTCCACAATAGCCAAACTGTGGAAAGAGCCAAGATGTCCATCAACAGATGAATGGATAAAGAAGAGGTGGTATATATACACAATGGAATATTATGCAGCCATCAAAAGGGATGAGATCTTGTCATTTGCAACGACGTGGATGGAACTGGAGGGTGTTATGCTGAGTGAAAGAAGTCAGTCAGAGAAAGACATGTATCATATGACCTCACTGATGTGAGGAATTCTTAATCTCAGGAAACACACTGAGGGTTGCTGGAGTGGTGGGGGGTGGGAGGGATGGGGTGGCTGGGTGATAGACATTGGGGAGGGTATGTGCTACGGTGAGCACTGTGAATTGTGCAAGACTGTTGAATCACAGATCTGTACTTCTGAAACAAATAATGTAATATATGTTAAGAAAAAAAAAAAAGAAGAAGATAGCAGGAGGGGAAGAATGAAGGGGAGTAAGTCAGAAGGGGAGACGAACCATGAGAGACGATGGACTCTGAAAAACAAACTGAGGGTTCTAGAGGGGAGGGAGGTTGGGGGATGGGTTAGCCTGGTGATGGGTATTAAAGAGGGCACATTCTGCGTGGAGCACTGGGTGTTATGCACAAACGATGAATCATGGAATACTACATCAAAAACTAATGATGTAATGTATGGTGATTAACATAACAATAAAAAATTATTTTAAAAAACTGTTTTTTCCTTAAAACTCTTAACACTAGATGTGCTTTTTTCTTCTTTTTTTTATTTAAATTCAATTAGCCAACATATAGTACATCATTAGTTGCAGATGCAGGGTTCTGTTATTCATTGGTTGCATATAAAACCCAGTACTCATCTCATCACGTGCCATCCTTAATACCCATCACCCAGATACCCCATCCCCCCCACCTCCCCTCCAGCAACCCTCAGTTTGTTTCCTATAATTAGGAGTCTCTCATGGTTTGTCCCCTCTCTGATTTCTTCCCAGTTTTCCCTCCCTTCCCCTATGATCTTCTGCGCTGTTACTTATATTCCACATATGAGTGAAACCATATGATAATTGTCTTTCTCAATTGACTTATTTTGCTCAGCCTAATACCCTCCAGTTCCATCCATGTCGATGTAAATGGTAAGATTTCATCCTTTTGATGGCTGAGTAGTATTCCATTGTATATATATACCACATCTTCTTTATCCATTCATCTGTCGCTAGATGTTCTTTTTAAAAAGCAAGCTCTAGGGCGGTTGATTAATCTCAACCAGGTACTATGCACACTCTTTGAATACATGATACCTGTGGAAAAGCAATATTAGAGAAACTAATGGCTTGGTTCTTGTCCCTTTCAGGGGGGATAAATAAGATGTGAAATAGCATACTGTCCACTGAAAATTTTTAGAGTATAATTATGAATGTCATATAAATATTAAATAAAGATGTCTCAAAGATATTAGACTCATTAATACTTGAGAAAAACGGTACGATGTTACAAACTTTTTGAAGTATATTCCAAAGATCAGGGAGAGGAGATGGTAGATACATAGATGATAGATAGATAGATAGATAGATAGGAACCAGAAATGTTGAAATAATAGATCTGCTTCAAACAGAAAAAAATGGCCAATACCAATAGGATTACCAATACTACATACCAATATAGGAATACCAATAACTACATCTGCATGGGACACAATTTGTCTTTCTACAGAAAAGAATCATTTAATCATTAGCAATATTCTACTGCTTACAGAGTTGTAAAATAGCTTTTGATCTACAATATATAACCTGGAAGTGTGTGTTAGACAATGCTAATTTTCCACTGAAGACATCCAATAATCTTTTTGTCCATTCCTAAGTCTTTTGCAATTTTTTCCTATACCATTATAATGTACTGATAGAGCACTAATGCATTTTCTATAAAAAGATTACTTCTCTAATTTTAGGGACTAGTATTTTTTCTGCTATCCTACTAAATATTCTGATCGCTCTTCAACTTTGACTTAAAACGATATGATCTACAAAGTAGAATGGTGTCTCCCAAATTACTTATTCATAAGATTTAATTGGGGGTACTTTTTAAATTCACATTTCCAGGTTCTCCCCTGGAAAATCTCATTCAGTAGGTATGGAAAGGGACCTGGAAATAAGTATTTTTTAATAAGCACCATACACGATTTTTATGATCAGGTAAGCTGGGAAGTGTTTCATTAAAGCAAGGCTGAAAATAATCCCGCAACTAAATATAGTTTTGAGTTCCCTTAAATTAATTAAACAATCATTAATTAAAGTTTTATTTAACTCAAGAGGTTTATCAAATCTTTTTTTTTAGAAATGTCTAAATTTATGACCACTTACTGTCTCCCAAATCACTTAAGTATTTTACCAAAGCATAAATATTAATTGCATCTGACTTAATTGCACTAATTGCGTCTTTTAACTTTCAAAGATCCCTATGCTCGCTCTATATTTTCCTCATCTTACATTGAATAATGTAATAGCATCCTTTGAACTGCCAAAATTATAGCAAAATAATCAACAATCAATAAACTGAGGTTAGTCACCAGGAATAGCAGAGACAGTTGATCCACCAAATCCTAAAATATCAGTAGATGCAGGGAGAGGCAAAGATGAGATCATGAGTCAGAGTGACATCTGAATCTGAAGAGCAAATCCATGAATTCACAAATGGCTAAGTGGAGACATTTAAAAAACAAATATGGTAGATCCAGATAAATTTCCAGCACAGCATTTTGCAAAGAAACTATTCCCACAACAAGGGCTAAATCTCAGCCATAACACTTTCATTAGGACCTGGAAAAATCCATTTACAACACTTGTCCTCAGTGTCCATCCATGAAAATGAGTATTTGGACAAGATCAGAGCTTTCCCAACCTTGCAATGGCACAGAGCTCTCTTCAAAGAAAATATTGCACAAAAGTTCAACAGATAAGCAGGGCTTCTCCAGTTAAAGGGGAAGGGTGGGCAGAGCATTGCCAGCTTGAACCTTCATCTGCTTCCCAGGAAATCCTGAGACACCCTAAAGGAACTACTTAAGATTCCACAAAACAGTGTGAAACACACAAAAATATGATCACTAATATCGTTTCCAACTCTAAAAATTCTATGAAAATTCTATAATGTGTTCCTAATGCTTGGGTTGTTCAATTAAACCACATGAAGGCTCAAAGGATAAAGGCTAAACTAGTACAAACACACAGCAGAGGACAATATTAGGTTACTCATAATATAAAAGTAATGACCAAAAGGAGGCAAAGTTATGTCTATGTAGCTCAATATCTGTCCCTTCACACTTCATGATATAATCCAAACCAAGTATCAGTGGAAGATAAAGTAATAGCAGAAAAAATAAAATCATTATAATATAGGTCATGTTGACTGTGACCATTTATCTGAGGTTCTCTCTCTGTATATATATACATATATATATATATATATATACACACACACATCATATATTCATACATTCATACATACTCGTGCATACAATATATATTCATACTTTCATACATATTTCTCTTCTAAAGTTTCCTTTGATTGTTTCATTTTGGGAACTTCTGTCCTCTAGGTTAGATCCTCAAAGCCACTGCTCCTATACACTGATTTCAGTTATTCTTGGCGACCATTATCAATCCAGTGATTTGAACAACTTGAGAAAGGTTGGAAACTTTACAAAATTGAATCCATATTATGATGCACAGGGTAACAAGAGTTATCTGTTAAAAATGTAAATTCAGTCATATGATTAGCGTGCTGAGAACACTTCATGGCTTCTCGCCTCTCCTAGACTCAGTATGAAATCCAGGACCTTATATAATTTTCCTCTGTGGATCTCCCCAGCTTCATCTTGTCCCACTCTCCCCCTGCCCATTTCTGCTCCTGAAGTGGCAGCTTGGCCACATTCTGTGTTCTCTCCCCTGTTGTTGGGGCCTTAATTATGCCATTCCTCTGCCTAGAAAACACATCTTTCAGCCAACTGAAAGTTGGCTGAAAGTTTAACAGTCTCTTCATCCTTCAGACTTCAGCTTGAGCCTCACCTTCTCAGCAAAGCTTTCCTTGACCCAGTCTAAGTTAGGTAAACTGATATATATTACAAATAGCATCTTATACTTTTTCACAAAATTTTGCATATTTCAAATTGTTTAATTTATCATTTGTAATTATTTACTTCATTTCTGAATTTTTGTTGCCAGTAAATTCCTTATGGACAAGGCCATGTCTCTTACGTATCCCTAGAGCCCCATTACTTCTCATAGTACCTGGCATTTGGCAGATATTTGACAAATATTTATTGATAACAAATGGCACTTAGAAAATTTACAAATTTCTGAATTCACTCTTTAATAGCTAGTAGTGGTTTTAAACTCATTTTCTTATAACTAAAAATAATAATTTTCATTTGTTATCAAAGATTTTATGATGCCTTCAAATTCTTGAACCAAATGGAATATTCTGAATATGTATGCTTTTATAGAGCCATCTAGTGTTCATATTGTTTAGTGAAGCTTAAAATGAAATAAGGCCAAAAAAAAAAAAAAAAAGCCCGTAATATACTTAACAGTGAGAAATGCATAATCTCCATCTGGCAGTAGCAATTTAATGCATCAACTGGCCACTTGAATAACTTTTTTCTCTTGAGCTTCCTCTGCCCTTCACCTCATAGACATTGTATTAGTCATTCTAGAAATTTTGGTAACTAAAACTTTGATGAGAGGTCTGTTTGATGTAGTATATTGAACAAATATGCTGCTACCTACTCCCTCCTAAAACCCCACTAAAATGACAGGAGAAGAATAAAATATGCATAGACATAGAAGGATAAATAAAATAGGATAGGAAACCTCAGCAGATAAGAGACGTAACAAAATTTTGGAAGTTAAAAAGGAGAAGAGTGGATAGTAACTGACATCGTCATTAGAGAAAACTAAAAGTTAAGGAAGGGGAACCAGTAAGAAGATGAACCTCAGAACATCTCAAAAATTGAAGGCACTAGTAAAGGTACAACCCTTCTCAAGAAGCTCCTGTAAGGGGCGTCTGGGTGGCTCAGTCGTTAAGCATCTGCCATCAGCTCGGGTCATGATCCCAGGGTCCTGGGATCGAGCCCCGCATCGGGCTCCCTGCTCGGCGGGAAGCCTGCTTCTCCCTCTCCCACTCCCCCTGCTTGTGTTCCCTCTCTCGCTGTGTCTCTCTCTGTCAAATAAATAAATAAAATCTTTAGAAGAAGGAGAAGAAGAAGAAGAAGAAGAAGAAGAAGAAGAAGAAGAAGAAGCAGCAGCTCCTGTAAAATATATGCTCCAGCAGAGGATAAACCAAGAAAAAAATAAAATAAAAACATATCCAGGACACAGAACATCCACCAAAGGAAAAATGTAAAGGGGATTCCCAGGTTAAGAAGGGAAATCTCAGGACTCCAGTTGTGAAGTAGGGTAGAAAGCAACCAGTGTAAACTGGAGCAGAAGGATGGGGGTCTCTAAGAAGTATCAAAAAGGAAAAAAAGAAAAAGAAACAAAAAAAAAATGCTGTTTAAATAGAGGGAGAGGATATTGAAGCGCTGCCAGAATATTTGGGAATGAATGTCATAGGTACACAAAAAATTGAGAAAAATTTTAAAAAGACAAGAAAAAATATGAGCGCAATAAATTGCCCAGCCAAGAATCATATTTAAAAGGTAATAATAATGTAGAAACTAAATATTGATTTAACCAACTGTGACAGAACTACACTCAGAAGATGGGAAGAGAGAAAAATGGGGGGGGTGGGTGCATATAAAAGAGTTAATTTCTTTAGCTAAATATTTTGATGTTTAAACTAAAAATGTTTTAAAAGAACAATAAAATTTTATCATTTAAAATGTGGAGGCAAAGTCTGAAAAGAACAGAATGTCGTCTCCTCTGGGAGAAGGAATCAGGAGCATATGGGAGTGTGACTGAGGACAGATTTTTTTTTAATTAATTATGTCTTAACTTGTAAATTATGAGTGTATACATATAAAATTTTAATTAGTTTAATAAAAATATACATTTTATATATTTTTCTTTCTTTTCTTTTTTCCCATGTGCATTCCCACACTGAGCTGTATGAGACAGTACATCTTCAAGTTCTATCTAAAATGTACCAGTGTTGATAGCCTCATTTGGTTTCATCTGGAACTCTGATTACACGATATTGACAAGAACACTTAATATTTTAAGACATGCACAAAAGACCCCTCACCACTTCTATAATCGTTTCCCAACAATGGTTGCTTGAGTATACTGGCCACTGTGTTCTCTCTGTGGGAATATTTTTGTGATATCTGGCATCACAAAGCACTTGTTCTGAAAGACCTACAGAGTTACACATCATCCTTGTGCAATTTCCTACCAAATTTTTTCTGAGTAACGCCTCAAAATTGGGAGCCAATTCCTGGCATTTTATAGTGGCCTCTTTGAATCTGTCTAAATAATCAGCATCTTGGGGTTCTAAATGGACCACTACTTTACTGAGGGCTGCCTGTCAAATATAATTAGTCATCAGGTAGGGCATTTCTTTTAGCCTCAATGTTCTGCCTTTTTGTATGGATCCACACTTATTATCACTTTTGTAGAAAGCATTAAAACGCTTAAAAGTTAAATGGGTTGATCATTTTAAACAGATTTCTACAGAGGAAAGTCTCTCATTCCTAAACTATGGACTGCTCCAAAGGCATACTTGCTTATCAGTGTATATATTAACTATGATTATCACTTGCTAACTATCAAGCTTTGGTGAGTGTGATTAAGTTCTGCTGTCAGGGCTGATTTTACCTCTGAAAAGAGGTCATATTCTAGGCGACAAACAGTTGAACATATTGCTTGCACATCTCATACCTTGTGTCTTCTCAACCGAAATGTTGGGCTGCTAACCATTATAACCTGAGAAATACACATTTCCCAGCAGATGACAGGTTTGGCCTAGTCAAGTCTAGTCTAGAACTAGACTCTCATGGACAAACTAAGACAAGCATAGGAACAGTTTTCATCAGGTTTTTGATAAGTGACAAAGACAAAATGCATCCAAAGGATGCCATTCTAAGAAGAAAACTGAATTCCCCAGGCCCCTAGGACTGACTGGAAGAACAGATTTCATATTTCACATCTGGTCACATAATCACATGATCCTTAAAAGAGATCTAATTTCCTAAAAGACAAAATTAACTTAGCATTTGGGAGCACAACAAAGAGCAAATCATAGGTCAGACCCAAGGTGAACCTCATCCCACTATTATGATCAGAGATACCCACAAGCAAGATACTAAGAAGCTCCATGGAACATACTGTTTTGGACTTGAAGAGTCCTGGACTATGGCAGTGAGGGCTTCTGACATGAACCTTGGTAGAAATTCCACATCATTGAGTTCCTAAAAATATCACCAAAGCTTAATCAAGCAAAGTTAATTTATTACAATCTATTGCAATAAGATAGAATTTCACTTCATTTTTTATATATCAAGTACACAGAAAAAAAGTGTTATGCTTTGAAGATCTCTAATTTGCTAATTTCTGATGCTAGTCTCTCTCTCTCTCTCTCTCTCTCTTTTTAAAAAACATACCCTGGGGAAAAATCCTCTGGCCATATATTTGAATCTTTCTTAAATATATCATTCATTAGGAAAAAGGGTCCTTTTTGTATAGACCAAATATACGTATCTGGTCACATAAAATTGGGCCAGACTGGGCAGTTCCATCACAAACTTCCAATGCTATATGAAATGCCAGGTCAGGCTCAGGAATCCACACCAGACACATTCTTGTCATCTCCTGCAACTCAGTAAATGGTGAAATAACAAACAGGTGCATAACATATCACCAAATAATATCTTACAGTTTTTGCATTTTCCTCTTTCTTAAATATTTTTGCTTTTCTGGCTTTACATGTATTTTAAGGAAGATATGCAGAGGAGAGATATGATTTATAAGTTAATTTTGAAACAAATTTCCTATTATTCTCATATCAAGCTCCTATATCAATTTAGAAAGATATCTTGATATTAATAGCAAATTGTTAAATATGTAAGTTTTCAGTTTGTCAAATGTAGTCAGTAAACTTGTGGAAATAAGAAAAAAAATAGATGAGAGAGAAAGAATGTGTCATTTTCAACCTTTGATCATTGTTTTTCATACAGAATTCACTGAGACAATGCATAAATAAAGGTAAGTTTCATTTCAAACAAAAAAATTATTCCATACATTTATCCTTTTGAATGTGACAATTGATCCAAATATTTTCTCTCTAATCTTTCCAAAACAAGTTACAAATTAATTTCTTCCAATATTTATCAAAAGATAGAGATTTTAGATTGTGTCCATTGTAAAATTTCAATTAAATAGACTTTAGATAAAATTGGATATTTGGACCAGTATCACTTGATGCTTAACTAAATATCAAGCCCTACATTGTAAATGTAGATGTCAAAGGTAGAATAAATAACTTTAATAAACAAGTGAATAAAATATCTATTTGGAAGGTGTGGATGTAGGTGCTATTTTTATTTTTAAGAAGTTCACACTTACAAAAAAGTTGCAAGCATAGTAAAACATAATTCCCATATAGCCTTCAACCAGATTCACCAATTGTTAACATTGTATCACCTTTGTTTCATCATTCCCCTCAAATATATAATCATTTAAGAGTTTACCATATATAACTTGTCTCTTTACCTCTAACAACTTTAAATACAATTCCAAAGAAAAAGGACATTCTATAAACAGGTACAATTCACTTAACAAAATCAGGGAATTTAACATTGATACAATGCTCTAATCCAATGTGCAGCTTGCATTCAAATTATACCAATTGTCCCAATAATGTTCTTATGCCATTTTTTCCCAATCCAGGATCCAATCCAAGATCACACATTGCATTTATTTGTAATGGGTCTTTAGTGTCCTTAAATCTAAAAATTACCTCAAACTTTTTTCGATGACATTGACATTTTTGAAAAGTATGGTCACTTTTATAGAATGTCCCTTAATTTGGGTTTCTTAGAAGCTTTGTCGTTAGATTCAGGTCATGCCTTTTTGGTAAGAATAACCAATCAGTTGTTTCACTACTAGTCAGGCTAGCTTTGAAAACTTGGCTAAAATGGGATCCTTCTTCAAACTGGTCACTATTTTTCCTTTGAAATTAGTAAATAAATTCTAGGGAGAAATTTTGGAACTGTTTAAATACTTTTATAAAACTTTCACCCAAATGTTAGCAGCCATTGATCATTCTTGTCTGACTTTGACAAGAATGACATTCTTGTCAACATTCTTGTCTGAGTTGACATTCTTGTCAACTACCATATGGTGGCAAAATGATTTTTTTAAATTTCATTATTTCTTTTGATTTTATTGATTGGCATTTTATTGTATAGAATTTTTAAATCTCTGGTGTAGGCCAAGATCCTTATAATTAATCTCTCCTTGAAATGTGAAATAAAACAAAGAAATTCACCATGACTTGGGTTTAAATATGATTTTATAGTATTTTCTTTTAAATATTTTAAAAGTTCTTCCTAGGGACGCCTGGGTGGCTCAGTCGGTTAAGCATCTGCCTTTGGCTCAGGTCATGATCCCACGGTCCTGGGATTAAGCCCCACATCGGCTCTCTGCTCAGTGGGGAGTCTGCTTCTCCCTCTCCCTCTGCCCCCTCCCCAGCTCATGCTCACTCTCTCTCTCTTTCTCAAGTTAATAAATAAAATCTTTAAAAAAAAATTCTTCCAAGATAAAGGTGAAGTCCACCAAGCATAATATTAGTAATGTATAAATCCAATATTTACTTAATGTTAAATATTAAATGCCAGCACTGTCCCTTTTTAACTTAGTTGTATTTCTTGTGTTCACCATTTAACGTGACTTGCTTTTTAAATATATATTAACCACAGTATTTCTGAAAAAACAAAAAAAAACTGAGTAAAATTACATGTTTCATAAAATGAGCAATTATTAAAACTCAGAGGGGCTTAGAGCTACCTAATTCCCACATTTTACAGATGAAGAAAAAAAGCTTTTGGGGTACCTGGGTGGCTCAGTCAGCTACGTGTCTACCTTTGGCTCAGGTCACGATCACAGGGTTCTGAGATTAAGCCCTATGTCGGGCTCTCTGCTTAGCGGGGAGTCTGCTTCTCCCTCTGCCTGCCACTCTACCTGCTTGTGCTCTCTCTCTCTGTCAAATAAATAAATAAAGTCTTTAAAAAAAAAAAGGAAACAAAGTTTTCAAATGGACAAGGTAATCACCCAAGATGGACACGTGCCCATCTTTGTGCAGGTCCTGGCCTTGGGCAAAATGCGGAGATCCGGCATATCTCTTCTTCATCCTGCTCTGTGTCTGAACGTCTGGTGGAGCACCTGAGGCCTGTGGAGACTGATGCTGTTGATACATGTCATCTCTTCCGAGCACCAGTTGCCAGGCATCCTGGGATGCGAGGGACGCGCAGGCGGCCCCTGACAGTCCCCTGACGGAGTGGTGAGCTGGCGAAGGCTAATGCTGGAAACCAAGTGTGCGGGGGTCACAGTGGAGGACCTGTGGATCCGTGAACCGTGCCCTGACGCCCCATCAATAATTAGTAACAATACAGGCCAAGAGTAAAGATCCCCTGTCTTCTACATGCTTAATTATTTATAAGGTATGTTAATTAACAAAAATAAAACTTCCTAACACAAAATAGTTATAAAACAAGCTTCCATATTTCTCTCCAGATAGTTAATGTGAGGTCTTTTCAGAGCTAAATAAGAAAAAATTATAACGAGTGACATTTAAAAAATTTTTTTAAGTTACAAAACGCAGAGCACTAAGCTCCCAAAAGCAATAGGATTTTTTCCAGGAAGAGGGCTTTTATTCAGTAACATAATAGATGCTAGGATCTTTTTGTTTCCCAAAGAGGTACTGAACTACTTCTCAGTCAGTAAGAAAATCACCGCGACAGGGCTGGGTGTTAGCGGCATCCAGGTCGTCTGTTCTTAGTCACACGGAGGACAGCATTCCTAGCAGCAGAGCACAGTACCTCATTACCAGTAAATCCCAAGTTTCTCTATCTTTTGATTCCACAGTACTGTCTTCTCAGCATGTGGTACTAAAGAACTTGGTTGTCAGGTGAGTTTATTACCGAGCATTTCCATTCCTAGTATTCTAAACTAAACCTTCTAAAATAGGATTTTGTGAGGTGATTTTGCATCCTTCAGGGATTTTGACAGACTTCAAGACACAGTTTCAGTCTGTATGGAGATAGATGTCAGCCACTTTATTTTCTTAGCTGGAATTGTGCTCAGTTACAGGAAGAAGAAAGGGGTTTGGAGCAGGCTTGTGAATGTTTTCTGCGACGAGCTTTTCTGATGCCTCTAAGACTGTGGAAGTCTTTGGCCAAGAATTCCTTGAATGTGCACACCTGGAGGTCCAGATTCATACAACACAGAAACAGATTTCCCTGAAATTTAGTTTCCTTTCTTTGTTCCCTCAATTGCTCAAAAATGTATTTTAAATGCCTTCTACATGTCTCTTCTAGAAGTTGGAGATATATTAGCAAACAATCAGAAATGACCCTGCCTTCAGAAGAGCTTATATCCTAACAGAATCATAGAAAGAGACAGAAAACAAGTAAGTAAATATATAATGTGTCAAGGGATGATATTTGAGATATATATATATATATATATATATATATATACTGAGCACGTTAAGGAAACAGAGTAAACATACCTAGATAAGGTGCTCCTCATGAATTTCCATTTAGATAAGTTGGGATTCTCTGTATCTGCCCATATGCCTCTTCTATTTTGGGGGCAATAGTTTTCCCTATGATCTCAGTTCTCTGACAGAGCTAAGAACAGTTGTTGATTTTTAAGTTTGTTTCAGCTGTAAAAGCTGCTGTTAGGACAAAGCGAGACTTCTAAGCTCTTCATATGCCACACCAGAAAGCAGAAGTCTTAGTGCAGTATTTTAATTACCTTCCTGAGTTCCTTGGTCTGGGTATTAATTTATAATCCATAGTCCCTTTCTGCTCCATTGAGCTGTTAAAGTGACTCAAAGATCATCCTTCCTCTCCCTTCTGCTAGCAATGCTATTTTACATAGATTTTCTGTACAGGTCTATTCCCCGACAGGATGAAGGCACACAGGAACCTTCAGCCCAAGCTCACTGCTTCCACTTCTCCCCAAAAGTTTCCAAGCCCTGAGACCAGAACATATACCACATGGCTCCAAGTAAACTAGATATTATCTTTCCTGGTTCTCCTCCCAACCCTACACATAGCCCTGTCCTGACTCCTCTACTCCCTGTTTTTCTCATCACCATATCTGGCCTTGGTATCAGCAAGACAGAGAAAATTTAAAAGGGAAACACAATTCTTCCTGCACTCTGGTCTCCAGCCATAGGTGCTTCCACATGCAACTTTTATTGTCAAAACAAGATCATTTAGAGAAAGAGAAGGGCAAGGTCTGTGTAACTCTAAAATTTGTCCTATTTTTACCAACCATGCTGTAGAAAGGACCATGGGACAGCAGACCAGACTAAGCATAAGGGACTCAAAACATAGGTTCTCCTAAAGTTCTATATAAATTCCTCATTTAAATTTTGGAATGAGGAACACCTGGGTGGCTCAGTCGGTTAAGCATCTGCCTTCAGCTCAGGTCATGATCCCAGGGTCCTGGGATTGAGTCCCCAGTCGGGCTCCCTGCTCAGCATGTAGTGTGCTTCTCCCTCTCCCTCTCCCCTCCCCTCCTTCACTCCTGCTCTCTCTCGCTCACTCTCTCTCTCTCTCTCAAATAAATAAAATCTTTAAAAAATTTTTGAAAAGATCTATATCATACAAAATATTTTCTTCAGCCATGATGGAATCAAAATAGAAATCAACAAACAATGCAATTTGCGAAATCCCACGTATTAAAGATTAAACAATGAGGGGTGCCTGGGTGACTCAGTTGGTTGAGTGAACAACTCTTGATTTCAGCTCAGGTCATGATTGCAGGGTTGTAAGATCGAGCCCCACATCCAGCTCTGTGCTGGGCACGGAGCCTGCTTAAGATTCTCTCTCTGGGGCACCTGGGTGGCTCCACTGGTTGAGCGCCCAACTCTTGGTTTCAGCTCAGGTAGTGATCTCAGGGTTGTGGGATCAAGCCCTGAGCAGGGCTCCATGCGCGTGGAGCCTGCTTAAGATTCTCTCTCTCCTTCTCCCTCTCCCCTCAAAAAAAAAAAAATTAAACAACTCACTTCTAAATAACTCATGGGTCAAAGAAGAAATCACAAGACTCTCAAGAACTGTGATGAGTCTGCAATTTAACCCTAATTGCAAGGTCACACATTAGCCTAGCACAGTTTCATGAACGCCAGCACTGGAGACAAAAACAATTTCTTACTCTAGCAATAGCAATAACAATAGCAATAGCAAAAATACTATTTTTATGCTGGTTCCCTAAACCTCAATTTCTACAAGACAAAGTAGAGAAGGCCAGGTAATACTTGCACATGACAGCAGAGGAACCCCAAGCTTAGGGAATCCAAATA
The DNA here is from genome assembly GCF_003265705.2 of Callorhinus ursinus. NCBI lineage: Eukaryota > Metazoa > Chordata > Mammalia > Carnivora > Otariidae > Callorhinus > Callorhinus ursinus. Next base: position 33,714,400 of record NW_027397067.1, read on the forward strand.
TTTCATAATGGGTAATAAGTCTCCTTTACCTTTACCCTAAAGTAAGTCACTGTCTTTGTTACATAGTAAATAAACCTGCCTTTTCTTCTAGATAGAAATACTATCTCTATGTCCATTGCAGTTCACTACACAAACATCCTTGAAAAAATAATCGAGGACAAAGGCAGTCATTGTCTCTCCCCACTAGATGAACATAAATGCAAGAAACACATGGACAGTTGCTTCCCGATAATACCTGCCCTTCATTCCTACATTTGGCTTCTAGTGAACTGTCCCATGACCATACCAATCCATCAACTATTCTGATAAATCTAACAGGGGCTGGGACCAAATACATTCAATTTGTCTCACAGAGCATTTAATTAAGGCTGCTATTTACAAGATCCCAAACACCAAGATGAGGTAGTATTGACCTCAACCTTGCTCCCCCTCCCCACACAGGGTCCTGGACCTAACCAGATGAAAAAATCCCAACAGAATCGCTGAGTAACTGTTATAGAAATGGAGGTAGAGAAGATATTCGGAGATATTAAAGTTGTTTTGTATAGGAGGTGCTGAAGTTGAGGCCATCACCTCCTGTTTCAGATAGACTTCTTGGTAATGTTAAGGGACGTAGCAATCAAATCATAGTCAGCCATTTGGCTTGGAACAGTTTCAAAGAGAAGCACCAGGTTATTTTCCTTCAAGAGGAAGGTCCCAGGAATGGCTCTGAAAGACAAAAGGTCATTATTGTCCATCCATCCATATTTTCCAGAATCTAAAATATTCTATCCTAGAAACCTACAGTGGCCACTATAAGAAGACTCAGCAAACGGTGTACTCAACCAAGTGGTCATTATCTTTATAATCTAGTACCATGTCAATCCAACAAGAGAATCCAGGTAAATGAACCAGAATTAATTTTCTTTTTTTTTTAATTTTTTCTTGTTTTATTTAGTTTTAATTTAATTTTATTATGTTAGTCACCATACATTACATCATTAGTTTGTTTTTTTTTTTTTTTAATTTTCAATTCCTTAGGCTTTCTTTTGGCCAGGCTGCTACTCAGAGGTTATACCAACCGGGTGAGCTTGAAGTTGCTATGTAAGGAAAGGAAGAAGCATAATAACCAGCAAGGATCAGAAAAGCCTCCCGAATTTACAAAATAGGTCTCTATAACTCCCTATCCCATTCTTCCTGATTATTACCCAGGAAGCAGCCGAGAATGGTTTATCACTTTCTACCAGTGGTTTTATTCAGTGTCTAAACTACCTGACTAAGGCATGTGGACCAGAAGAATGTGGGAGGTAAAATGTTTGGGAGGTAAAATCAGAAATATTTTTGCGTTGATTTTTGAAAATGCCATACAAACATTAAACTTTTCTGTTGAGAAACTGCTGACAGTCTTATGAGGGTTCCCTTATCTATAACATTTCTCTTTTTTTTATTGCTCTTAAAATTCTTTGTCTTTGACTTTAGACAATTATAATTTATCTTGTTGTATCCCTATTCAGTTTCAACCTATTTGGGATCCTTTCAGCCTCATGGCCTGGATGTCCATTTCTCTCCTCAGGTTCAGGAAATTTTTAGCTATTATTGTTTTAAATATACTTTCTGTCTCTTTGTTGTCTCTTTCTAGATTCTCATATTATGAATATTGTTGTTGTTTTTTTTCCTGTGCCCATAATTCCCATAGGTTTTCTTCACTCTTTTTCATTCTTTTTTCTCTTTAATCTTCCCACGGGGTAGTTTCCAAAGTCCTTATAGTCCAGGTTGCTGATTCCTCTGCGTGATCAAGTCTACTTTTGAAACTCTCTATTGAATTCCATAGTTCAGTTATTGTATTTCTCAACTAGGATTTCTGTTTTGTTTTATCATTTCTATTTTCTTGTCAAACTCTTTTTGTTCATGCATTGTTTTCCTTATTTTGCTTACTTGTCTACGTTTTCTTATAGTTCACTAAACTTCCTTAAGAGGATTATTCTAAACTCTTGTCAGTTCATAGATCTCTATTTATTTAGGGTCAACTCTTTTGGTGGTGTCATATTTACCTGACTTTTTTGTGATCTGTGATTCCTCATGTTGGTATCTGCACACTTGAGTAAGCAGGCTCCTCTTCCAGACTTACAGGTTTATTTAGACAGAGACAGTTTTTCACCAGTCAGCTCAGTTTGGGTGTGTCTGGGTATGTCTGCATGTAATGACCTTGGGGAGGTGGAGCCTGCTATTAAGCTCAATTTTGGGTGAGCCAACAGTTTGGGCTCTGAAGACAGGGATAGGGGTTGTGCCTCTGACTGAGAACAGTTGGATAGAACTGCTTTCTTGGTTCCCTACCCAACTGAGGCTGAAGAATAGGCTCTGTGGTGCCTGGATTCTCTGCTCAGGCTTACTAGATGGTCAGGACTGGGTCCCAACTATATTCAGTAATAGATGGGACTATGAATTAGCTTCCCTGCCCTGGTAGGGCAGCAGGATGGGACCTATACAACTCATTGTTTAGGGATCTGAATCAGTTGTGTGCAATGAATTCCCTGGTCAGGTGGGACAACTGATTTTGCTTGCAGGTAAGGGAAGCCACAAGCTGTGCTCACTGTTCGAGAGCTACTGTACATAGGACTGTTGAATGGGCTATGCAGCTGCCCATGCATTCTGGTTAGCTTTCCTGGTCAGATAGGCTAAAGGTTGTATAAAGCAATGAGCAGGGCTACAAATTAGATTCCTTGGCCAGGCTCAGCAAAGAAGAGATTCTAGGAGTTCCTGGGTGGTTCAGTTCATTAAGCATTTGCCTTTGGCTCAGGTCATGATCTCAGGGTCCTGAGATGGAGCTCCACATCGGGCTCTCTGCTTGTCGGGAAGTCTGCTTCTCCCTCTCCCTCTGCCCCTTCCCCCACCCTGCTTGTATACACTTTCTCTCTTTTTCTCTCTCTCAAATAGATAAAATCTTTAAGTCAAAATTTTTAATTTAAAAAAAGAAGTAACTCTAAAGCTGATAAAGCTTTTGTTGTCTTAAGCTGACCCACACCTCAAATTTCCTGGCCAGATAGGGCCACTGGCTTTGCTCTGCAAATTATCAGATCCACCTTCATCTTAGCTCAAGCACCTCTGGGCTGCACAGCTTCCAGGAGTCGTTGTTTGCCCTTCTGGTTAGATGAAGCTAAAAGGAACACTCCATAGTGGGTGGGCCTATGTCTCAGCCCCTTGTTTGGGTGGGAAGAAAAGGGGACATTCCAGGCTACTCTAAATTTCCCAAACAGGGTCTCTCCACCCTCAGCCTGGGCTATGAATTAATTCCCCTCTCTGTGTATAGCATGCGAAGCCTCCATGCCCAATACCAGCCTTTTTCTTGGGGTGATCAGTTCTGCCCACCTACCTCTTAGCTTGAGCACCATGGGGTCACCAGCCTATCTGGTCAGTTGGTGCTGGAAGGCACTCTCCACAGCAGGTGGGGCTGTGACTCACACCTTGTCTTGGCATGGGCAAACCAGGATCCAGGGCTGGCAAAACTCCTCATTTGAGGATCTGAATCAGGCAGGTCTGCACCCCAAAGAGCTCCCTGATGAGAACATGCTACAGACTTGGTTCTGCAGATGAGCAAAACCACTAGTTGGGACTACTACTTGGGCACTGCAGTTATGAACTCAGTCTGCCAAAATCCGTGTGCTGGATGTTGCAAGCCCCTCTTCCACTTCATCACAGTCAGACTGCCAATGGTTGAACCCCACAGATTCCCCTGAAATCTTTGTGGTGCAACATCAGAGTAAAAGCTCCCACAATACTGGAGGGTTCCTGATTGCCCCCCTGGGTTCCCTTTTCCCACTAGATGAACTAGAGGTTCAAGGGAGACCTCTCTTCATGGTGATGCACTGGCCTAGGGGAGGGCAATGCAGTCAACATGTAGCCACATTTCTTATCCTTCTAATGCAGTCTGTCTTCATCTCCATGGTGGAGGAGGACGCTTCAGCCTTACCCCTATGTTCTAGGATTTTCCCAGTGGTGTCCTGTTTTCAAATAGATGCTAGCTGTTATTATGAGGGGAAGCCAAGTCAGAAACAACCTAGGTTGCCGTCTTGGTGACATCACCACTCCCTTGCTATATTTCTAATGACTGAGGCTATTGCAAATATCCTGTATGTTTGGTCTGTCACTTAGAAAACTACAGACTGGTGGGTAAAGATACCCATTTTAGGGACTGTAAAGTATGGAAACAAATCATGGCTGCTGACTGAACCATCTGCTGACTGCTTACTCATGTCCACTGAGTTTTCAGTTCCATAGCTGGTGCTGAGGTTAAACAGCTGTAGCAGCCTAATGGAGGATTTAAGCTTAGCCAAACCATCAGTGGACCATGCCCAGACACTTATGGGAACCCTTGTAAATAGAGAGCCCCATTGAACTAGCAGCTCTGCTTCAGTCAGCAAATTAGGGTGTAGCTGATACTTTTTCATGCAAAGCCAAAATGCCACTGGGCCAGGTTAGTTACATTCTTGAATACGCCATTTCTATTTGATAAGAGAGACTTGTTGAGCTCTTCACACCTTGTTAATAGTTGAGTCTGAGCTGATTCACCCCAAAATGAGAATATCAGGCTGGAAAGTCACAAGGCCTCCATGGGTCAGTTGTTCAGTTTGACAGCATCCTAGTAGCAAGCTAATTGTTTTTCACAAGGGGTATACATGGTAGTTGCATTAGAGAGGAAACAAGTCAAAACTTCAAGGGCCACCTCCAGCTATAAGCTGCCTCTCTTTGCCAGAGGATGGATGCAATAGAAAAAAAAAATCATCAATCACGGTGACTTCTAGTTCAGAGGAGTATTTATGATTGTGGATTCCCAAAGGTAAAGAGTATGCCACGGCTTGCTGGACAGCTTCCAATACAGCCTGTTGATCTTTGTTCCCCACTCAAATAATACTGATCTGTGAGTTAGCTGATACAGAAGACCAAGTAGAGTACCCAAGTGAGATATATACTAGTAGGGGATTAGAGACACTTTTTTTTCTTAACTACGGGGTTGAGTGTTATGAATCTGCCTACATATTCCCAAGAAACTTTACTTGGTAAGCAGTACTCTGAATTTTGTTGGGGTTCATCAGCCCTTTCATGGAGGTATAATAACACCACCTCTGATCTGTTGAGATGGAGACTTCTGATTTACCAACCAACAGGACATGAACTATGTATGAATTTTGGATATCAGAGGGCAGAGGCACTCATGCAAAATCCTGACCACCAAATGGTGGCAAATAGCGGAAGAGTTTAGGAATCTCTAGGGGAATACTATGAAAGTATGTTGAAGGCCTTGCCACATGATTGTGAATTAGTCTTGGTCTTCAGGTGCTAGTGGGATAGAAAAGAAGTGCTGGCAATGTCCAAGATAGTATACCAACTAGCATCAACCTATACAATGGTTTCCCTTACCGTCTCCAGGTCTGGAACAACCAGGGCTATAGGAACAACTGAATGCTGTTGACAATACGTCTACTATAAATCTGCAGCTCCCACTAGCTTTTGTCACTGGCCATAGAGTAACAGCTGTATTGAGATGTGCATTTTTTATTACTCCTGCTGCCTTCAAGTCCTCAATCAAGCCTGTGATATTTCTTCTGCTGAGATTCTATATTGTTTTGGTCTAATTGAACCACGCAATGAGGGAGAAGGAGGTGGATTTGGGAGGAACTTATATGTCCCACTAGTACTCTCTATGTGCATCTCTACCTGAACAGGAGAATCACCTCTGGACTTTTTGATCATTCATATTACAAGCATGTAAAATATCAATACCAATAATACATTCAACAGAGGAAGTCACAAAAATGTAGTACATTGAACTGGCCAAAGAGCTTTATCGACAAAGGAACTTCTGTGGATAGAGGACTTCCCTTCCACACTGAATTCTACCCAAATTGCCTTAGCTGCTTGTAGCCTATAGGACTGAGTTTGTTGATGACTTGGGAACCTGTGTCTAAAGGCTCCACAAAGTTTCCAGCATATTTTGGTGGGTATAGCCAGGGAGACCTCAGTCACATCCCTAATTGTCTTTCTCTTCATGATACCTGCAGTTGAGGAAAAGGGGAAGAAAGGCCATGGAGAAAGAAAGAATGGCTTTGTGCCATTAAGTAAGACACATTTTTTTAAACCTCAGTTTAACAAACCTGCCTCCAAAAGACATAGAATATCTAAATATATCCATAGTAGGGAAACAAATTAAATTAGTAATTTAAAATCTTCCCATAAATTAAATCCCAGGACCCAGTGGCTTGATGAACTGTATCAAACATTTAAGAAAGAAATGATACCACTCCTATGCAAACTATTTCAGAAAATAGAAGAGGAGGGAATGCTTACCAACTTATCTTATGGAATCAGTATTACTCTGATACCAAAATCAGAATAATTCTTTTCACAACGAAAGAAAATTACATACAAATATTACATATAACATATGTTGTCATATGAACTACAGTGAAACAATTCTTTAAAACATTAGTAAATTGAATCCAGCAACATATTTAAAAAATGATACACAATGACCAAGTGAGGTTTATCATCCAGGTTGGGTTATCATCCAAAAATCAACTAAGGTTTTACTATATTGACGTACTAAAGCACAAAAATAACATCATAATGTTAAGAGATTCATAAAAAGCATTTGACAAAATCCAACACCCATTCATTATTTTTTAAAAACTTTCCAAAAAAATACAGGCATAGGAGGGAGCTTCCTTATTTTAATGAAGGACAGCTACAACCTATCAATATCAGCCCTTGTCTTTGCTACAACTATAACTTTAAATTTATTAAATTAATTAAAAATTCTATACTTCACATAACTTATGTAATTAGTGGCTTCTCTATTTTTTTACAGATGCTGTTGCTGTCATCTGGATGGATAGAGTAATCCCTTCCATGCAATGGGCCATTTCAATTAGTGTTTCTTCCTCAATATTTAGCTCCCTTAATTGTAGTATATTTATTGTATGTTGCAAGTCAGGAGGGTCAGTCACCTTTGATCTTCTCAACTCTCAATATCCACTCCTGTCCAGTTGTAGCTGTGATTCAGATACTCATCTTTGCCTGAATTATAATCATTCCCTCAGACTTAATCCTTTTAATAAACTATGTGGGATTAATAAACTGGATTCAACTTGGGCTAATGCTGATAGGTTTACTTAAACTAAGATTCCAGAAGCCCATCTTATCCAGACCTCATAAGGTAAATTAAATCCCTAAAAGAAAATATCTCCTTTATCTTTGTAAAGGGCATTTTCTACTTTCAGCACTTTTTTTCTCATATCTATATGTAAAAATCTTTCTAGCCCTGTGAGATCATTTTAAGAATATTTAATCAAGAGTATGGATTTTTGGGGTGCCTGGGTGGCTCAGTCGGTTAGGCATCTGCCTTCAGCTCAGGTCCTGATTCCAGGGTCCTGGGATCGAGCCCAGCATCGGGTTCCCTGCTCAGCGGGGAGCCTGCTTCTCCCTCTCCCACTCCCCCTGCTCCTGTTTCTGCTCTTGCTATCTCTCTCTCTGTCAAATAAATAAATAAAATCTTAAAAAAAAAGAGTATGGATTTTCTATTTCTTGCTCTGTAAGTTTCTTAGACTGTTTTCAATGTGAAATCTCAGGAGAGAAAGTACAAGACTGGTTCTTGTTAGAAAAGGCTAGGGATCCTTAGGATATTTTTATATTATGACAAATACAACCAGAGGAATTTGAGTCAAAAAAGACCATATGTGGAGTATATAATGTTTGTACTAGATCTCAGTGGAATAGATTGACCAATGTTCAGGACCACTGATTATTCGAGTGCTCTTTTAATGATACTACCTTAGCTTATCGCATAGCATACACACTAGAGCTGGCTTACTATGGGAATAATACATGGAGTCTTGTGATCACCTGATAAATAAGTAACAAATCAGAGCCTATATCTTCCTTTCAAAGGTTGTCTCAATGAGTTTTTTGGCAAAATGTGTCTGACAAAGAAACTCATAAGTAGCAGGTATCTGAAGGGCAGGTAGAATACATTCTGTTTAAAAGTTGATTCAAATGCTCTAGAATCCAAGCCTTTGAGTTAAAATTTTGATGTTTGTAGTGGTAAGAGGTCTGGTTTGTAAAACACAGGTCACAAGAAAACACCAAATCTGACACTTGTGGCAGACTCAAACTAATTTATAGGTACAAAACTGGCAGATTACAGGTAATTTTATAGATTCTGTACAGCCCAGGAAGGTATGTTTGGCTGTGCATGGGGCAGATGGGGTTGGATGCACTAAGGGTGCCACTCTAGGAGAGGGACTGATGGCTTGCCACTTCACATTTTTTATAGAGAGGTTGGGAGGGGGTGGGAATTACCCAACTGTCTAGAAAGATTCTGAATTTGGCAGTTAAAGTGTTAATCCAGCAGGCATGAGCAAATACAAATGAGTTTACTGCTCCATGGTTTACCCTTGGCCCCAGATCTCATAGCTTACTAAAAAGAAAAGGAAATTTTTAGAATATGGAATAAAAAATTCAAAAGAGGCATTTACCCTTTAAATTTCACCTTAAAGTACCTTTAAAGAAGCACTTCCCAGGTTTGTGATATTTCCTTCCTTAATCGAAGTCTATCATCCCAACCACAAGGAGCCAGACCATCTGTTCCATAGAGTAGTATCTATACAGTCATCCTCAGTCAGAGCAAGTAAAAGCCCCCAACCAAAGGACAGGCATCAAAATAATGCTGATCATGGAGCCTGACATGGGCTTGATCTCATGACCCTGAGATCATGACCTGAGCCAAAATCAGGAGTTGGCTGCTTAACTAACTAAACCACCCAGATGCCCCTATATTTATTGTTCTTTTTTTTTTAATTAACATATAATGTACTATTTGTTTCAGGGGTACAGGTCTGTGATTCTTACACAATTCACAGCACTCACCATAGCACATATCCTCCCCAATGCCCATCACCCAGCCACCCCATCCCTCCCACCCCCCTCCACTCCAGCAACCCTCAGTTTGTTTCCTGAGATTAGGAGTCTCTTATGGTTTGTCTACCTCTCTGGTTTCGTCTTGTTTCATTTTTCCCTCCCTTCCCCTATGATCCTTTGCCTTGTTTCTCAAATTCCATATATCAGTGAGATCATATGATAATTGTCTTTCTCTGATTGCCTAGTCCCAGTCTTCCATTTGTCCTCTTTCTCCAAATTATTACCCTAGCTAGCAGATACCTTTGGTATGATCTGCTTTCATTGGTCACTCCTTTCCTTGCAACTTCCTTGGGTCCCATTTTCAAAGAGCCAGAGTCAAATTGTTTTGTATGAAGGAGCATCACTGGGGAATCCAGTCATCTGGCCATCCTCTTCCTTTTTTAAAAAAAAAGATTATTTATTTATTTGAGAGAGAGAGAGAGAGAACACAAGCAGGAGGGGCAGAGCGAGAGGGAGAGAGAATCTCAAGCAGACTCTGCACTAAGCGTGGAGTCCAACATGGGGCTTAATCTCACTACCTGAGATCATGACCTGAGCTGAAACCAAGAGTCAGACACTCAACGGACTGTACCACCCTGGCACCCTGGCCAACCCTGTTCTTTGTACCCCACCTCTTTATTTCCACCTCAGGTATAGACCTGAAACTTTTTGAGTCTTTTTTTCCTCCACCCTTGGACTAGAATATATAAAGGCTTAGAAAGCAAACCATTTTCTAGTTCAGGTACCTAGCAGCAATAGGACTGCTCTGGATACGCCATATACTATAAGCAGCCTCATAATTCTCAGGTTTCCCTTGCATGGAAGACTCCAGATTTCACTGCTCCAGGGCTTCAGTGATCCACAAACATTAATTCTAAACCACCATGTCACTGGCCAACCTTATTTGGTCAAGTGCCCTGCCCCTGCCTCTACAGGGAATGTTCCCCAAACCCTGGGTATCTCAGCTGACCATGGTGCTGCTTCCAAAAGACCACTTCACCAGGAAAATGGACCCATATTTGTACACTTCAACGTTCACAGGTCAAAGCCAATAATAACACAAGATACAGATACAATGCAGGGTCAAAGAAGCTTTTAGATACAGTGCTATGGGGTACATGAGGCTCCCCAGACTCCTGACATTCTATGAATAGATGTACTTAAGCCTGGATGGTACAAAGGTTCTACTCCAGAAAAGAAGGCCCCAGTATTCTGAAGGTTTATTTATAGAGGCAAAATTGGGAACAGATACTGTCTAAACAAGTCCAAAGCCTCTGAGTTTGGTAATGAGGATTCTAGTATTCCCTTTAAATTCATCCTCATTGAAGCAAATATAAAATTTGCTCAGCAGAAATTTAAACTCAGTCCCTATATCTCTACCACCAACCAACAATCAAGGCACAACTGAACAAAAAGAATAGGTACTACTGCTGCTTTTAGCATTCAATCACCTAAAATTATGTCGTGTAATTATTATACTATATATATGCTATAGACCAGAGACTATCAAGAAACCAGGCATCTAAAAAATCTATAGAAAACTTAGTAGAAGCATTATAAACATGAACAGCTAGCAGGTTAATTGTTCTGAGGTACTGAATAAAGACCAAGGGAATAATTTTTCTCTATACAGAAGAGATCACTAAAAAATTATTCATCTGGCTTCAGCTGAAGTCTCTATGATAATTTGGCCCATATTTCTAACACATAGGGAGAAAAGAAACCGGTCTAACGTTTTGAACAGAATGGAAATCATTTTGCAAAAGCTCATGTGTAGACAAATAATTTTAAAGTCTGAAAGAAAAGGGTCAAATGACGTATATTAACTTTCCATCTTGGCACTTACTGGGAAAGGGTTTTTGACCACTCTAGGGATGCAGTATAGAGCAATGGCTTAGGGCATGAAATTTAGAATCAAAAGACCTAGGTTTAAATCTTGGCTTTGACATGGTATGTGGATATCTGACAAATTACAGAAGTTCTCTGAGCCTATTTACTACCTCCAAATTAAGAATAATAACAAGGTCAATTGGAGTAAAGGTTAAATAAATAATTCCTGGAAACTCTTAGCGTAGACAGGTGTGAAATATCAATATATGCCTTTATCTCTTTTTGGAGAGTCCACAAAATAAGAAGGAATGCAAACATTTGACTTCTGGAGATTAATACTATTTTGATTCCATAACCTCAAGTGGACATAAATACCAGAGCTAGATGAAACTAATTCACCTGAGCATGGCCAATCACTCCCCTGGGCATGTTCCAAGCTTAGTCATCTTAAGTGGGAAGAAGCTTGACAAGGAGCCAGTAACTACTGAGAATAACAGTATTCTGGCCTGCCCAGTTTCTGAAGCAGTAGAAACAAGAATAGGAATGTATTCACAATCTTCAGTTCACAAGCTAAGAAGATCTAAAATAAATCCTGCTGTTAACTGAGTGCAGAGATACTTCCTGGGTACCTCATAAGGTACCTCTAATTTATGCCTTCCAATCCCCACTACTACATCACACTCATCAGATCCCATCCCCTCTGCAATGGCTTTATTAAGGTTCCTATTTTAGCAATGCTGGATATATTATTTATTTATTATTGCATAACAAACCACCCTCAAAACTTAGTGATTTGAAGCAATAAATATTTATTATCTCATATTTTCTGTCAGGAATTTGAGAAAGCATTAGCTGGGTGGGTCTGAATCAGAGCATACCAAGATTTCAATCATGTGGGCCAGGACTACAACCATCTGAAGGCTTGACCGAAGCCAGAAGATCCTCTTCCAAGATGGCTCACTCCCATGCTTTTGACAAGAGGCTTCAGTTCCTCACCAGGTGGGTCTCCCTATAAGATGTCCTCATGACATGGCTAATGCCCCTCCCCCACAGAGAAAGGGAAAAAGAGAGAAAGAAGGGGAGAGGAAGGGACAGGAGGGGAGGGTGAACAGAAGTTTCACTGCCTTTTATAACATAATCTTGTAACTGACATACCATCTCTTTTTATGTATTCTTTCATCACACAGAACACCACAAGTATTAGCACAATATGAAAGGAAACTATACAAGAGTACTGAATACCAGGAGGCAAGGATCATTATGGACCACTTCTGAGGTTGGATACTCCAATCAGGACCTACCTGAGCTTACAGCACAAATACAACACCCATTATTATACAATTTTGTAAGCTATAAACTAAAAGACCCTACTTGCTCATTCCTCTGTCACTTGCCACTTCACTCACTGCACTCCAGCCATAACACCTATCTTTCAGTACATGAGTATACCAAGTTGTTTTTCATCTAAGGGGGTTTGCATACGCTCTTCCTTCTACCTAGAATTCTCCTCCCTCTCAATCTCTGCCACTTAAATTCTCAGTTTAAATATAACTTCCTCTGAAAGGTCCTTCATGATCAAATTATGTCATTAGTGGTGTTTATAACAACAATGTTAACTGTTAATATTTACTAAGTATATCCTATATGCCAGGTACTGTTCGAAGAACTTTTTATATTCTAATACATTTAATCCTCACAACAACCCTATGAGATAGGTACTTTAATTAGCCACATTTGACAAATGAACAAACAGACATAAAGAAGTAACCTGCTTAAGGCAAGAAAGCTAGGAACTGGTGGAGGATGTGAGGAATAAAGTAACTAAAGTGTCTGAACAAGAGAAGAGGGGAATGAGAGGAGACTGGAGAAATATGAAACTGATCTTGTAAATACTCATAGACCATGTTGTGTTGATATTATTCTAAGGGCAGTAGGAAACCACTGGAGAGTTGAAAGCAGGGGCTATAACTTATGATTATAGTAATAGTTGAACATTTTTAAAATATAAAGAATAATAAATATCATAAACACTCAACTTATGAAATTAAACACTACAGATATTGTTGAAGAACCCTATGCATCTCTCCCTTCTCATTTCCCCATGTGCCCCCAGAGGTAAACCTTATGTTGAATATCATTATATTTTTATTACATATGTACATATTTATACTTAATATATGACATTTGTTTTTAATATTTTAACATTATATAGTTATATGTTACATATTATATATTGTGCAAGTTGCCTTTTTTGTTAAATTTTATGTTTTTTAAACATACACATGTTAACACTAATCTCAAGTTCATTCATATTGACCACTTGGCTATACTGCATCATGTAAATGTAGCAAAATTTATATTTTCATTCTCTTATTGATGGACAGTTACACGCTTTAAAATTTTTACAGTGACAACACTGCTATAACCATTCTTTTACACTGATCTCTATAAGGTAGGTCCTAGATATAAAAGGATTTAAAAACAATAGAAAGGGGAAAGAAAAGACACCAAAGTTGTCATTATCTATGAACGAAATCATTATCAATATTTTAATATCATTAAGCAAATAGTTATTAAGCAGTAAAGTTGAATTTAAGATTACTTAATTATACACCAACATAAAATGGTAAGAAAAGGATTAAATTTACAAGTGAATTTTTAGAATTTGCAAATGAAGGTTTAGAATTTAAAAGCAAAAATAAACATGATGTACTTAAGCCTAAATTTAACAACAACAAAAAGACATTAAAAGATTTACTCTTAGAATATTCCATCTTTTCCTGGAGAATGGATCAGGAAAAAACAGGGGCTTAAAGCAGGAAGATAAGAGTTTTTTGCCATTACCTAAAAGAAAAATGATAGTGGCTCAGACCAAGATACTTGTAGTAGAATCAGGCATATGATCAGAAATAGATACGATTTGGAAATAGAATCAAGAAGACTTGGTGAGGGATTGGATGTAGAGAGTAAAGGAAAGTATCAAAGCTATTTGGACAGTTTAATCAATTGGGCATGAGAATGAAATTTACTGAGGCTTGAGATGAAGAGACTTACACTTCCAACTTGTATCAAAACAATCGTCCCACCAAAAGCAATAAGAAGCTGTACTCAATATAAAAATGTCTATTTGAAAGAACTGGAAATAAATCAAAGCAGCAAGGGCTTAAGGAGTCAGAGTCCTAGAGAAAAAGAAAACCTAGAGAGGTGAACCTGACATTTAGCATCACCTTTCCCCTAGAAGCATTTGACAACATGTAACTGGTGAACTAGAAGTACATCAAAATAAAATACCTAGAAAGAAGCATGGAAAGAGAAATAAAAGATGGAAAATACAGAAAATAGAATAAACATGTATGATATGTGCAAAGACTACTATACTTTTGAAATATAATTTCACATCCATCAGATCAGCAAAAACTTTAAGTCTGACCATACTGTGTTGGCAAAGAAGTGAAATTTGAAGCCATCTAATAAAACAGCAGTACTGTGTAACCCAGCAATTCCACTCCTTATGAATTTCCTAGAGAAACTCAAACATGTATCTAAGAATAAATTGTAAAGGATATTCACTACTGCATTGAATTTAATAGTGAACAAACGCTCTCCAAAAGCCAAATGTATATATTTGTGCAATAGAAAACTGTAAAGGCAACTCCAACCTTCCAGGGCCAGGCCCACACACCTTGGCCAGTCTTATTCTTACCCACCTCTCACAACCCCACATCCAATCCAGCAGCAGTTGTGTGGTGTCTACTTTCAAAATATATGAATATTCAATCACTGCAAACCTCCAATGCCAATATTCTTGCCCCTAAGCTTAAATACTTGCTAATCCTATATACTTGGACTGGCCCATGTCCGGCTCTCTTTCATGAGTGAAGCTCTAGTTCAAAAATCATAAGCTATACAAGAAATAATCCAGACAGCCAACTACAGCATGCTTAAGAACATCCTTCCATCAGGAATTAGTAAATAGAAATATCGGCAAGATACTCATTTATCTCCAATTGCAATAAGTTTAATTAAGGGTAAAAGTTTTCTCAAGTGTCCCTGTGCTTAGGAAAATATTATCTATTAACTGTTAACCTTTTCATTCCATACAAACACCACCATTACCACCACCACTATCATCACTCATCAGTCATCACCATCTGACATATTATACATCTGTGTTCATGTGTTTACTTCTCTTTCCCCTAAGATGCAAAAGTATTTCTGTCTGTCCTGACTACAATACAAAAAGGTCTTTGCCTGCTGTGAGCTTTGCACATAGTTAAGTGCTCAATAAGTTTTTGTTGAATGAAATAAACAATAGACCAAAACAAAAACAAATCACAAATTAATTTTTCTGTGCTTTATCCTGTGACAAATAATGGGTGAATGAATGTTATGAGTTAATAAAAAAATTGGATGTATTAAAAAATATTGGATGTATTAACACTTACATAGTGACACAAGCTACACACGTGATTTAGAGACTGTAATGGCCTAAATAAATACATTTATTAAAATTGTATTTCCCTTAAAAGTATCAATTATGTAAGAAATATATTATCTATTTTTAAAAAATAAAACTATCACAGATATTATATAATATATATATAGAGAGAGAGAAAGAGATTTTACTTATAGTATAAGTTCAGAATCATAATTTTTAACAAAATGGCTCAAAATAGTAAGAATCTAAGCTTTCAGGCAAAATCTGTGTGGGACCGATGCAGAACCAGACCAAGCAGATGAGGAAGCAACAAATACATCAATAATACTTTCTCCTCCTTTTCATTACAAAGAACTCTTCAAAAGTCCCACAGTATTTCCTTTTCTGATGAGTTTGTGTTTTTCAGGAGAGATAAGAATCCTGGTGAGAATATTCCCAAATCTCTGATTACTGTTCTTCCCGTGATGGCTGTGATTTACATATTGGTGAATATATCCTACCTGGCAGTTTTGACCCCTCAGGAAATCATCTCTGCAGGTATGAATGTGTTTAGACAAAGAGGAACTAGTCACTACTACTACCTACCCTCAATAAACATGAATTCCTGTGTACTGTAGATATGTTTGATACACCCGTAAGAATATAAACATGATGTGTTCATGCTTTGGTCTTTATAAGGAGAGGAAAAAATAATCATCTAAACAATCTATAAAGAAGGGGCACATGCTAAGGACTAAGGTCTAAGGATAGTAAAATGTGATAGCAAGAATTAGAAAGAGAAAAAAGAGGAGGAGAGGGCCATGGAAGAGAAAGGGGAAAGAGATGAGGAGAAACAGGAACAAGCTCAGCAAGAAAGCAGAGATACTTCGTTAGAAGAATTTCCACCCTTAGGGTATACCCCAATACCTATCCTCAAAGTAACTGTTTGGAATAGTCAGTACATTCTTCATTTTGTAGATAGGGAAACTGCAGCTCAGGGAAGTTAAATAATGGACAGAGTTAAGATTCAAAATTGGGTCTCCATCATGTACTTCTCAGTGTAAGAGATTGCATCTTGTCCGGGTTACTGAAGGTAATGGGTTGTAAATGTGGACAGCAAGTTGCAAGACCTGATCTTCAAAAAAAATACTCTTCCCAATTCCACTAAATATGGTGCTCAAAGGTACACACCTAGTAATTGACAGACCCAAATCCAGGTGGTCCAAATCCAAAACCCATGTTTTCTTTATTTTTTTATTTTTTAAGATTTTATTCACCTATTTGACAGAGAGAGACAGCGAGAGAGGGAACACAAGCAGGGGGAGTGGGAGAGGGAGAAGCAGGCTTCTCGCTGAGCAGGGAACCCAATGCAGGGCTCGATTCCAAGACCCTGGGATCATGACCTGAGCCAAAGGCAGATGCTTAACTGAGTGAGACACTCAGGTGCCCCAAAACCCATGTTTTCAACCACCACTCTAAAATGCCTCAATACAAACAAACCAAATCAAAGCAGCACCATCACTAGCAGGGACTATTAGCAATGCAAGTAATAGTATGAATACATATTAATATATATCAGATAATAAGTTACATTAAAAAATAATCGTATAAGAGACACACACAGATGTGACTAAATAAAGATACAACAAAAGGTTAATAGTAAATGGTGTCACAGTTTTATTTCCTTTTTTATATTGTTCATATTTTCCATGATTAGCATGTTATACATAGGATCAGAAAAATATCAGTTTTTAATGCCAAATAATAATATTTCCACAGAATCAAGTGATAAATTTTTATGAAAACACCAAGTCTTTAAGAAAATGCTAAATTGGGGCACCTGAATAGCTCAGTCAGTTAAGTGTCTGCCTTCAGCTCAGGTCATGATCCCAGGGTCCTGGGATCGAGCCTGGCATCGGGCTCCCTGCTTGGTGGGAAGCCTGCTTCTCCCTCCCCCTGCTTGTGTTCCCTCTCTCGCTGTATCTCTCTCTGTCAAATAAATAAATAAAATCTTTAAAAAAAAAATCCAATCCTGTCACTCCCCTGCTTGAATATTCTCCTGTCTTGTGTTCTTGCAATTCCTCCCAACATCACTCTCACAACTGCTGCAATCACCCCATCACCACCTTCCTTCACCAAATACCAACTTCTAAGCTGACCATCACAGGTTCTCTTAAGATCTGCATTAAGCCTAACTTTCTAGCCTCACCTCTTGATTTCTCATGTGTACACACAGCCTCACCACACATCAGCCTTTCTAAACAACTTACCATTTCCAGAATAGACACTATTCTCTCTGCCTCCCCCACAATGCCACTTCACCAGCCTGACTTAGATGCCTACCTTAGGATTGATATCACACTAGTAACATTGAGTCTAAGTTCAATATACTTTGAACCCTGACAAGGGCCTCCTAAATCCCATGCAAAAGCTAGTCTTAGAAGGTTTGAAATGCAGTTTAAAATCATGGAGTATAGTGAATAAATTTAGAATACAATTGCAATCATCTCTCCGCGAATTTTAGGATTGTTAACATTATTAATAACAAGTTCTCTAAATTTTAAAACAGAAATTATCTATAGAAACAAAGCTTAATACTTCTAATTTTGCAAATAAATAGATGCAAAACTGTAGATGTGTAAGCACCTGTGAATGAAAAAAGAAGGAAAAGAACTGAACTATTAATTCATCAAATTATCACTGAAAAAGACCAGCACATCATAGGTAGTAAGATAATGCAATTATATCATACAATTTTGAACTCCACTTTAATTATAATCCAAAGTCAATAATTTTGGAGAAATTCTGCAGCACATTTGATACCCTTATAATTTGTTTTGTTTCTAGTATCAGTTATTTGTCTTAATTAAGCATATAATATTTACCCCCATTGAAAATCTTTTCCTTTTTTATTTTTAATTATAGTATTTATAACTGTATCTTTTATCTATTGTTGAGAAACCAGCCTGCCCAAATGTACCAGCTCACATCCACCACTTATTTGGTTCACAATTCTGCAAGTTGGCAACTTATGCTGGGTTCAGCGAGGCAGTTCTGGTTGTCTGCTGGAGTCATACATATGTCTGCTGTCCCCTGCAGTTTAAGTAAACAGCTGTATTGAGGTTGGCCATGCTTTCCTGTTTCTTTGGGGCTTCTGTTGGTAGGACAGTTTGAGTCATTTGAGAAGCAAATGCCAGGGGCACCTGGCTGGCTCAGTCAGTACAGCATGGAACTCTTGATATTGGGCTTGTGAGTTTAAGCCCCACACTAGGTGTAGAGATTACTTAAAAATAAAATCTTTGGGGCGCCTCAGTGGCTCAGTCGGTTAAGCATCTGCCTTCTGCTCAGTTCATGACCCCAGGGTCCTGGGATCGAGCCCTGCATCAGGCTCCCTGCTCAGTGGGGAGCCTGCTTCTCCCTCTCGTTCTCCCTCTGCGCTCTAATTCTCTCTCTTGCTCACTCTTTCTCTCAAATAAATAAAAGAAAAAAATTTTTAAATAAATAAATTAAAAAAAATAAATAAAATTTTAAAAGGGGCACCTGGGTCGCTCAGTTGGTTAAGTGTCAGCCTTCAGCTCAGGTCATGATCCTGAGGTCCTGGAATCAGGCTCCGCTCTCCAGGGGAGTCTGCTTCTCCTTCTCCCTCTGCCCTTCCCCATGCTCATGCATACTCTCTCTCTCACACACAAATAAATAAATAAAATCTTAAGAAAGAAAGGTCAAAAACGTTAGAGAGAGAGAAGCAAATACCAAGAAATAATTAAATGTGCAAAGATTTTATTAAGAGAAATGCTTGCATTAGAGAAACCAAGAAGGAAGCCAGGTAAGATGAGGAGAGCCTTGGGACCACAATGCAAGTGTAATCCAAGTGAAGAAGAAAAAGAGGGAAGGATAGGTAAAAATACCATAGACTGATATATAGTAAAGGGAAGGTTTGGCACATCTGCTGGGGAGCCCTTTAGCCAAAGTTGGCCATCACATACATGAGTACTTCTTAGTATCTCTACCTCACAGTCATTAGCTGGGAACAACCTGTAAGAGCATGGCTTTGGTAGAAATGCCACAATAGATTTCATTGTGCAGTAGCTGGGGCTATATATGATAGGTTTACTTAAACTAAGGTACGAGGACCCCAATCTACCTAGACCTTATAAGGTAAATCAAGATAAAATGTTAATATTAAATCTCTACTCTCTTTCTAGGAATATAATTTTTTTAATCTATAGAGGATGCTTCTAATCAATTTTGAGTCAAATTTATGAAACATCTGATCTGGACCTGCATGTTCCAGTTTACTGATGTATAATTGACTGTATGATCTACTTTTGGCTTGATTTTTAAGGAGTAAAAGGTCAAAATTAATTCTCTACAAGGAAGATAGATGTTATCATTTTTGTTATCTTCCAGGAACTAGATAATAATGTTTTTGAGAGGGGGGTAATATTAGCCCAACTCAAAATCATCCCTTCAGTGCACAACCCAACATAGGTGATGTGGCATTCCGTTCTTGATTGTGTCCTTGATAGAGTCCTCGTTCTCTATAAGATGTTAATCTAAGCTTCAGTGTGGGTGATTATAAAATTGTAAATCTGAACTTAAGAAAAAATCACTATCTTCTAGGTAATGTCAGTAGGGCCACTGTAGGCTCCTAGAATATCTTTGTGCAAAATATAAAAAAAGCACCCCCTCCTCTAGGCGGACCATAGCTCCATGCCCAGCACAGAGCCTAGTGAGGAGAGCACACGCTAAATATCAACCCCCTTCTGCCCCCTCACATGGGAGCACTTGTGTATGTAATGACTACCTAAGCAATCATGTGTATTAGAAATAAGGTCAGACTCATTTGAAAAGACCAGTCTGACAATAGTGTAGAGAGTGAATTAGGAGATATGAGTAAAGTCAGGCCAAAGAGCCTGCAGTGGTTCACTTAGTCACCCTGTTTAACTCAAAAGAATTCAAAAACTCAGAGATTAAATAATTATCCTAGCTAGAAGGAGCAGGACTGGAATTTAAACGAGGCATTCTGATTCCAGAGCCCATATTTCTGTTATATTTACTAAAAGAAGACTGGTGAATATTTTATTCTGTAAGGACCTACTAAGGAAATTTTTTCTGATCTTAGCATCAAGAATACTTGGGCCTCTCCTAAATAACAGATTTTGCTTATACTTTATGATGACCTGCTCTCAGAATCTATATGAGGCTTTGTGGCATGCATTTTGTGAACCAAATTCATTCTTTATCTATGTTTATTTCTCTATTTCTCTTTCTTATTTCATTTATTTTGTCTTGGTATAATGTAAGCCATACCTTGCTATGATGTAAATCCTAAGAGGTTTCAAATAGTCTGTTTTATTCTTTAATCATATCATAAATATAATCAAAATAGCCCATTTAAGATACTTTCTGGCTGTGGGGATTGTGCAGAAAGTAAAACGAGAGTCCCATATTTCATTCCAGGGACCATAATAACCACTGAGTGTGCTTTTTGAAATCTGAATTCCCAGACTCACCCATGGGGATTCTAATTCAGTAGGTGTCAGTTGGGTCCTAGGAATCTATATGTTTATCAATTATCTCGGGGGTTCTTATGCAGAGAGGTCCACTGACCATATTTAAGAAACACTAGTCTAGATAATCCTGACATTCTTCTCTTCAGAATGTCTCCTTTTTTGGCCATGCCTCCTGTTGAAGAAAGTGAATGATAATATCTTGGACTTGAGTCATCCATTTACTCAACAAATATGAGGTAACTATCTGCCGTGTTTCAGGTACTCTACTATGCAGTTCAGAGAAATAAAAATGAATTTTTCAATCAAGAAGTATAAGAAATGTGTACAAATCACTGTTACAAAGTTAATTTAGAAAGGCCATTTTGTTGAGCACATTCTACTAAAGTACCTTTTATGCAATTCTCAAGAAGACCTCAAAAGATCAGCATTAGATAAAACCTCATTTTGCAAATGGGTCTGAGAGGACCCAATTTTTCCCCCAACATCCAAGACTTAATAGTTAAATGGTAACAATACAGGTATATCATAAGTATTTTATTAAAAACCTCTGAACACATTTATCTTGTAGTACCCACCAGCCCACCATGTAGCTTCCTTCAGTTGAGACAGGGTACAGGGCTACAAGAGTCTCACTGTGCAGTGACAGCAACCGTGGGAGCTGGTGGTGAAAGCCCCACAGGACTGGCAGTTCAGGGCCTCCCTCTGGCTCCTTTCTGGAAATGGTTCTGAGGACCAGATTAATTAAATAGCTCAAAGTTATACAACCGGACAGTAGCACTAAGCTCCCTGGAGAGGAATCTTCTTTATTTGTCCTAAATACTTCTGTATCCCTGGTATCGAAATGGCACATAGGAATTCAGTGAATATTTCTTGAAGGAATGAACAACTAAGATAGCAGAGCTTGGGGGCACCTGGGTGGCTCAGTTGGTTAAGCCTCTGACTTTTCAGCTCAGGTCATGATCTCGGTGTCCTGGGATCAGGCTCTGCTCTCAGCAGGGAGTCTGCTTCTCCCTCTCCTCCTTCTGACCCTCCCCTGACTCGTGCTCTCTCTCTCTCTTTCTCAAATAAATAAATAACATATTTTTTAAAAAGATAGCAAAGCTTGCATTTCCAACCAGACTTTTCTGATTCCAATGTTTCTGTTTTTTGTATTAGTTAATAGTGCTACTCCAGGAAAAACTGGCACATGGCCGATTAAAGAAGCATTATAACAAGGGGTGCCTGGGAGGCTCAGTTGTTAGGTGTCTGCCTTCAGCTTAGGTCATGGTCCCAGGGTCCTGGGATCGAGCCCCGCATCGGGCTCTCTGCTTGGCAGGAGGCCTGCTTCTCCCTTTCCCACTCCCCTCTTTGTGTTCACTCTCTGTCAAATATATAAATAAATTCTTTTTTAAAAAAAGAAGCATTATAAACAAATATTACAGTTATGCCATGCATGGTTAGTTTCCAAATTCCCAAAAATAAGCAAGCTTCAATGACTAATACTAGTATGACATAGTTAATTTTTTATTTTTGACAAAGATTTCTTATAATGTATGTTTTTTCCTATGCCAGAAAATAAAGTACTGATTTTAGTAAATAATTGACAATACCTGATCAATAGAGTATATGGAATAAATATAAATAAATAAATAAATACAGTTCCACCTTTTTACAATCATTTAGTCTGCCACTGATTTACTTTCCATAATATAATACTGAGACTGTCTTTTTAAATATATGTAAAAATATATTTGCAATTTTCTCCCTAGTGTTTGGAAATATTTGTTCCAAATAGAAAGGGAATGTTCTTATATTGTTTATAGAAACTTTTTTTTAAAGATTTTATTTATTTATTTATTTGAGAGAGAAAGAGAGAGAGAGAGAAACAGTATGAGAGGGGAGAGGGTAAGAGGGAAAAGCAGACTCCCTGCTAAGCAGGAAGCCCGATGTGGGACTCGATCCCAGGACTCTGGGATCAAGACCTGAGCCAGAGGCAGTCGCTTAACCAACTGAGCCATCCAGGTGCCCCTGTTTATAGAAACTTTTGAGGAAAAAGTCATCACTAATCTTAATCTTTTTTTTTTAACTTTCAGGTGTGTTTGCCATTTGTATTGGGATCCACAGCTATATATCTTTGTTTCTAATTTTGACACCAATGATTCAGTCTCCTACAGTAGAGTATATCTATGGGTTTATCTTTATTTTTAGTGGACTTCTGTGTTACTGGCTTCATGTTAACCTTAATCAACATTGTTTTGACAAAATCATTCGTTATTTACAATTACTATTTAATGTTTCACCACCTGAAGACCAGGATGATGGTATTTCAACAGGAGAAAAACATCTTGAAGAAATCTTTTTGTAAATAAGAAACCTTAAATGGTTAATGAATGAGTACATTTTTAAAGATAATCTTTGCTTTAAAGTGTATACACTCATATACACAAAACCTCCCTCCGCCTGCCCAATCCCCAACTACGAATATCAAATCCACCCCCCCCAGCTACGTATTTAAATTCTTTACAATTCAAATTCTTTTGCTTGTAATTGAAGCCCAAGTTCCTAGTACACAACATGTTTTTCACCACTTTCCTTCAGGTCAAAAATTTTAAATGAAAACACACACATACACACAACAGATTAAAGGGTATAATACACCTACTTCTGTCTGTAGAAAGAAATTAATATACACCTGAAATTAATATAATGTTATGTGTTACCTGAAACTAATATAATGTTATGTGTCAATTATATCTCAAATAAATAAATAAACAACCAAACAAACAAAATCAGAGTCACTGTCAGGAAGACAAGTTCATGGGTAAACAGTGCCTAGCAGATATTAAGAAGCACCCACAAAAAAAAAAGGCAATAGTCTAAGTCTGAAATTTATATTAATAAAACTACATATTGCTTCCTACTCACTGGTCTAAACTCTTCACAGTGATATCAACTAAAAGAAGGTTTTACATCCAAATCCTGGTGTTCACTTCTATAAAGTTTAATAGGCTAAATCATGACCTTCAAAAATTAAAAATAGAACTGCCATATGACCCAGCAATCCCACTTCTGGGCATTTATCGGAAAGAATCAAAATCAGGGTCAGGAAGGGATATTAGCATTCTTATGTTCATTGTAGAAAATGTGGAAACAACCTAAATGCCCATTGATATATGAATGGATTAAAAAAAGTGATATGTGCAGAGAATGGAATATTATTCAGTCTTAAAAAAAGAAGGAAGTCCTGCACCATTTTGTACTCCCACCAACAGGACATAATGGTTCTAATCTCCCCACATCTTCAACAACATTAGTTGTCTGTTCATTTTTTATTAAATAGCTATCATAATAGGTGTGATGTGATCTCTCATTGTGGTTTTGATATGCATCTCACTGACAATCAGTGACATCGAGCATCTTTTCATATACCTATTTGCCACTTGCATGTCTTCTTTGAAAAAAATGCCCCTTTAGGTCCTTTGCCTAATTTTTACTGGATTTTTATTTCACTAGTTATATGATTTCCTTAATATAGTTTAGATATTAATCTTTTATCAGATAGATGATTTGCAAATATTTCCCCCTATACCATAGGTTGCCTTTTCACTTTTTTTCACATTTTTTTTACTTCCTTTGCTGTGCAGAAACTTTTAGTTTGATGTAGGCCCACCTATTTGTGCTTTTGGTTCGCATTCATGAAATCGTTGCCAAAACCAATGTCATGAAGTTTTTCACCTATGTTTTTTTCTAGGAATTTTATACTTACAGGTCTTATGTATAAGTCTTTAATCTACTTTGAATTGATTTTTGTATATGATGTGAGACAAGGGTCCAATTTCATATTTTACATGTATATATCCATCATTCATCACCACCTGACATATTATCCGTGTATTTATTTGTTTACTTCTCTCTTCTCTAAGATACAAAATACTATGTCCTGGCTAGAATACAAAAGGTCTTTTTCTGCTTGTCGATCCTTCATATAGTAGGTGTTAGATAAATATTTGTTGCATTTTAGGGGGTTCCAGAGATTTTGAGGCTGATCAAGGAAAAGATAAGATCAGGAGATGTGGTAGCAGACACAAGCTTCATTTGGGCAACACTTTAGCTGGTTTGCACGTGGAGGAAATCACTCACAGTATGAGACTTCCCAGAGGCCATGGCAAGCCACCATCCAAAAGAGGAGGGCAACAAGGGAATTCCTGGGGAAAAGGAGACTCCAGATGGGGGTTTTGCATATCTAGGTGATATCACTCAGCAGCAAGTAGGCAGACTCTGAGTCAGAGAGCTCCCAAGGGCAGCAGTGGCTTGGGATCTTTATTGCCCTGGGCTTACCTTACCTGTTAAGCAAAGTTTACATGTTAAGTACAGTTTTGTGGGGTATGCAAAGCAAGCAAGTGCTAAATGCCTAAAAATATGTTTATTTGGACTATATTTAAAACAGTTGGATGTGTAAAAGTTTGAGCTAATGGGTCTCAGTCTGCTGTGAAGAAGTAAACAACCTAGGGTTCAATCTAGGGTCCAATATACATCTTTGGTTCATTATATTATGCACAAAATGAACAAAAACATCAAAACAAACAAACAAAACACAAGTTAATTTCTCCATAGCTGATTCTGCTACAAAATTAGTGAATGAATAAATGTTTGAATTAATGAACACATATTCAGTGGACTAATACCTGTAGATTAAGATAAATTAGGGGAAAAGTAGTAGCCTACATACATTTAATACTAGATGGGTTTTTATATACCCCCATGGCCAGTATAGATATATAAATTAATCCTAATATGTGAGGTAATCCAATAGATGTTTCACATACATGATCTCATTCAATATGTGTTGCTGATCCTACAATATGAAATTATTATCCTCATTTTATAAATGAAGAAATGTGGATACCAAAAAAATAACACAACTTGCTAAAAACCATGCCACCCTCAGATGGTTAAGCGTCTGCCTTTGGCTCGGGTCATGATCCCGGGGTCCTGGGATCGAGTCCCGCATCGGGCTCCCTGCTCCTTGGGAGCCTGCTTCTCCCTCTGCCTCTCTCTCTCTCTCTCTCTCTCTCTGTCTCTCATGAATAAATAGATAAAAATCTTTAAAAAAAAAAAAAAGAAAAAGAAAAAAAATTAAAAATAAATAAAAAAAAAATAAAAACCATGCCACCAATAAGTGACAGATTGGGATTCAAACCATTGCTCACTTGAATGCAAAGTTTACATTTTTTTCTGTTAAACTACAATTTCTTCTCTTGGTACTCATCTACAAAGTATTCTTTCAGAGTTAAATGATATCAGTGTTACACCCTCAGAGGAGACTTCTCTTCCCAGAACTTTTTAAATCTTCCTTTCTTAATTAGCTGTGACTAACTTGTTCACTGGCATATGTGATTTTTTAAAAAATAACATGAGAAACAGCTTAACTCTGTCCATAAAAGAAGTCACAAAATCATAGAACAATTCACAAGTTAATCATTTACAGAACCAAATTAGATTCAATAATAAAATGCTTGTGGAAGGATGAGATGGCTAAATTAAGGAAACATCAATGTTTGAAGAGCCTTCCAGAAACATGGAAGGAAAATGTAAAAAAAAAAAAAAAAGGGCAATCCATGTTAAATTTCAAAATTACTTTTCATAATTTAGAAAATGGAAAAAGGCAAAAAGATGCAACCCCCAAGAGCAACAGAACTCCTCCATGGAAATATTTTAATATTTAGTGCCACATTAGGGACAGAAATCTTTGTGTCTCTTATCAGGGATGTTAAAATATACTTCACTGAACTTAGCTGTCTCCCTGAGTATTTGGACTGTTTGTGCCATACTGATGATCATTGCCATTCTTAGACACACAGGGCTAGGAACAACCTTCCCTAAAAGCAGAGCACCAAATTATGTTTTCAAAAGATCTCTTGGATACTATGTTTCTTGCCTCAGTCTTTGGATCAGACTTTTTGTTTATCCTTTAAGAATGGCGGCTCAAACTTTATTACTATCTGGATGTATGTGTGTATCATAGCTTTTTCTATGCAAGGTTCTACATGTCTGTGGAGCACAGCTGGGGCAGTAGAGAGGCTAGAGTATTAGCTGGTAGAGGTACACAATGGAGGGCTGTGAAAAAAAATAATTTTGTAAATTTATTGTTTACTTGCGTAAGTCAAGTTTCTCATTGACGGTAACAATCAAGAACTTGAAGACATCACCATTAAAATCATTAAATTAAAATGCATTGTTATTTCAAATATAAAATCTCTTTTCACCTTCAAAATTAATTTTGGAAATCATATACATTTTAGAATAATTTTTTTAAGTTCCATAAAAGATTAAGTTGGGATTCTTATTATGATGGAATTTTATTTGGAAGTCTATTTGGGGAGAACTGACATCTTTAGAATAATGATTATAGCTTCCTCTAGATTAAACTTTTTTGGGGGGGAGGGATTCTTCTATAAACTTTAGTTTTCTCCATAAAATTCTGCACATCTCCTGTTATATTTACTCAATAATCATTTATAATTTTTGTTGCTATGTCAATTTAGAAAATCCAAGAGAATATAGGAAGAAAATCATATCATCTGCAAATAAAGGCAGTTTATTTCTTCTTTTTAAATTCTTAAAATTAAAGAAAAATTATTTTTCTTTCTTACAGCATTGGTTCAAGTTCATTTTAAAAGAGCAGGAATCTGCATCTTGCTCATGACTCTAATGAGAATACTTTTGATGTTTTATATTAAGGATGATGTTTGTTGTAGGTGGTTGGAAAATGCCCTTTATTTAAAGCATCATCATCTATTCTCAACTTGCTAAGATTTTAATTATGACAGAATACTGAACCTACTTTTTGCTTCTTTTATGATAATTATAATTTCTTCTTTAATCAATGAATTTAGGGTATGTTTTGATCTTTTTCTAGCTTAACGAATTTTCTTTTTTTCTCTTAATCTATACAACAGTTAATCAATTTTATCTTTTCAAAAAACCAACTCTTTGTTTTGTTGTTCGTTTTTTTCTTTTTATTTCTTTTTTTAAATTTTTGTTTTATTATGTTATATTAGTCACCATATAATACATCATTAGTTTTTGATGTAGTGATCCATGAGTCATTTTCTTTTTTTTTTCCTATTGCTTTTCTAGTCTTTATGTCGTTTTCTTCAGGAGCCCATAATCTCTTGCTCCCTCTGGTGTCTGGCTGCCTTACTAGGGGTCGGGCAGTGGAAGGATGCTCCATTGTTCTTCCTGTGGAGAAGCCTCAAGTCCTGCAACTTCCTATTTAGCAGAGCTGTGCTGGGCATGCAGCTAGCCATTCTTCCCGTTTCCTTTGTTCTTAGCTGCTCTCATGAACTATGGCAGTTCCATTGGTGCTGCATGTGATGTCAGACAGGAGCCAGCCCCTCCGACAGCTCCCAGATAAGCCAAGACCTTTGTGGCATGCTCTACTCTTTCCTCTTAAAGAGGCCAAGGTGATCTCTTTTGGTGTTGAGCTGTGTGGCTTCTAGGTAGTTATGGAAGGGGCAACAATTTCTCTGGAGCCTGCAGGGTCTCAACTGCCTTCAGCTCATAACACTACACATGCCAAAGTGGTGCATTTTGGGGAGACTTGTTCTAAATCCCTTCAGTCCCACCTTTGAAACTTTAAAGAAATTTCACAATCCAGAAGTTAACTGATAGGTTAGTCCATATCTCAATGAACCAGCCTCAGTCTTGACAGCAGATCAGTTGAGTTAAACAGTTATATCTCATTTCAGGAGGCAGTCTTGCAAGTCGGCTCCCAAAGTTAGGCCTATATTGGGCAAGCAATCAGGTAATTAATAAGAGGCATCGCTACAGAAACAAAAGAAAAACAAAGGTTAATGCCTGGAGCAAATTATGAACTCAGTGTCTGAGTCCTGAGTGTTGCCAGTGAGATTTCTAGATGTCAGGCTTGAAGCATCTTCAGACAGAGTAATGGCAGATGGTGGCAATCTGAAAGATTTTCCTGGCTTGAAGTTTGAACATCTCTGGTGATGTTTCTGAGTGGCCCACACATCAACAGGCAAAAAGATTGTCTAAACACGGGCTGTTGGGATGATTTCTCTGACATTAATATCGTCCTCTAGCTTCAGTTTGCAGGATTTCAGGAAAAAGGGCAGCTTTAGTTCTCAATGATTCCAAATCAAAAGGAAGGGAGAAAATTGCAAATTTTAGTTTGGAGAGTCTTAGCCAGGTATTTGCAGAAAGCAGAACTCAGGACCCAGTCCAGTTTATAGGCAAACACAAACCCTCAAAGATGATAGAACTTGACTCTAATATCCACAAAGGTGTGTTACTGAAACATAATTTTTCTCTCTAAAATCACCCTCCTTTCCACCAAAGATAGCCAAGTTAAGACTAATTTCTTTGCAAAGTAAGTCTGGTTTCAAAAAAACTTGGCCTGATTATTTACATAAGTGCAGCAATAAGAGTGAGTGACCATATAGGCTCTTTTTAAATATACTTTACTAGAACTTTTTATAAGAAATCATCAGATTGAACTTTTAACACCCTCTAAGGCTAAGAAGTCAAGCCAAATACTTGCCATCAGACTTGCCAACAATATCTATATATTTGGGTAAATTTCTTCATCTCCAAGTCCCCAAAATATCCTGAGGTTCCTGCACCTGCCAGGAAGTGAACTTCCTTGCTCACTTGGTGAGGCTGCTGGGAACCCGAGAAGCAAGGTACCAGGCTGATTTTTCCAAGGGGCTTCATTGACTCTGTAAAGTCAACTTTAGTTCCTTAAAGCTGTCTGGTCATATTTGAGTCTATGTATCTCTGTCAAAAATGACAATGTAGGGGAACCTGGGTGGCTCAGTCTGTTAAGTGTCTGCCTTCAGCTCAGGTCATGATCCCAGAGTCCTGGGATCAAGCCCTACATAGGGCTCCCTGCTCAGTGGAGAGCCTGCTTCTTCCTCTCCCTCTGTGACTCCCCCTGCTTGTGCGCTCTTGCTCTCTGTCTCTCCATCAAATAAATAAATAAAACTTTTTTTAAAAATGACAATCTAGGCAAGTCCTGGCAATATAGCCAATGTTTCCAATTATATCCTATTACAAAAAGAACACATTCTTATTGAACTTATGCAAATAAGTATATTGCCATGAAAATAAGAAAATTCACTGAGAGTGTCCAAATTCTGGAGGAATCAAGTAGGGAGAAAAAGATAAATGTTTCTTATTTGTTTACAAAGGTATATTTTACCAAATTGCTCTAAGTCATTGATAGGTTAAGAGAAAAAGTTTCCTTAAATCTGAAAAAGCAAACATTAGAGAACCAGCAATGTTTCAAATAAGAAGTCATAAAAATTATAATATTCTTCAGTTCATTCAGTCCTGTTTTTTTAATTCTTGTTCTGTTTGAATCAAGTTTTCCCACAAGTTCTGGAAATTCTTACCCAGTTCAGTTATATGACCTTAGGGTTAACAGAAACTTGTATTTGTCAAAAGTTCTTTCCATGAATCCCCTTGAGGATTAAGCACTTTTGCAAGGAATCTTTTGTAAAAGTATTAGAGTAAAACAATAACTGTCTGTAAATGATTAAGGACTTTTTAAAAAATGTTCATCATTAGAGAACTGATGAGTTCATTATAATGGACATGACAAGGAAATGTGGTTATTTCTGTGACACACAACACTTCAATAATTAGAAGTACAAGTGATAACATTCATTATACCAGGACATATCAAAATTTTAAGAATTTCATATATGTTCTAGAATGGTTATAGTATTTGCCCACATAATATAACCTATGAGAGTTTATCGTAATTTATTTGACAATGCTTCCCATGTAATTTAACATACCAAGTAAGTTTAGCTAGTTTAAAATCTCTCTTTATAAGGCAAGAGAACAAATCTTTTGAGATGTTTCAGGGACCCTCTCAAATATCTCATATCTCAATAGTTAGTTCTAGGGGCGCCTGGGTGGCTCTGTTGTTAAGCGTCTGCCTTCGGCTCAGGTCATGATCCCAGGCTGCTGGGATGGAGCCCCACATCTGGCTCCCCGCTCCGCGGGAAGCCTGCTTCTCCCTCTCCTACTCCCCCTGTTTGTGTTCCCTCTCTCACTGTGTCTTTGTCAAATAAATAAATAAAATCTTTAAAAAAAATAAAAAGCTGAAATAACATTTAAAAAAAAACAGTTCTAAGTGAAAGACTTTAGTTAGAACTTGATTTTTGGAAGTTTGTCAACAATATTTTTTGAAAAAAGATTTTAAAGTTCTTGCCTAAATAAGATCAGAGATCATTACAAAACTTAATACTTAATTATCTACTTAACCAAAGTGGTAATAAAAGATTGTAAAGGCAAATACAGAAGGTTACATTGTTAGCAAAACTTAGTTCTTTTAATATGAGAAGATTCAGTTTTCCTAAGTAACCAGACTTGATAAAGACAAAACATAGAATCTTTGTTTTTTTTTAGGCAGATTACAATAAAGAAAAACCTTTGTTTACAATTCTTATTAGGAGTAGATCAATAATCTGAGAAAACTTTGTCATTTTAACAGAGAGAAAAACCAAATCCTAAACTCACAGCAGTGTACTTTTTTGATATTAAAGCTCATTTACTTAATTAAATTATTTTGTAACTTAGCCACTCCTGACTGATGTAGTTTTGAATGCAGGTAAGGTCCAGAGCCGATGGCAAGAAAGAATTCTTGAGACATCTTTGGTACAAAAAGGTGGTTTTATTAAATCATGGTGACAGGACCCATGGGCAGAAAGAGCTGCACCAGGGTCATGAGAAATGGCCCATTATATACTTTCAAGTTGGGAGGGGGTTAGGGATAGTGTAAATCTCTAAGGAATTTTGGAAGCAAGGTTTCCAGGACCTTGAGGGGGCTAGCTATTGTAGGGAAAAGATCATTTATTACTGTCTAAAAAAACCTGAGTCACGAGACCCTTCAGATGTATATCGGTGGGTCATATGCTTGGAGGATGCTTGTCAACATGTATCTTAGGGGGTAGAGATAAAGGAAGTTTTCCAAAGGAATTTTTATATGTTAAAGAAGACTTACAGGATCCTGGGGGTCAGGCTAAGATTGTCTTTTGCCTTAGCAAAGTATTAACATCCAGGCAGCTGAGTTCCTAGAGAAAGGTCACTCTGCCTGTTTCAAGGACTTGTCAATAGGCTGTAGATAGTAAGGAAATTTAATAATTATTCTTCTGCCATTGTTTCCCACATCACTGACCATGCATAAAATTCCTTTCCAAAATCCCTTCTCCAGAAACCTTCCACAACTTTCTTTTTGACATTCAGATTTTGTCCTGTGCTTTCCCTTTTTAAATAGTTAACCTCACTTTAGGACACTTTAGGATTATTTTTTCTTTAACCAAAAAAAAAAAA
The DNA here is from genome assembly GCF_003265705.2 of Callorhinus ursinus. Lineage (NCBI taxonomy): Eukaryota > Metazoa > Chordata > Mammalia > Carnivora > Otariidae > Callorhinus > Callorhinus ursinus. The sequence continues at coordinate 33,746,428 of NW_027397067.1, forward strand.
AAAGCATTTCTACTCTTTATGCCTCTTCTTACCAAAAACACACATCTTATTCTCTTTGCATACAGAGATGCTTCCCTTATTATTTCTAGTAGTCTTAATTACATTTATTAGAATCTTTAATTCTTAGAAACCTTAATTTCTAATGAAAACTAAGAAGTAAGCTGTGAACTGTTATACCAGCTTTCTTTAAATTGGCAAATTTTTGAATACTTTTCATAATTTCTAGAACAATGTGCTTCTCCATAGTACAATCTTTCAGTAAAGCACAAAACATGTTTACCAACAGACCCAAATTTATCCTTAGTTTTTCTGTAATAAGGAATTCAAAAGCAAATAAACCTATATTCAGTAATTAAGGTTTCACTATTTCATCTTATTTGGAAATGATCTAGATATTCAATGAATTTAACTTAACTCATCACTTAACTTAGCAATTTTAAAGTTTTAAGTTACCAATAAGGTTTAGTAAAACTATTTTAAAAGTTGACTTAAGAACTTTTATCTATTTGCATCTATTCAATTTAGTTGCTCTTAACAATTAGGTTCAGATTACTCACGTGAGACATCAGACAAAGCCAGCCATTCTCCCAAACTGGTTTTTTTGTTGTTGTTGCTGTTTAAAATTTTTTAAGTTATAATATAACCTTATTTGGTTAGTATACCCAGGTACAATAAAAGTATTATATTTAATATTGATAACTCTAAAGGCATGTCTATTTTAATTAAACCAACATGCTTCATTTAGCTTTTATTCATTAAAGATTGATCCTAGAGAATGTGAACTAAAAAGCATTTGGGTTAGTTTTTATATTTCTGAGGGTTTTAGAGTAGTCAATCCTTACAAGTGCTTGCCTTCAAACCAACTATATAGAGCTCTTCTACAAATTCTGGCAACATACCGTCTGTAGAAAAATACCACACATCTACAACATACAACATACATATACAGATATATATATGTATATAAGAACTTTCTTATATATAGTTCTATAAGAACTTTTATATATATATATAAGAACATTTATTTATATACATATGAACTTTCTCCTATGTTCATCACTTTTGTTTCTTAAATTCCACACGAGTGAAATCATATGGTATTTGTCTTTCTTCAACTTATTTATATATGAGCTTTAACTGACATATGTATATATATATGTAACTTTCTCTGAGTTATACATATATGAACAGATGTAGAGACCTGTAATATTTATAGAGACCTAATATTTATAGAGAAGATTTTTCATTTGTCCAATTTCCAAATACTTCCTCTTTCCTCCAAAACTTCTTTTTCTTTTCCTTCAGTTAAGAAACCTCTCCCTAAAGTTTGCATTTCAAAGAATGGCTCTTAGGTTGAGATATGAAAAGAAAATCTATATTACAAAGGCACAGAGAAAGTACCCAAGTTTCTTTGGTTAACTTGAAAGAACTTTGGCTTCCTTTTTTTTTTCAGATTTTATTTATTTATTTGACAGACAGCGAGAGAGCACAAGCAGGGGGAGCGGCAGACAGAGAGAGAGGGAGAAGCAGGCTTCCTGCCCAGCAGGAAGCCTGATGCGGGCTCAATCCCAGGACCCTGGGATCATGACCTGAGCCAAAGGCAGATGCTTAACCGACTGAGCCGCCCAGGAACCCCTCTTTTTTTTAATTTAAATTCAAGTTAGTTAACATATGGTGTATTATTAATTTCGGGGTAAAATTTAGTGATTCATCAGTTGCGTATAACACCCAGGGCTCGTTACATCAAGTGCCCTCCTTCATGCCCATTACCAGTTATCCTATCCCCCTACCCAACTCTCCTCCAGCAATCTTCAGTTTGTTCTCTATAGTAAAGAGTCTCTTAGGGTTTGTCTCCTCTGTTTTTATCCTATTTTACTTTTCCTTCCCTTCCCCTATGTTCATCAGTTTTGTTTCTTAAATTCCACGTGAGTGAAATCATACGGTATGTCTTTCTCTAACTGTCTTATTTCTATTAGCATTATACACCCTAGTTCCATCCATGTCGGTGCAAATGGCAAGATTTCATTCTTTCTGACGGCTGAGTAATATTCCTGTGTGTGTGTGTGTGTGTGTGTGTGTGTGTGTGTGTGTACACCACATCTTCATCCATTCATCCATCTTGGGATTGGTTAAAAAAAGAAAGAAAGAAAGAAAGAAATATTGACCTTGAATTCTTTCTGGGTCCATATTTCTAGTTTTGCGAAGATTTGTAAGATAAGGACAGTTGTTCTCAATTCCTCAAAATATTGGGTTGTAACTTAAATCATAAATTGATATATCTATCCAACTTTATTATCTTCAATTGCTTCTTTCCTTCTGGTTACATAGTTTTCTTTTAGCTTAGGGAAAAAAGCCTAAAAAAATTCCTATGAGCTCTGAATATCAGTTTCTAATCCGGCCAACTTTTGACTATGGAGCTATTTTTAAAAATTCTTTTAAATATCTTGTCAGTTTTCAGCCAGGACAAATAGCAAATTTTTCTGGTAGCACTGAATAATCCCTCCTTGGGTTTAAGAGGAGTCCCTAAAGAGGATGCAAAGGATACTACCTTCCCAAGATCCAGTCACTCCCAAAAATAACCAGAAGAATCAACAACCTGCATGCGCCAGGTGGGTAGACAAAATGAGACAAGCAGAAAAGTAATAGTTATCCCTGGGAGAGAAAGGATCAATAGCCAATGGGTTTGGATTTGGAAAGGAAGGGGCACTGTGAAATTTTATTTTCCTCTTCTATCAGCCCCTGAAAATCAGTCTATAGCTGATCATTTGTAGGAGAGCCTATGAGAAATCCTGGTCATCTCTTTCCTTTATGAGAAAGAATGACCAATGATCTTAATAATTCTCCTCTAAATTTGGTAGAATCTTCTGAAAAGATCTGCTGCTGTCCAGGGGACATGAATTTTTTTGGTGGGGGTCTAGGATTTATTCACAAAGGACATTACATAGGAAGGCCAGAAGCTGGCAAAGCCTGATAACAGAGTACAGCACAGTGAGTCCTACTGTCTGTCCCAGGTGCTTCTGCTAAATTTACTTCCTGACTTTCAGCATTTGCATGAGTAATCCATATACTCTGAGCCAAGAGATTGCGCTAGAGTGCTCTCTGTAAATCTTGTAGCAAAATAAGAAAGCTAAAACAGGAAGATGGGGCCAGATTTTGAGAAGGAGAATTTACATTTGATTTAATTTTTATTCTGAGTCTAATTTCTGTTCTTACATCTTATGGGGAGTTCCTAAGGGTAGTCATTGCATTTATTTGTGTCCCCCTTTTAATTTGGTCTCCCACATGCCAATGAATCGATTGTTTAGGACGACAGCTCCCTAAAAATCTTCTTTCAAATACAGCCAATCAAAGGATCCATCATCTGGCCGTTGAAGGGGAGGAATTCTCAATAGTAACTTAAACCAATAAGTCTTTTCATGAAAAGACTTGGAGTAGCTTTCCAGGCTTAGAATAAATTTTTACCACAGACTCAAGAGACATTCCTAGAGTCGGTATAGATGATGTAGCCCCCATGATTCAAAAAGTTCATTCTCGGGCGCCTGGGTGGCTCAGTTGGTTAAGCGACTGCCTTCGGCTCAGGTCATGATCCTGGAGTCCCGGGATCGAGTCCCACATCAGGCTCCCTGCTCAGCAGCGAGTCTGCTTCTCCCTCTGACCCTCTTTCCTCTCATGCTCTCTATTTCTCATTCTCTCTCTCTCAAAAAAATAAATAAAATCTTAAAAAAAAAAGTTCATTCTCAAAATTAGTCTAAGACAGCAAAGGCCTTCACTGCAGGTGGTAACGTGTCTTTAGTCTCCCGAGGAAGCATGAGATACCTCCAGTCACAGACTGGTTAATCTGTGACACTGGGCAGGCACTACTGGAGTGGGATTTTTCCAGCACTAACACAGTAACAAAGGTTGAGATGACAAAAGCCCCTGTGAACTAGGGTCTCTTATGACAGATTCCCCTGAGAGCTGACATAGTTGGACGAAGACTATTGGATCCATAGCCCATAGGGCTGGCCACCAGATGCACAGCAATACATGCATCCTCCAGTTGCCAGAGACCAAAGAGAGTATTCTCACTGGTCAAAAAGCCAAGTTCTCAGGATATAGAATGACACAGCAGACAGACCATCTCTGGGAGGAAAAGGATTAATAAAGACCAAAAGTATTCATCTCAAATAACCAGTCATTGAAACCAAAGGGCTAGTTCCACAAATATTTTCTCCTGCTAATGTACATTTAGAAAAGGAAAAAAAGGACTCTCACCACTCTGCTTCCACTGGACTCTGCAGTTAGAGATCCAGGAGTCTGATGTGGTAAGAATTCCTTCCTTTTGCAATTCTATCAGAAGTCCCAGGATCTTTCTACTGCAAAAGCTTCAGAATGTGCAGTGCCCAGCCAGTGAGGTCTCGCTAGCTCACCAAAAGTGCTGGTGAAGAAAAATTTTCCTCTATCCTTCAAAGGTTTTTCCAGCTGGTCTAAGAATTAAATTGACATGAGACAGATTAACAGAAGAAAATCAAATTTAATTTTGTACATAGGGGAATCACACAAACATGACAGGTTGAAAGACAGAAAGGTAAAATGAAGCATATATGGGGTGTCTGGGTGGCTCAGATGGTTAAGCATCTGCCTTCGGCTCAGGTCATGGTCTCCAGGTCCTGGGATGGAGCCCCATGTAGGGCTTCCAGCTCAGCAGGGACTCTGCTTCTCCCTCTCTCTCCGCCTCTACCCCTACTTGTACTCTCTCTCTCTCTTCCAAATGAATAAAAAAAAATGAGGCATATATGCCATCCTGAACTAAGGAATGGAAGAGAGGTGGAGGTGGTTAATGCACAGGGCAATAAGAAAAGCAGTTGACGGTAATTAGATGTTTGCCCTGCCATACAGATGGGTCATTCAGATAAAATTTCTCTCTGTTCAACTCTTATTCAGGGAAAGACTCCTCCAATTTAGATTCTTCTAGGTAGTTAAGGGAGGGGCAAAATGTTATCTTGAGCCCATAGGGTATTGAATGTCTTCAGCTCAAAATAATCTGCATGCCAAAGTGGCACATTTTGGAGAGACTTCCTCTGAACCCCTTTGGTCCCATACATTTTAGAAATTTGTTGCAATTTCTTTGTAATCCAGTGAATGTTTAATTTTACTACAGTGAATTTTATTACTACTCATGTTCACATATATGTACATGCATAGACATGACTAAATAGAGATACAACAAAAGATTAATAGTAGTGTCTTTCTCTAAGATAACAAGTGATTTTTATTTATTTTTTATATTTTTCAACATTTTCTAGAGTTAGCAAATATTATTTTCATAAGAAAAATATTTTTCTAACACCAAAAACTATGTTTTTATATAATACAGTAAATTTTTATGACAATAAGATTTTAAGAATATTTTAAATTATACTTGATATAATTTAAGAATGCAGGATAGCATAAGAAATATATTAGAAAATATTCCACCAAATTTAAAATTTTAAGGACTAGTTCCATCTGAAAGAAGTCCAGATACCCAAAAAGTTCAATTTTTTGAGAAAAACTAACTCTCCAAATATTTTGAATAAAGTAATACACCAACAAAACACAAATTACAAAATATTGTATATAATGGTTGGCATAGAGAGATGTACAAGTACAGCATGTGTTTGGAGGGGGTGGTATATACAACTAAATGACTGGAATTCATGAGTAATGCAATTTTTTCAAGGCCAGAGGTCACTAACGGGATTGATTTTATGGGCCCACACTACTGATCTGATGTTCTGCACTGAGATCTGTATGTATAAAGTCACTGTAAAATTTTTAAAAGCTTTGGGTTTTTTTTTTTAAGCTTAATATATTTTAGATGATTAAAAAGCCAAATGATAGCCTTGTGTATCTTGTCTGAGAAATTAGCATAAAAGTGCTAAAAAAAAGTGCTATGTAGATTCTAATAGAAAAAAACAGATACAAATTACAGAATGTAGGGGTGCCTGGATGGTGCAGTCAGTTAAGCGTCCAACTCTCGGTTTCCGCTCAGGTTGTGATCTTGGGGTCATGAGATAGAGCCCCTTGTGGGGCTGAGTACAGAGTCACTTAGGATTCTCTCTCTCTCTTCCTCTGCCCCTCCCACCTGCTCTCTTGCTCTCTCTAAATAAATAAATAAAATGTCTTTAAAAAAAAAACAAATTTCAGAATGTAATCCCACCATTACATTCTGATCCTACAGGAATGCAGTAAAACACTAAAGGATATTCAAAAATCATCAAGATGAAGAAAAGGAAGGAGAAACAAATGTGGTTACCTTATACCCTACGTACGTCCAAATCAGTAAACAAAGCTCATAAAATCTAACTTATTAGCTTCTCTTCAGGTATTCTCCTCTCATCATTCAGACCCCTAGGGACTTTGTCCGGTCCTCCATTTTCCTCACGTGGTTTAATGCAACAACCTCCTTAATTTATACAGTCACCTCTAATCTCCCTCCAATCCAGCCTCCACTGTCTCTAGAGATAATGTCATAAAACACAAATCTAATCCTGTCACTTCCCTGCTTAACTACTCTGTCTTGTGTTCTTGCATCCCCTCCCAAACTTACTCACAACTGTTTGCAACCACCACACCGTCACCCCATCACAACCCTCCTTCAACAAATACCAACTTCTATTTTTTTAATTTTATTTATTTATTTGACAGAGAGAGAGAGAGAGAATAAGCAGGGGGAGTGGCAGGCAGAGGGAGAGGGAGAAGCAGGCTCCCCACCCAGCAAGAAGCCCAATATGGGGCTTGACCCCAGGGTTCCAGGATCATGATCTGAGCTGAAGGCAGACACTTAACTGACTGAGCCACCCAGGCGCCCCAACAAATACCAACTTCTAAACTGGCCATTGCAGGTTCTCCAAGATCTGACTCAAGCCTAATTTTCTAGCCTCACCTCTTGCTTTCTCTTGTGCACACACACCCTCACCACACATCAGTCTATCTAAGCAACTTATCATTTCCAGAATAGATATTATTCTCTCTGCCTCCCCCACAATGCTATCTTGCTGCCCCTTCTGATGGCCTATCTCATCCCTGACCTCACACTAATAAGGCTGATTTCAAATATATTACCCATTTGGCACCCCACAAATATTTTATAGATAGCATGAAAAGCAAGTCCAAGACAAATTGAAGTCCTGTTTAAAAATATAAAACTACAGAGTATAGTAATTAAAAGTTTTGTTTACATATTATTTAGAATATTAATGATAGGCTCTTTGAATTTGAGAACTGAAGTCTCCTATAGAAACTTATTTAACAAATTTTGTTTTGCAAATAAAGAATTTTGAAGCAAAACCACAGTTTCTAAGCATTTGTGTAAAAAAAAGGCAAATAGTAATATTAGTTTATCCAACTATCAGTTTAAAAGTCAATTCTTGGGGTGCCTGGGTGGTTCAGTTGGTTAAACATCTGCCTTCGGCTCAAGTCATGATCCCAGGGTCCTGGGATCAAGCCCCACATTGGGCTCCCTGCTCAGCGGGGAGTCTGCTTCTCCCTCTCCCACTCCCCCTGCTTATGCTCTCTCTCTCTCAAACAAATAAAATCTTTAAAAAATAAACAAAAAGTCAATTCTTAAGTGCTAAGGCAGTTTAGATACAATCTACAATTTTTGAACTCCACTAACAATAATCAGTATTTTAATTAATTAATTATATCCCCCATGACTTTGGAGGAAAGATCCAATGCATTTAATAACATTACAACATAATTTGTTTCTTGTATCAGTTATTTGTTTTAGGTAAGACTATAATACTTATCCCCATTGAAAATCTCTATTTTAATGGATATTCAGTCACAGATCAGTGACTATTATCAATCATCTTATCCTATATAACACATTTTCTCCAGAATTTACTGGCTTAACACAAAACACTTTATTTAGCTCACATTTCTGTTATTTTGCAGTTTGGGGTGGGTTCAGCTAAGCACTTCTGAGCTCGTGTATGTATCTGTGCTTCCTTTGCTAGAGTGACTTGTTTTTGCTCCATGTAGTAGCTCCTCCTCCAGTTGGCTAGTCTGGCCTTGTTTAAATGGCAGGTCAGCCAGTTTTCCAAGAGAGGGAGCAGAAGCATGCAAGATGTCTTGAGGCCCAGCACTAGAATTAAATGAATTCTATTGGCAAAAAAAAGGCACAAGCAAGCCCAGAATCAAGAAGCCACTGAGGAGATTCTACCTCCACTTCTTATTGGAAGGAGCTGCAGACATATGGCAAAGCACATGGTTACAGGAAACAGTGAATTGTGGCTACAAATTTTAGAATGTGAAAGGTATAGTTAAACAATAGGAGACTAATGACATTTAAAGTCTGGAAATATCTTCAATATTAGAGCAAAAAGTTAGGCCTTTATTTGACTGCTAACAGGGACCACCAAAGATTTTAGCTCAAGATAGTGACAGGTTCAAAGTTGACATACCTTTTTTTCCATTTTTAATTTTTTTAAAGGTAGGCTCCATGCCTAAGGTGGGGCTTGAATTCACAACCCTAAGATCAAGGGTCAGATGCTCTACCCACTGAGCCGGTCAGGTGCCCCTAAATATTCCCATGAGTTAGAGAGCAATCTAACCAGTTTTCTTCCACCCTTGCCGGTATTGTTTTCCTACCTGGAATGCCATTCACTCCCAGAATTCCCCTTGACCTAGCAAGGGTCTGCTCAGTCACCAATAACCTTTTAGAAAACTGTCCCACTACCCACATCACTATACAGTTGACTTAAATGCTCCTGTGCTATTTCTAGCACTCGCCCTGTTGCACGGCAATTCTTTGTTTCTTCTACTGAACTGTGAATGCTTCCAGAGAACGAGAATTGGCTTCAATTTATTCCTCATGTCACAGGGAAGTGCTTGACATATGTAAGGCATCCCATAAATGTTTACTAAATCAACAGTAGGTGCAATGGCCGGTGGGGGAATAATTTACAGGTATGTATGACTATAGTTTTGTAAAGACAAACTGCTGTTAAATCGCCTTCAGAAGTCAGTCGCCTACAACGCAAAAATCATACAGGAGAGGGTCACAGGAAGACCCATTCTTTACCCAACAACCACACACACGGGATGTTGTTTCCCTTTACGGCAAGTCCCAAGAATCGCGCCGTGGATACCGTAAAAGGGAGGGAAGCCCTTGGGGAAGAAAAATCAAGCTTCCCGCTTTACGGCACTCGTCAAGGCGCGAAAGTGCCCGGCTGTCGGTTGGAGCGGGGCGGGGGGCCTTCCCCCCCGCCCCCTCGGACTGGACTTCCGCTCACCCAGAAAGCGTGTTCCGGGCTCTCCCACCCAGCTCTGGGCGCCGGTTAAGACCACGGTCCCCGTCGCCAGTACTATGGAGGCGCCGGTGGAGGCGGAAGTCGAAAATGAAGACGGCGACAGCATCTGCGGGGATTTGTGCTTCATGGACAAAGGCCTGCGGAGGTAAAGGGTGCTCCGCAGCCAGGAGCGGCCTGGGCATCCCCTGGCGTGAGCCGTGAATAACAGGCTGCCTCGGAGCGGAGGCGGGCCCAGCCTTACCCAGACGGCGCACAAACGCTGTCTGGCTTCCCCCCGCCTTACCGCGCCAGAACTGCTCTGCTGAAGTGCCAGGTCCAGCGAGTCCTCATTCCTTTCCTCCTTGGACTCCTGAGTAGCCTGGAAACTGCCCTACGATCTCATTCTCTACCAGTCTTTGGCCATCCTCCCTCTTTACTGATTCTTCTTTCTTTACTGATTATTCTTCCTTTGCTTGCTCTGTAATTGTTGGTCTTCTCGGGTTCTATCTTGTCTATTCTGCTCTTTCTGTAACCTTGACAAAAAGTGGCGCTGTGGTATGTCCGGCAACCGTGGAGCGAAGGTTTACTGCTCTTCATTAGGTTTTCCTCAATTCTCTTTGCCTCCCTTCTAATTTCTCCTTTGCAGAGCACTATGATACATATATCCGTAAACTTCTTGCGACTACTAAACATCATATTTAGCTAACCATTTCCCTCTTTCATGCAGCCCAAATTTATGCATGACGTACTAGGTTTTTCATCCCGCTTTACTGACTGGTCCCTGCCTACCTTTTCGGAATTAACCTCTTACCATTTCTCCATTTACCCTCTGTGATTAGCCATACTGACCTACAGGCAGTTCCATAGTGGGCTTCTCTCTGTTCCTTTGTGGCATGCCCTGCTCTATGGGGAACCTTGCTGCTGATAATTAAACCATCTTGTTCTGGATCATGATCTCGAATTTGCCCAAAGACCCCAGGGAGATGGTTTTTAAAGGAATATTTACATTTATATTTAATAATAGATGCCATTTACTGAATGCCATCTATGTGTAAATATTACATATGTTATCACTAGCCCTCACAATAATTCTGCAAGGTAGTAATTTTACAATGACAGATCTGAGACTCAGAGGATCTAAATAGTGTTCCCAAATTCTCCCAGCTGGTGAGCAGTTAAGTTCAAATTCAAACCTATTTCTGTCTAATTTCACTTTCTCCTTTTTCTACTGTACCACATTATCTGCACAGTACTAATTTCCAGAAACTGAAATGTGTCAGAAAATAAATGACTGTCATTAAGAGCATGTGTTAACAGCACAAGGATAGCTCAGTAAATGACAGTAGCAAGGTAATTGGAAAACATTTCAACAGTCACATTTAGAAATTGGTAGTTTCAAATTTACAAATGCTTTATCTTTTTCTGCGACATGTTATTACGTGCTTCATTCTGAAATTTAAGGGAGGAGCTGAATGACTTTATGGCATATTTAAAGTGTTTTTGATTTTTAATTTTGAATTTTAGATTCTTGATGCTGATTTGAAAGAACCAGAATTCTTTATTTTCTTTTTACTCCCTGACTACTAAACTTCTCACTTCTCTGCTGCCAGAGTTAAGTTTCCTCTGCGGTAGCTGCTACAGAACATTGAACAGATGCTCCTGACATTGTGTGTCCCTATTCCCAATTTTCCCTCCTTCCAGCACTTCTGAACTTTGTGCACTGTAGTTTTTATTCCTGGAACGACCATCTTTAGGAGAGGTTCTGGTTATAAATGGCTGTACTTGAGAGAATGAGGAGATGAGTTCTATTTAGGGGAGGTGCATTCCAGATGTATATAAGGGAGGATGGATTTTTTCACTAGAAATAGTAATAACTGGTTGTTTCTTTGAAATCAGCTACATTCTGGGTTAAATAGCTGTTGCAGACAGTAAAGAAAGATTACAAGCTACAGTGCCAGATCTGGATTTATACTGCCTCAGGTAATAACTGCAAGAACTTGGACAAGTTAATTTCTGCAAACTTCAGTATCCTTATGATACCTATTGCTTAGAATTGTTGTTAGATAAATGAAATGAGAAAATAGGGGCTTAGAGAGGTTAACTCATTTATTCAAGTAATTTAGCAAAAAAAAAAAAAATACTAGAATGCAGATTTGACCTGGGATATTATGATTTCAGGGCCTTTACAATTACAGCTTTCATTATATGCTGATGACTTGGTTGCTTATAGAAGGTAGAAATGCCCAGGGTCACTTCCCTCTATTGAGTGGGTTTCCTGTTTATCTGTATGGTCCAAAATACCAATTAGTGGTAAGGAGCACTGTCCCTTATGAGATGTTAAAAGACTACCACAGGTAGGAAGGATTTCATTATAGAATGAGTAGAGCACATACTTTTCATCTACATCCTGTTTGGTTGATTTTAATTATATTTGGTCATAATTTTTAAATCTGTTTCTTACTTGCTTTTGATAATATATATTTTCTCTTGTAGCATATCAGAGTTATCTTTAGATTCATCCCTTCATGCCATCAATCTTCATTGCAATAACATCTCAAAAATTGAAGCCATTGATCATGTTTGGAATTTACAACACTTAGATCTGTCATCTAATCAAATAAATCGAATTGAAGGGCTAAACACACTGACAAAACTATGTACTTTAAATTTGTCCTGCAATTTGATCACAAGAATAGAAGGTTTGTAAGTGATTTTCATGTGATACTTTGCATAAGGAAGATTATTTAAGTCCACTTTTCTTCCCAAAAGAATGGAATAAATATTATCATATACTTCTGAAAACTGACCTTAAAATTTACTACATAAAAGTTTTCTTCTAGAAAAGTTAACAATTTTTAGGTATTTTGCAAAATACCTATAAAATTGATTTCCCTATTATTGGACTATAGATTTGCTTCAAAACTGTCTGAAATAGTATTGTAATACTATATAGCTTTATTTTATCTTATTTTATTTTAGGACTTGAAGCACTAACTAATCTGACTAGACTGAATTTATCTTATAACCACATAAATGATCTTAGTGGTAAGTAGATAATCTTATGTTTTCTATAATGCTGAATGTTTGCCACATATGATGAGTTAGGCTAAGCTCAGCATGCTGAAAACTGAATAATCCTGTTTTTGACCAAAAATACCATCTAGAGAGTCTGCTTCAGACATAATTCTTTTTTTGTTGGTGCCAAAGCAAATAAATAAATAAAAAATAGGAATACAAATAGGTGATCAGTAACCGAAAAAACTTGGATAGGAGGGTCTTACTTCAGGAGAATAATGTTTTAATCTTAAATAATTGATCGATATGCTATTATATAAAGAATAGTTCCAATAGAACTTTTTTTACAGTGATGAAAATATTAAATATCTATGCTGTCTGACATGGCAACGAATAGCCAGATGTGTCTTTTGAGCACTTGAAATGTGGCTTGTGCAGTGAGGAACTGAATTTGTAATTTAATTTTAGCTTAAATTTACAAAGCCACAGGTGATTAGTTCTACAATATTGGATCATATAGCATATTGGACCATACTGCATTCCAAAGGCTATATTGTAAATTGAAGATCAAATAATTTTCTTTTCTTTTTGACTCTTAGCAGGTCTAAGAAGGTTAAACATTTCCACCTATTTTTTAATTGATTAAAGTGATACACTGATAAAATGAACAAAGTTTCATGATTCTTAGAATTATCTCTTAGAACTGGCAGAATTCTTCTAATTATCATCATAATCCTGTCAATTTTTGAAAATCTTATTCATGTGTTTATATTTCTCCCATACTAGAAAAATACTACCTATACCAGGTATTTCATATACAAAAAATTAAAGCAATCTACTCCCTGCTGTAAGCTGGAATAGCAAGAATATTTTAATTTTTTAAAACTTTCTCCCCCAAAGTTGTGAAAGTATTGGAATTGAGTATTAACCCTAGTTCTGTCACTGCTGTGTGATGTTGAGCAAAGAATATTATTGTTTGGATGCAGTTGCCTTATCTGAAAAATGTGAATCTTGGATAAGATTGCTCATTCATTTACTCAACAAATATTTATTAAAGATCACTGTATCAAATACTATTCTGTAGTGATAAAAAAAACAACAAGTAGATAAGGTTCTTATCATAGGGCTTACATTGTAGTGGGGAAGAAAAGCAAAAAATAAGATCATGTCAACCCCTCAAAAATAAACAAAGATTTGAGCAGACCCCTTCCCAGGAGGAAATCTAAGTGGCAGATTAGTACATGAAAAAAAAATGTTTGGCATCTTTAGTGATTCAGGAAATACAAATTAAAACTGTAATGAGATCTACTTCATACCTACTAGAATAGATAGTTTTAAAACTTACAATACTGGTGAGATTATGGAGCAGCTAGAACTAGCACACATTGTGAGGAGAATTGAAAATGGAACAACTACTTTGGAAAACAGTTTGAAGGTTTCTAAAATGTTAAACATACATTTACCATATAATTATGCAGTCCCTCTCCTAGGTATTTACCTAAGAGAAATGAAACCATGTCTGTTCAAAAACCTGTATGTGAAAGTTTATATGATCATATAGCTTTTTATATAATGATGTTTATATGATTCTTTATAATCTTCCAAAACTGGAAGCCATCCATATATCACCTAGTAAACAAATAAATTGTGATTCATCCACATGGTGGAATATTGCTTGGCAATAAAAAGGAATGAACAATTGATATATGCAGCAACATGGGCAGCTCTAAAAAGAATTAGGCTAAGTGCAGGAAGTGAGACACAGAAAGATGCACTATATGATTTCATTTATATGACATTCTGACCAAGGCAAGTTATAGTGGCAGAAATTAGATCATTAGTTGCCAAGGGTTGAAGATGGGACCCATTGATCGGAGTGATAGAATGTTCTGTATCACAGTTATAGTAGTGGTTACACAACTGTATATGCTTGTTTACATACGTTGAACTGTACACCTAAAAGGGTGCATTTTAGTGACTTCATATCAGATTGTAATAAATATGAAGAAAATATAATAGGCAGCCCTGTAAGTTTTAATAGATAATTATGAGTTCAATAAATAAAAGCAGTATATATGATAAGTGCATGCAAAGACACTAAGGCACCTTCAACCTTGTCATAATAAAGGAACAGAAAGAAGGGTAATATGGCTAGAGCATAGCAAATGAGAGGTTGGTGTGCTAAGAAAAGAGATGAGAAGGTAGGCAAAGGCCAGATCACAGCTTCATACCCAGGGTAAAAAAAGTTTGCATATTATTCTAGGTGCAATAGGAAGCCGTAGGAGGGCTTTAAACAAGTGATGTATGTGTTTTTAAAGGATCACTTTGGTTGCTGAGTGAGTGAAGAATGGATTTTAGGAGGATAGGAGTGGAAGTCAGGTGACCAGATAGGAAGCTATTTCAGTGGTCTAGGTGAGAGATGATGGAGACTTGGACTAGGGTAGAAATAGTGTAGAGGAGCAAATGGATATATTTTGCAGGTAAAGTTCATAGGACATGCTGATGGATTGAGATAAGGAAGAAAAAAGGAATCAAAGATAAATTAACTGTGAGTTTTTCTGTAAAAACAGGTGGATGATGGGACTGGTTCCTGATGTGGGAAAGATGGGAAGAAACAGGTTTAGAGATGAGGGGATGAGAAGTAAGGATTCTCTTAAATTTGAGAACCCTGTTAGACATGTGTGTATGTATATGTGTAAGTCTCAGTTCGGGGGTGGATTTCATGGTTGGAATTGTAGATTCGGCACATCAAAGGCCATTTCCAGGCTGTACCTTTGCTCAGAAACTCCATTTTAAAGAGAGTTCTGAGGGAAGAAAAGAGAAGCATGAAGTGCTCCAGTGGGGCAAACTCTCAGCATGCATGGCCCCATCCACCACAGCTGCAGCTGAAGTCAGAGGCTGGTCAAGGAGACGTGGTACCAGGCACCAGTAACCTCTGCTGCCAATCTAGTTGTTAGCATTACCATACTCTAGATAAACTCGTGTAAGAATTATTACCAGGGAACTAAATCAAATGGGTGCTATTTGTATTTTATGCTCAAACCAATAAAATTGAAGGGTACTACAGGGTTTGCTTATGTCTGCTAATCAAAAATAATGTGTTGATTGAGAGCCTGAAGCCATTGCTTTATGATTCTCCTAGAAGTACATGCATTGACCTGGGGAGGCCCATATGTTCTGTTTGAAGAGAACCAGAGACCAGGAACCTCTGGGCTAGGGCCTCAAAAGGGATGCTAACCCTGTGTTTCTTCAAAACAACAAATGTCTTTACGCATACTGTTTATTAGATGTAGCTGTTTGCGGAGACTTCTTATTAATGCTGCTTCTTTGCCTCAAAATCTAATCTATATAAAAATTAATTTTAATTAGCTGTTGGAAAAATGACTTCAGTGGCATCGAGAGTTTTTTTTTTCCTTATTGCAGGTTTGATTCCCCTTCATGGAATTAAACATAAACTTAGATATATTGACCTACATAGTAATTGTATAGATAGTATTCATCACTTACTTCAGTGTGTGGTAGGATTGAACTTCTTGACTAATCTTATTTTGGAAAAAAATGGAGAAGATAACCCTGTCTGTCGTGTACCAGGTATGAGCAATTAATACTTTTTGCAACAGTTAATATTCAGAGCTCCTTTGTTTTCTGTAACTGGTGTTTATGACCCTTTTATTTGTCTTAAGCTTTGCAACTTTTTATTATATATTTGAAAAAACATAATTGCAAATAAGGAATTTTATTAAGACAAATTGCGGTTAAGAGAGCACAGGATGAACAGATAAATGATTCTATTTAGACAGTTTTATATTTGATAAGTGAATGCCTCAAAATTATGTTATGATCTATTCTTAAACAGTATAATAATATTCAGCCATAAAAAAAAGAATATAGAGTCTTTAGCTACTGATACATAATTATCTCCAAGATACACTGTTAATAGAAAAAAAGCAAGCAAGTTTGAAAACATTGCATATAATAGGTTACCATTTGTGTGCAAAGGGTAAAATATGTGTGTGTATTTGCTGATTATATATATAAAATATCCAGAAGGCTGTACCAAAAACTGATAACAATGGCTAACTCCAGTATTAAGTAGGTAAGGGTCAGGAAATGGCAGAAAGGGTGGAAAAAGTAGCTGGGAATCAGGAAATATTAGGAAAATTTTTTCCTGTGTATATTTTTAATTTTGTTTGTGAATGTATTAATAAATAAATCATTTTTGTAAGGAAGAAAACTTAATATGATATATTGAAGATGCTGCTGAAATGCCATTTGATCTAATTCAGAATCACTGAAGTTGGTAAATACAAAGCAGACCAGACTACTATTTCTTATTATTATCACTTATTTCAAATGGCTTAACCAAGCAATAAGATACAAATGTAAAATATGAATATATATTCAAAAGATCAGCTTGGGTAGAAGGTGGCTACAGAGTTGGCTCCATTCTGTCATTAATACACAACTGTATGAAGGCTTTTCCCAGAATGGAAACCTGTTGTGATAATTTTATTTCACAGAAGAATATAATAGATGTGAGATGAACTATTTTCCTAATGCCATATAATATAGAGTCTACCTGTATTAGACTGTCCTTAGAATCAGGACAGACTTCAGTTTTCTGGGGAAACCCTGTTTTTGGGGGAAATAGCCTTATTTCTAAAACAACTTTTTTCTTCTTTTCCTTACTCACCCAAGTTGGATTTTTTCCCTGACAATTTGCCCTAAGAATCTCTGGTTCCTAGTTTGAACCTTTGTTTTTCACTTTGATTAGGTATTTCAACACGGTTGCCCCCCCCCCAGAATTGAAGGGATACTTACTACTAAAGTAACCTTTCTCCTCTCAAAATTTCATATATTGATTTGCCAGATTTCTTTCTTTTGGAGTTCTTCCAACCACTTCATTGGCCTTTGTTAGAAATACTTGGTCTTAACATTATAGTTAAGCAAAGTTAAACTGTTTCTTTTAGCCTAAACCCCAAATTAGTGTTAACTTGTCAGATTTCTCATATTTAATTGTACTTAGGGAAAATAAACATATTCTTGAATAGTTGATAGATTGCCTATCTTAATCTTAGTTATATCTAATTTAAGGGAGAAAGATGGGGAAGTTTAATATACTAATACTTAAGGCCTCGTTAGTAAAATTCTGAATTTCTGGTGGTTACCCACATTATCCTGATTTATATTTATACTAATTATATTACAAATAAAAGACACGTTTGGCTTTCTGTTCAGAATAAGCTTACTGGTATCATGCATTTATAACTTTAAAGCAGTTTTACAAAAGCGAAATCCAGCAATAATGATTTTTAACTTTCTGATCTTCACCAGGAGGATTATGTGGGAGGGGTGGTGGGGAGTATTTTGTTTGTTTTATACTTAATGATTACATACTAGAGAAGGACTAAGTAGCTTTTATTACAAGTTTATTAGTTGCATTCCAATACTAATTTTATCATTCAGGTGATATATCTGGTAGGTGATAAATTTAGTGTATTTGAGAAATAATTAACTTTTTAATGCCTGACTTTTTATTTTGAATGATTTGTTTCCAAGGGTACAGAGCAGTTATGCTCCAGACATTGCCACAGCTTAGAATCCTGGACTGCAAGAACATATTTGGTGAGCCAGTAAATTTGTCAGAAATAAATTCATCACGCCTACAGTGCATAGAAGGTCTTTTGGATCACTTAGTTTCTTCAGATTCTCCCCTAAATATAAGTGAAGATGAGGTATGGTATTGTTTTTTTCTAATATAAAAAATACCTTCAAATTTTAATTAATGTAAATTTAAAAGATCTTGGTTTGTTTCTCTGTATCACAGATAATTGATAGTATGCCAGTCGTAACACCACCCATCGATGAGATAGCCCCCTTGGATCAGTTTGCATCACCAACAGATACTGGTTTGACATCATTTATATCTATATGTCCATCTTCTGAGCCGGAGAAAGTTAATCATGAAAACAATTTTCATAATGACGTGAAACTTCAGAAATTAGATGATCAAATTTTACAGCTTCTCACTGAAGTAACTATTTTTCCTATATTTCTAAGAAGTGTCTGTTGAAAAAAAAAAGTTGAGGAAATGTAAAATAAAAATAGCATTTTAGCTAACCAACCTGAGACAATTTATAGTTAACATTCTGTTGTGTATGTATATTTTTTCCTTTAACAGAAATAAGATTCTGTTTTATAATAGTAGTAGTAGAAAAAAATAACATACTTTTTTCACTCATTTTCATTATTGTCCTTCAAATATTTACTATATAATTCCTTTATTTTGCTGTACGTCACATTATTTCCACCCATCTACCTTTTGGCCTTGAGTAAACTCAGAACTCTTCTGACTCAGCGTTTATAAATATAGAGGATACGTGAGTTACTTTGGGCCTCTACTATCTTCAGTTGTTTAATGATCAAAACCACTTCTACAACTTAAAGCTGAATGACAGGTTAACTTACATAGTTCCTGCTTTAATTTCTGTTTATAGCAGACCCTCACCAGATTAATCTCTACTTTCCTGAGATACTCTTTTTTTTACCCCTGCTACTGGTACACTGGCTTTTAGAATCTTTGAATTATGTGGATGGACTACAATGCCTAGATTTTATTGCTATTTGGGTCTCCAAACTTTGCTGTAGCATTCTTGACTGTGATCTACAATAACAGTTGTTTTCTTCAGCACCACACTTCTGAGAATGCAGTGGATTATTATTTAGCCCCTACTTGGTTATAGGGTAGAGATACTGTGGTACAGGCCAAAGAAGCTATTAGTCAAATGTCAGTTTGACCTAGATATTTGTAATTAAATTTTAATATTCAAAATTTTTTTCTCCAAATGAGGTGGGGGTGTGGAGTAGAAAATGCTAATGGTAGAATTATAGTTCAGAGGGTTTTTAATAATTCTGAACTATTATCATAGTTACAACACTAACAACAATGCTAGATAAACAAAAAGTTTATCTTAGGGCAGTAAATGAGTTAAGGCTGTAAGGATTTTGTGTGCCAGAAAACCCTAGACACTTCACTTGGGCCACAGAAGTGGGTAGGAATAGAACTGGGATAAGAATGCTGGCCTATACATTCTTTAACATCATTGATAATGTGTCACTGAGCTCTTCAACTTCTCCGTTTCCTCAGATTGATTTCATCGTTCGTCTTTTCTAAAAGCTGACTCTTCTGCCAATATCAGAACTTAGATTTAATTCTGGTAACCTGTATTTGAAGTGAACTTTTACAGCTTCTTTTATGCCATCCTCATTTCATTCTCACAACACCCCAGTCAAGTAGCTAGGGATCAATATATCATTCTTATTTTATAGGAAAGAAAGGAGTTCATCTAAGCGTCCTTTAATAGTAGAAGTTGAGCTTCAGACCCAAATCTCTGATAGCCAGTCTGGTATTCTTTCCACCAGCATGCTTCTTACTCAGTTATGATGATAATTCTTCCTACTTTGTAACCAAAAATAGGAGTCTAGCTGTCTGGGGGAAAAAACATGATTCTTTGCTCTGCATAATAAAAAAATTCGGTGAATGCTAACGTGTGAAGGGTAAACATGCAGTTTTAATTTCAGTTGATGTATATACTCAATGTTATTTCAAAAGTAGTAATTTATAAGTGAGGTCATAAAATTACTGAAAATGTACTATACTACAATGATATTTTTCTTAACCATGGGACTTACAATTATTTCACTGATCTTGAGAGTTCTCTGTGAAGACTTTTGTCTTTTAGTTTTTCCCTACCATTTTATTATGAAATTTTCAAACTTAGAGCAAATTTGAAAGAAATTCTTAGTGAATACCAGTATACCCATCAACTAGATTCCACTGTCAACATTTTACTTTGCTTATTTCTTCGTGTATCGATCCATTTATTCATTTATCAAACTATCTTATGACACATTTCAAATTAAATTACATGCATTGGTATATTTCCCTCAAAATACTTAAGCATGTATATCATTAACTATAGAGTTCAGTATTTTCTTAGCCATCTCTTTTGATGTAAAATACAGATACGTGTTTTCCGTGAATTGACAATACATATACCTGTTACCCAGCTTTTATGAAGATAAACATAACCATCATCAACATTACCCTTTCCCTGTCAGTCTTCTCCCCTAAGGCAATCACTTTCCTCCCTTTTTCACCATAGATTATTGAATGCTTCTTCCAGAACCTAATATAATATAATATAATAAATATAATATATAATATAATATTGCAGTTGTACAAATACACACTTTTGTGTAAGTCCTCTTTCACTTAGTATAACTTTGAAATCATTCCATGTTTTATATCTATTCTTTAGATCTTTTTCATCACTCTCAGAAGTAGTTTTAGTATACAAGTTTTGCATATTTTTTATTAAATTTATTCCTAAGTATTTTGTTTTATAACATTGTAAATTGAACAGTTTTTGTGGCTCCATGTTCCATGATTGCTGCTTGTTTGTGAAATACCATTTATTTTTATATATATATAGCTTGGATCCTGTGATTTTGCTAAATTTACTTAACAGTTCTAGTAGTTTTGTATTTTCCTGGTAATTTTCTACATAAACAGTCATATGGAGACAGTTTTCCTTCTCTGACCTTTATGCTGGTCCTTTTTGCTTTGTTGCAATAGCTAGGATTTGCAGTACAGTACAGAAGATAAATGGTGAGAGTGGGCACTTTTGCCTTATTCCTGATCCTTGGAGAGCCTTCTGTATTTCACAATTGAGTATGATGTGAGTCTTTTGTTTTTCATAGATGTCCTTTATCAAGTTAAGGAGTTTACTTCTGTTCCCAGTTGGCTGAGTTTTCTGATGTTGTTGAATTTTTTTTGTTAAATGCTTTTTCTGCATCTATTGAGATGATCATATGTTATTTTTTACTCACATAATAGTATGAATTACATTGATTCGTTTCCAAATGTTAAACAAACATTGCATATTGGGGGTAAACCTCATTTAATCATGATAAATTATCATATATTCTTGGATTTAGTTTGCTAGTATTTTATAAGTTTTTATGATTTGCTCATGAGGGAGATTTGTTTTTACTTTTATAGTAGCATCTTTGGTTTTGATATTAAGTTAATGTTGCATACCCTAAATGAGTTGAAAACTGCCCTCTCCTCTATTTTCTAAAAAATTATTGTAAGATTGGAATTATTCTTTCTTAAATGTTTGATAAAGTTCACCAGTAAAATTATCTGGCCCTGGAAGTTTTGTGATAATGAATTCACTCTCTTTAATAATTATAAGGCAACTCATTTTCTATCTCATTTTGTGTTGCTTTATATAAGTTGTGTTTTATAATTTGTCCATTTCATCGAATTTGTCAACATAAAATTGTTACTAATATTCTCTTACTGTCTTTTTAACATCTGTAGGATCTGTAATGATAGCCTTTCCTTTATTACTGATAATGATGATTTGTGTCCCCTCTCTCTCTGTTTTATTTTATATATATATATATATATATATATATATATATATATATATATTCTTTTGTCTTGGTCAGTTTGGCCAAGGGTGGGGTACCTCGGTGGCTCAGTTGGTTAAGTGTCTACCTTTGGCTTCAGGTCATGATCCCAGGGTCCTGGGATCTCCCTCTGCCCTTCTGCCTTCCTGCTTGTCCTTCCTTGCTCTCTCTCTCTCCCTCGTGCTCTCTCTCTCAAATATATAAAATTTTTTTAAAAAATTTAGTCAAGGGTTTTGTTTCTGTTTACAAAGATGAATTTGTTAATTTTATCTGCTCTCTGTTTTCTGTATTACAGATTTCTACATTTTTATTATTTCTTCTACTTTGAATTTACCCTTTATTTTTTAGCTTCTTAATGTAAGTGCTTAGATTATTGAGTTTAGATCTGTCTTCTAATTTAAATTAATTAACCATCTAAAGCAGTAAATATTTTTAAGCACTGCTTTAACTACAGTTCACAAATTTTATACATTTGTTTTCATCATTATTTACCTAGAAATATTTTCTAATTTCTCTTGTGATTTCTTCCTTCATCCAAGGATTATTTAGAACCGTCTCATTTAATTTTCAAGTGTTTTGGTTTCTAGATATGTTCTGTTAGTAACTTCTAATTTACTTTCATTTTGTCAGAGAACAGTCTACATAATTTTAGTCTTTTTAAATTTACTGGGACTGGGCGCCTGGGGGGCTCAGTTGGTTAAGCGACTGCGTTCGGCTCAGGTCATGATCCCGGAGTCCCGGGATCGAGGCCCGCATCGGGCTCCCTGCTCAGCAGGGAGTCTGCTTCTCCCTCTGACCCTCTTCCCTCTCGTGCTGTCTGGCTCTCATTCTCTCTCTCAAATAAATAAATAAAATCTTTTTAAATAAATAAATAAATAAATAAATAAATAAATAAATAAATAAATAAATAAATAAATAAATTTACTGGGACTTACTGTATAGCCCAGTATGTGGTCTTTCTTGGTGAATGTTCTTTGTGCCCTTGGACAGAATGTTTATTGTACACTTGTTAAGTCAGGATGGCTGATAGCATTTTCAGATGACTCATGTCATTACTGATTTTTTTATCTAGTTCTATCAGTTGCTAATACTGATTTTTTAAAAATTTACTTGTCTGATTCTATCACTTTATGAAAAATGTTAAAATCTCCATCTAAGAGTGTGGATTGGTTTGTTTCTCCCTTTAATTCTCTTAACATTTGCTTATTATATTTTGAAGCTCTGTTATTAAGCACATACATGTTTACAGCTGTTCTGTCTTCCTAATGAAGTGTTCCTCTTTGTCTTTGGGAGTATTCTTTGTCTTGAAGCCTGTTTTATCTGATATTAATATAACCATTTCAGCCTTCTTACGCTTATAATTTATATATAAATCTTTTTCCATCAATCAGGGTTTTTTCTTTAAAAAGAACAGCTTTATTGAGCTATAATTCACTTACCATACAATTCAATGGTTTGTACCCATTAGCAGTCACTACCATTTTCCTCCAGCCCTAGGCAGCCACTAGTGGATTTTATTTTTTTTTATTTTTTTATTGTTATGTTAATCACCATATATTACATCATTAGTTTTTGATGCAGTGTTCCATGATTCATTGTTTGTTCATAACACCCAGTGCACCATGCAAAACGTGCCCTCCTCAATACCCATCACCAGGCTAACCCATCCCCCCACCCCCCTACCCTCTAGAACCCTCAGTTTTTCAGAGTCCATCATCTCTCATGGTTCGTCTCCCCCTCTGACATACTCCCCTTTTCTTCCTCTCCTGTTATCTTCTTCTTTTCCTTTTTTCTTAAAATATGTTGCGTTATTTGTTTCAGAAGTACAGATCTGTGATTCAACAGTCTTGCACAATTCACAGCACTCACCGTAGCACATACCCTCCCCAATGTCTATCACCCAACTGCCCCATCCCTCCCACCCCCAACCACTCCAGTAACACTCAGTTTGTTTCCTGAGATTAAGAATTCCTCATATCAGTGAGGTCATATGATACATGTCTTTCTCTGATTGACTTATTTCACTCACCATAGGACCCTCCAGTTCCATCCACGTCATTGCAAATGGCAAGATCTCATTCCTTTTGATGGCTGCATAATATTCCATTGTGTATATATACCACATCTTCTTTATCCATTCATCTGTCGATGGACATCTTGGCTCTTTCCACAGTTTAGCTATTGTGGACGTTGCTGCTATAAACATTGGGGTGCATGTACCCCTTCGGGTCCCTACATTTGTATCTTTGTGATAAATACCCAGTAGTGCAATTGCTGGATCGAATGGTAGCTCTAATTTCAACTGTTTGAGGAACCTCCATACTGTTTTCCAGAGTGGTTGCACCAGCTTGCATTCCCACCAACAGTGTAGGAGGGTTCCCCTTTCTCCACATCCCCGCCAACATCTGTCGTTCCCTGACTTGTTAATTTTAGCCATTCTGACGGGTGTGAGGTGGTATCTCATTGAGGTTTTGATTTGGATTTCCCTGATGCCGAGCGATGTTGAGCACTTTTTCATGTG
>NW_027397067.1:33775700-33982147 GCF_003265705.2 Callorhinus ursinus
TATATAAAATTTTTTTAAAAAATTTAGTCAAGGGTTTTGTTTCTGTTTACAAAGATGAATTTGTTAATTTTATCTGCTCTCTGTTTTCTGTATTACAGATTTCTACATTTTTATTATTTCTTCTACTTTGAATTTACCCTTTATTTTTTAGCTTCTTAATGTAAGTGCTTAGATTATTGAGTTTAGATCTGTCTTCTAATTTAAATTAATTAACCATCTAAAGCAGTAAATATTTTTAAGCACTGCTTTAACTACAGTTCACAAATTTTATACATTTGTTTTCATCATTATTTACCTAGAAATATTTTCTAATTTCTCTTGTGATTTCTTCCTTCATCCAAGGATTATTTAGAACCGTCTCATTTAATTTTCAAGTGTTTTGGTTTCTAGATATGTTCTGTTAGTAACTTCTAATTTACTTTCATTTTGTCAGAGAACAGTCTAGATAATTTTAGTCTTTTTAAATTTACTGGGACTGGGCGCCTGGGTGGCTCAGTTGGTTAAGCGACTGCCTTCGGCTCAGGTCATGATCCCGGAGTCCCGGGATTGAGTCCCGCATCGGGCTCCCTGCTCAGCGGGGAGTCTGCTTCTCCCTCTGACCCTCTTCCCTCTCGTGCTGTCAGGCTCTCATTCTCTCTCTCAAATAAATAAATAAAATCTTTTAAAAAAATTAAATAAATAAATAAATAAATAAATTTACTGGGACTTACTGTATAGCCCAGTATGTGGTCTTTCTTGGTGAATGTTCTTTGTGCCCTTGGACAGAATGTTTATTGTACACTTGTTAAGTCAGGATGGCTGATAGCATTTTCAGATGACTCATGTCATTACTGATTTTTTTATCTAGTTCTATCAGTTGCTGATACTGATTTTTTAAAAGTTTACTTGTCTGATTCTATCACTTTATGAAAAATGTTAAAATCTCCATCTAAGAGTGTGGATTGGTTTGTTTCTCCCTTTAATTCTCTTAACATTTGCTTATTATATTTTGAAGCTCTGTTATTAAGCACATACATGTTTACAGCTGTTCTGTCTTCCTAATGAAGTGTTCCTCTTTGTCTTTGGGAGTATTCTTTGTCTTGAAGCCTGTTTTATCTGATATTAATATAACCATTTCAGCCTTCTTACGCTTATAATTTATATATAAATCTTTTTCCATCAATCAGGGTTTTTTCTTTAAAAAGAACAGCTTTATTGAGCTATAATTCACTTACCATACAATTCAATGGTTTGTACCCATTAGCAGTCACTACCATTTTCCTCCAGCCCTAGGCAGCCACTAGTGGATTTTATTTTTTTTTATTTTTTATTGTTATGTTAATCACCATATATTACATCATTAGTTTTTGATGTAGTGTTCCATGATTCATTGTTTGTTCATAACACCCAGTGCTCCACGCAGAATGTGCCCTCTTTAATACCCATCACCAGGCTAACCCATCCCCCTACCCTGCTCCCCTCTAGAACCCTCAGTTTGTTTTTCAGAGTCCATCATCTCTCATGGTTCGTCTCCCCCTCTGACTTACTCCCCTTCATTCTTCCTCTCCTGTTATCTTCTTCTTTTTATTTTTTCTTAAAATATGTTGCGTTATTTGTTTCAGAAGTACAGATCTGTGATTCAACAGTCTTGCACAATTCACAGCACTCACCGTAGCACATACCCTCCCCAATGTCTATCACCCAACTGCCCCATCCCTCCCACCCCCAACCACTCCAGTAACACTCAGTTTGTTTCCTGAGATTAAGAATTCCTCACATCAGTGAGGTCATATGATACATGTCTTTCTCTGATTGACTTATTTCACTCAGCATAAGACCCTCCAGTTCCATCCACGTCATTGCAAATGGCAAGATCTCATTCCTTTTGATGGCTGCATAATATTCCATTGTGTATATATACCACATCTTCTTTATCCATTCATCTGTCGATGGACATCTTGGCTCTTTCCACAGTTTAGCTATTGTGGACGTTGCTGCTATAAACATTGGGGTGCATGTACCCCTTCGGGTCCCTACATTTGTATCTTTGTGATAAATACCCAGTAGTGCAATTGCTGGATCGAATGGTAGCTCTAATTTCAACTGTTTGAGGAACCTCCATACTGTTTTCCAGAGTGGTTGCACCAGCTTGCATTCCCACCAACAGTGTAGGAGGGTTCCCCTTTCTCCACATCCCCGCCAACATCTGTCGTTCCCTGACTTGTTAATTTTAGCCATTCTGACGGGTGTGAGGTGGTATCTCATTGAGGTTTTGATTTGGATTTCCCTGATGCCGAGCGATGTTGAGCACTTTTTCATGTGTCTGTTTGGCCATTTGGATGTCTTCTTTGGAAAAATGTCTGTTCATGTCTTCTGCCCATTTCTTGATTGGATTATTTGTTCTTTGGGTGTTGAGTTTGATAAGTTCTTTATAGATTTTGGATACTAGCTCTTTATCTGATCTGTCATTTGCAAATATTTTCTCCCATTCTTTCGGTTGTCTTTTGGTTTTGTGGACTGATTCTTTTGCTGTGCAAAAGCTTTTTATCTTGATGAAGTCCCAATAGTTCATTTTTGCCCTGGCTTTCCTTGCCTTTGGCGATGTTTCTAGGAAGAAGTTGCTGCGGCTGAGGTCAAAGAGGTTGCTACCTGTGTTCTCCTTTAGGATTTTGATGGACTCCTGTCTCATGTTAGGTCTTTCAACCATTTGGAGTCTATTTTTGTGTGTGGTGTAAGGAAATGGTCCAGTTTCATTCTTCTGCATGTGGCTGTCCAATTTCCCCAACACCATTTGTTGAAGAGACTGTCTTTTTTCCGTTGGACATTCTTTCCTGCTTTGTCAAAGATAAGTTGACCATAGAGTTGAGGGTCCATTTCTGGGCTCTCTATTCTGTTCCATTGATCTATGTGTCTGTTTTTGTGCCAGTACCATACTGTCTTGATGATGACAGCTTTGTAATAGAGCTGGAAGTCTGGAATTGTGATGCCTCCAGCTTTGCTTTTCTTTTTCAAGATTCCTCTGGCTATTCGGGGTCTCTTCTGGTTGCATACAAATTTTAGGATTATTTGTTCCATTTCTTTGAAAAAAGTGGGTGGTATTTTGATGGGGATTGCATTGAATGTGTAGATTGCTCTAGGTAGCATTGACATCTTCACAATGTTGGTTCTCCCAATCCATGAGCATGGAACATTTTTCCATTTCTTTGTGTCTTCTTCAATTTC
Source organism: Callorhinus ursinus (assembly GCF_003265705.2). Taxonomy (NCBI): domain Eukaryota; kingdom Metazoa; phylum Chordata; class Mammalia; order Carnivora; family Otariidae; genus Callorhinus; species Callorhinus ursinus. Next base: position 33,778,902 of record NW_027397067.1, read on the forward strand.
TTTCATGAGTATTTTATAGTTTTCTGAATATACAGATCCTTTGCCTCTTTGGTTAAATTTATTCCTAGGTATCTAATGGTTTTGGGCGCAATTGTAAATGGGATCGATTCCTTGATTTGTCTCTCTTCTGTCTTGTTGTTGGTGTATAGGAATGCCACTGATTTCTGTGCATTGATTTTATATCCTGCTACTTGACTGAACTCCTGTATGAGTTCTAGCAGTTTTGGGGTGGAGTCTTTTGGGTTTTCCACATACAGTATCATATCATCTGCAAATAGTGAGTTTGACTTCCTCTTTGCCGACTTGGATGCCTTTGATTTCTTTTTGTTGTCTGATTGCTGTGGCTAGGACTTCTAATACTATGTTGAATAGCAGTGGTGAGATTGGACATCCCTGCCGCGTTCCTGACCTTAGGGGAAAAGCTCTCAGCTTTTCCCCATTGAGAATGATATTCGCTGTAGGGTTTTCATAGATGGCTTTTATGATATTGAGGTATGTACCCTCTATCCCTATACTCTGAAGAGTTTTGATCACGAAAGGATGCTGTACTTTGTCAAATGCTTTTTCTGCATCTGTTGAGAGGATCATATGATTCTTGTTCTTTCGTTAATGTATTGTATCACGTTGATTGATTTGCGGATGTTGAACCAGCCTTGCAGCCCAGGAATAAATCCCACTTGGTCGTAGTGAATAATCCTTTTAATGTACTGTTGGATCCTATTGGCTAGTATTTTGGTGAGAATTTTTGCATCCGTGTTCATCAAGGATATTGGTCTGTAATTGTCCTTTTTGATGGGGTCTTTGTCTGGTTTTGGGATCAAGGTAATGGTGGCCTCATAAAATGAGTTCGTAAGTTTTCCTTCCCTTTCTATTTTTTGGAACAGTTTCAGGAGAATAGGTATTAATTCTTCTTTAAATGTCTGATAGAATTCCCCTGGGAAGCCATCTGGCCCTGGGCTTTTGTTTCTTGGGAGATTTTGGATGACTGCTTCAATTTCCTTAGTGGTTATAGGTCTGTTCAGGTTTTCTGTTTCTTCCTGGTTCAATTTTGGTAGTTGATACATCTCTAGGAATGCACCCATTTCTTCCAGGTTATCTAGTTTGTTGGCATAGAGTTGCTCATAATATGTTCTTATGATTGTTTTTATTTCTTTGGTGTTGGTTGTGATCTCTCCTCTTTCATTCATGATTTTGTTGATTTGGGTCATTTCTCTTTTCTTTTTGATAAGTCTGGCCAGGGGTTTATCAATCTTGTTAATTCTTTCAAAGAACCAGCTCCTAGTTTCGTTGATCTGTTCTGTTCTTTTGGTTTCTAGTTCATTGATTTCTGCTCTGATCTTTATTATTTCTCTTCTCCTGCTGGGTTTAGGCTTTATTTGCTGTTCTTTCTCCAACTCCTTTAGGTATAGGGTTAGGTTGTGTATTTGAGACCTTTCTTGTTTCTTGAGAAAGGCTTGTATTGCTATATACTTTCCTCTCAGGACTGCCTTTGCTGTATCCCAAAGATTTTGAACAGTTGTGTTTTCGTTTTCATTGGTTTCCATGAATTTTTTTAATTCTTCTTTAATTTCCTGGTTGACCCATTCATTCTTTAGTAGGATGCTCTTTAGCCTCCATGTATTTGAGATCTTTCCGACTTTCTCTTGTGATTGAGTTCTAGTTTCAAAGCATTGTGGTCTGAAAATATGCAGGGAATGATCCCAATCTTTTGGTACCGGTTGAGACCTGATTTGTGACCTAGGATGTGATCAATTCTGGAGAATGTTCCATGGGCACTAGAGAAGAATGTGTATTCCGTTGCTTTGGGATGGAATGTTCTGAATATGTCTGTGAAGTCCATTTGGTCCAGTGTGTCATTTAAAGTCTTTATTTCCTTGTTGATCTTTTGCTTAGATGATCTGTCCATTTCAGTCAGGGGGGTGTTAAAGTCCCCCACTATTATTGTATTGTTGTCAATGTGTTTCTTTGCTTTTGTTATTAATTGCCTTATATAATTGGCTGCTCCCATGTTCGGGGCATAGATATTTACAATTGTTAGATCTTCTTGTTGGATAGACCCTTTAAGTAGGATAGAGTGTCCTTCATCATCTCTTATTACAGTCTTTGTTTTAAAATCTAGTTTGTCTGATATAAGGATGGCCACCCCAGCTTTCTTTTGGTGTCCATTAGCATGGTAAATGGTTTTCCAACCCCTCACTTTCAATCTAGGGGTGTCTTTGGGTCTCAAATGAGTCTCTTGCAGACAGCATATTGATGGGTCTTGTTTTTTAATCCAATCTGATAGCCTGTGTCTTTTGATTGGGGCATTGAGCCCATTTACATTCAGGGTAACTATTGAAAGGTATGAATTTAGTGCCATTGTATTACCTGTAAGGTGACTGTTAACTGTATGTTGTCTGTGTTCCTTTCTGATCTTTGCTGCTTTTAGGCTCTCTCTTTGCTTAGAGGACCCCTTTCAATATTTCTTGGAGGGCTGGTTTCATGTTTGCAAATTCCTTTAGTTTTTGTTTGTTCTGGAAGCTTTTTATCTCTCCTTCTATTTTCAATGACAGCCTAGCTGGATATAGTATTCTTGGCTGCATATTTTTCTCGTTTAGTTCTCTGAAGATATCATGCCAGTCCTTTCTGGCCTGCCAGGTCTCTTTGGATAGGTCTGTTGCCAATCTAATGTTTCTACCATTGTAGGTTACATATCTCTTCTCCTGAGCTGCTTTCAGGATTTTCTCTTTGTCTCTGAGACTTGTAAGTTTTACTATTAGATGTCGGGGTGTTGACCTATTATTATTGATTTTGAGAGGGGTTCTCTGTGCCTCCTGGATTTTGATGCCTGTTTCCTTCCTCACATTAGGGAAGTTCTCTGCTATTATTTGCTCCAATATACCTTCTGCCCCTCTCTCTCTTCTTCTTTCGGGATCCCAATTATTTTAATGTTGTTTCGTCTTATCGTATCACTTATCTCTCGAATTCTGCCCTCGTGATCCTGTAGTTGTTTCTCTCTCTTTTTCTCAGCCTCTTTATTTTCCATCATTTGGTCTTCTATATCGCTGATTCTCTCTTCTGCCTCATTTATCCTAGCATTTAGTGCCCCCATTTTTGATTGCACCTCATCAATAGCCTTTTTGATTTCGACTTGGTTAGATTTTAGTTCTTTTATTTCTCCAGAAAGGGTTTCTCTAATAACTTCCACGCTTTTTTCAAGCCCAGCTAGTATCTTTAAAGTCATGATTCTGAACTCTAGGTCCGACATCGTACTAATGTCCGTATTGAGTAGGTCCCTGGCTGACGGTACTACCTCTTGTTCTTTTTGCTGAGGTGATTTTTTTCGTCTTGTCATTTTGTCCAGAGGAGAATAGATGACTGAGAGAACAAAATGCTATCAGGTTTACAACGTCCCCAGCAAATATACTGTATACAAATTAGACAAGACCTTCCAGTAAGTGGTCGCTTCTCTGTTCAGAGAGTTGTTGCTACTCTCCTCTTTGATCTCCTGTTGAGTTTGTAGGTGTTCCCAATGGTTTGATCCCTATTCAGCTGAATTCCTCGTGGATTTTATTTTTATGTGGATTTGCCTATTCTGGAAATTTCATGTAAATGGAATCATCAGTATGTGGTCCTTTGTGATTATATTCTTTCATTTAGCATGATGTTTTCAGGTTTTACCCATTTTGTAGCATGTATCAGTACTTCATTTTTTTTTTTAATATAAGATTTTTATATGGATATACCACATTTTATTCATTCTTCATTTGGTTAGTTAATTTGGGTAATTTCCACTTTTTGACTATTATGAGTAACACTGCTGTGAACATTCATATATATGCTTTTGTGTAAACATAGGTTTTTATTTCTCTTTGCTATATATCTAGTAGTAGAATTGCTAGGTCAAATAGTAACTGTGTATTTAACCTTTTGAAGAATGACCAGACTATTTCCAAAGCAACTCCACCATTTTACATTCCTACCATCATTATATGAGCATTCCAGTTTCTCCACATCTCCTCACCAAATTGTTATTTTCTGTGGTTTTGATTATAGCCATCTTGCTGGGTATGAAGTGGTAGCTCATTGTGCCATCCATTCACTGTTAACTTGCTATATCTTTATTTTGAAGTAAGTCTTATATATAGGTGGGTCTTGTTATTTAATTCAGCCTGGCCATCACTCCTTTTTTTTTTTTAAGATTTTATTTAATTTATTTGACACAGAGAGATAGTGAGAGAGAGAGCACAAACAGGGGGAGTGGCAGGGAGAGGGAGGAGCAGGCTCTCCGCTGAGCAAGGAGCCCAATGCGGGGCTCAATCCCAGGACCCTGGGATCATGACCTGAGCCGAAGGCAACCGCCCAACCAACCAGGCCACCCAGGAGCCACCCGACATGGCCATCACTCCTTCTGAAGAGTCCATACTCCATTGAAATTTACTGTAATCATTGATGAAGTTGGATTTAGGTATACCATTTCATTGTTTGCTTTTTGTTCACTTTTTTACTCATTTTTCTACTTTTTCTATCTTCTGTTGTATATTTTTTATAATTCAATCTTAATTTGTATTTTGTTCTTTATTCATACTTTTTATTTCTGTGTGTGATAACTCTAAAAATAGACTTTTCAATACTATATTCATATAAAATGTAGAATTCTTGCTTCTATTACACTTTGTTATAGTTGCCATATGTATTTCATTGGATGCATTATAAACTCCAGAGACAATGTTTTAATTTTTGCTTTAAAGGAATTAAAAGTAAAAAATATAAAAATTATTTGTATTTACCTGTATATAAATCATATATGAGGGGCGCCTGTGTGGCTCGGTCATTTAAGCATCTGCCTTCGGCTCAGGTCATAATCCCGGGGTTCTGGGATTGAGCCCCACATCGGGCTCCCTACAGAGTAGGGAGCCTGCTTTTCCCTCTCTCTCTTCCTGCCGCTCCCCCTGCTTGTACTCTCTCTCTCTCTGTCAAATAAATATGTAAAATCTTTTTTAAAAATAAAAATAAACCATATATGACACTCTCTGAAGATTTAATTTCCTTGTAGTAGTATTTTCCTTTAGGACTTTCAGCCTGAACTTCCTGTAGCAAATCTTGTAGTGGACATCTGAGAACAGATGCCTTTTGAAGGACATTTTTTGCTGAATATAGAATTCTATATTGACAGCTTTTTTTTTCTTTTAGTACTGTCTCCTGGCCTCCATAGTTTTGAATGCAAAGTCAGCACTATTTAGAATCCTTGATTTCCTGAATATAATGTGGCATTTTTCTTTGGCTGCTTTCAAGAATTTACCTTTACTTTTGGTTTTCAGCAGTTTGGCGACATTGTGCTTAAGGATACTTTTCTTCATATTTGTCCTACTTAAGGTTTCTCTGAGTGTTTTTAATCTGTAAATTGGTCTTTACCCAATTTAGGAAATTTTTGACATCATTTCAAATATTTTTCTGCCCCATATTCCCTCTTCTCAGATTCCAATTAGATCTTTTGATACTCTTCCACGGTTCCCTGAGACTCTATATCTTATCAACTTTTTTTTTCTCTGTATCCATTTTAAATAATTTTATAATTAGTTTAATAAATAATTTTAATAAACTGATCTTCAGGTACACTTATTATCTCATCACCTCATTCTCTTCTTAAGGCCAGCCAATTTTTACTTCAGGTGTTGTATTTTGCAGATGTAAAATTTCCATTTTTTATAATTCCTTTTTCTCTGCTAAATTTTTCTTTTCATTCAAGACAGGCATATTTTATATCATTGAATATGGTTATAATCACTATTTTAAAGTTCTTTTTTATTGAAGTATAATTGATAAACAATAGTTTATAGTTTCATAGTAACGTAGTTTCAGGTGTACAGCATAGTGATTTGACAACTCTGTATATTATGCTCACCACAATTGTAGCTACCATCCGTCACCATACGATACTATTACAATACCATTGACTATATTCCCTATTCTCACTTACTCATTCCATAACTGGAAACCTGTACCTTCCAATCTCTTTCATTCATTTTGCCCACCCCTTCATCCCCTCCCCTCTGGCAACCACCAGTTTGTTCTCTGTGTTTATGGGTCTGTTTATGGTTTTTGTATATTTGTTCATTTGTTTTGTTTTTTAGATTCCACTTATATATGAAATCATACAGTGTTTCTTTTTCTGACTTATTTCACTTAGGAGACTACCCTAGGTCCAGCCATGTCACAGATGGCAATATAATTCTTTTTTATAGCTGAGTAATATACCATTGTTCTTTTCTGCTTATTTGAACATTTGGGTCCTCTCAGGTTAGGTCTCTATTGATTGTGTTTTCCCTTGAGAATAGATCATATTTTGTTGGTTCTTCCTATATTGAGTAGTTATGGAATTTATCCTGGATGTTGTGAATGTTATGTTTTCGAGACTTTAGATGCTATTATAGCCCTCCAAAGAATGTTGATACTTTTGTCATAGCAGGCATTTAACTTGCTTTCACTTAAACTATAAATTTGTCTCTAAGGCAGCAGTTCATTTTTTTAATCCTGTAACTGGGCTTCTTACAGTCTATACTGGCCAATGATTCTTCAGGCCCAAAAGTCTGTGGTTTTTCTACCTTAGTTTTAAGACTCCCTATGTACTGGGGCGCCTAGGTGGCTCAGTCGTTAGGCGTCTGCCTTCGGCTTGGGTCGTGATCCCAGAGTCCTGGGATCGAGCCTAGCATTGGGCTCCCTGCTCGGCGGGAAGCCTGCTTCTCCCTCTCCCACTCCCCCTGCTTGTGTTCCCTCTCTCATTGTGTCTCTCTCTGTCAAATAAATAAAATATATAAAAAAAAGACTCCCTATGTACTGCTGATTGTGGTAAGCTCTCGAGTGAAAAACCGTAAAAACAGAAACACCCTGTTCTGGTCATTTTTTCCAAATGTCAGCTCCTCTCTAGAATAAGCCTGCTTTTGTTCACTGTCCAGGGCCTCCAAATAGTTTTTGTTCATAGTTGTTTGTTTATATTTTTCCTAGACTTTATCATTGCTATCTTGAGAGTCAACCTCATAAGAACTTATTTGTCCATACCAGAAGCTAAATTCCTATCTTTAATGCTGAACATACCTAGTTTATGAACCTTAATCTTGTAAAAAGTCATAATGTTTTAGGAAATTTCACATTTAAATCTTTTATACTGAACTGAACTTTTAACAAACTTTGTTGGTTTTTTTATTCTAGACTTCTGATTCTTTAATAGATAATGTTCCTGAGAAAGATCTCAGACCAAAAAGAGATACAGATATGACTTCTGAAAGTGACTATGGCAACAGAAAAGAATGTAATAGAAGAATTCCTCGAAGATCAAAAATCCCATATTATTCCAAAACTATTCAGACTATTAAGCACCACAATAAAAACAACGCTTTTATGAGGTAATTGTTTTAGTTTTAGAAATTCAAATAAGGCACACAGAAGTTAATACTGTTGGCTTGGTCCTTTAAGCTTTCTCAGAGTGATATTTCTTACTTTTCTAATGTCAGAGATTTGACTTTTCAGCCCTGTTGACTCAAATTTGTTCAGTATATTTATATAAATTTATTCAAAAGGATCCCTTTCACTGATAAACTGTCGTTACCTCAGTTGTGAAAACTAGTATAAATAACTGTACGTTTCTTTGGGTTATTACCTATGTTTTACTCTTTTCAGCTGTAATCGCAAAATGAAACCAACTTTCTGTAAAGATTTATATGTAAGATCATCTTTAGCAAACTGTAATATGTTAGAAGAATCAGAAGAACAGAAGACTGAAATCATTAAAGTAGACAACAGTAGCTCAGAAGACACCACTTACCGGGTATGATATGAGAGATTAAGGGGGCATCTGGGTGGCTCAGTCGGTTAAGTGTTTGACTCTTGATCTCAGCTTGGATCTTGATTTCAGGGTGGTAAGTTCAAGCCCCACACTGGGCTCCACACTGGGAGTGGAGCCTACTTAAAAAAAGAGAAAGATTAAGAAAAGAAATGAATGTGAATAATCTTAGTTTTAAATACGAAATTAGTCTCAATAAAATAATGCATGTTTTTATGACCAAAAATATTGAATATAATTTTACTAGGGTGATAGATTGGGTTATTTTTCCCTTCCTGACTTCCAGATTTTGTATATTTTTGTAAGTTGTAAAGGAATGGAAATTACACATTTATCTAAAGTCAGATTTTAGTGAAATCATTTGTTATATGTTTGTGGAGGAAAAAAAACATCAAAATTTTCAAGTTCTTGTTTCTTTTTTGTTGTTTTTAAAGATTTTATTTATTTGACAGAGAGACACAGCAAGAGAGGGAACACAAGCAGGGGAACTGGGAGAGGGAGAAATAAGCTTCCCGCGGAGTAGGGAGCCAAATGCAGGGCTCGATCCCAGGACTCTAGGATCATGACCTGAGCCAAAGGCAGATACTTAATGACTGAGCCACCCAGGCGCCCCTCAAGTTCTTATTTCTTAAAGCAATGGTTTCAAACTTTTGGGCCTCAGACCCTCAGATCCATAGCTAAGGAAAATATGGTCTTCTCAGAGGAACTTTTGTATACACTCAAAAAATGTGTTTAATATCAATACTCTTCTGAAACCCAGTTTTGGATGCATCGATCTCGGATTAAGAGGCCTTTAGGAAGGGCACCTGGCTGGCTCAGTTGGCAGAGCGTGAGACTCTTGATCTCGGGTCATGAGCTCAAGCCCCATGTTTGGCAGAGAGCTTACTTTAAAAAAACAAAACCAAAAAAAAAAAAAAAAAGGCCTTCAGGAATTTAAATATTCTTCAGTATTTGCCTTAATAATTCTCATGTTGTTAAGAATTTTTAGTACACATTGATGTATATTTTTCTCATATTAGCTTGCCCTTGTTTTACTTATGAAGTGCTAGTTACACTTTCAGTTGTAATGTGCACTGTTCTTCCAGTAGTATGATGACTTTTTTAACAGTTTCAAACCTTTCATGCCATTGGTTTCCTCCCCCTGTTCTCAAGTATAGTGGCTTTAATGTTTGAAAAATAATCATCACTAGGACAGTAATAGCAGCTAACATTTATTGAGTAGCTATTACATACCATGTACTGTTTTATATACTTTACTTTCATTAATTTGTTTAATTCTTACCACAACCCTTTGAATTAAATAACTATTATTCCTATGTTATAAATGAGAAAATTGAGGCAATGAGAGGTTCAGTAACTTTTGCAGGTACATATAACACTTTTGTTTTCTTCCAGACACTTGTTGAACAACTAGACCAAGAGAGAGAGAAGAGATGGAAAGCTGAACAAGCTGAAAAGAAACTTTTGGATTATATTGCTGAACTACACAAACATGCAAATGAAAAAAAAGATATTCATAGCCTGGCTCTACTCACCACAGATAGGTAAGGGAAAAGTCTGTAAACAGAAAGATCTCTCCTAGTGCAAAGAATACTAAACTTGGAACTGGAATACCTTAGTTTACACTAGGTGTAATAAGATCAAAAACAGTGTATGTGGTTTTAGTTTGTTTTGAACTAATTTTATTTAAAGATTAATGCTTTATATATATATACACACAAACACGTATGTATATATACATACATGTATATATATACATATATATACACATACACATACATTTAAAGATTTAATGCTTTATATGTACATATATATATGTACATATATATATGTACATATAACAAATAAATTTGTTATGTACACTTCCTTGTGCCTTCAAGCTGAGAAGTGTTAGGTCAATAAATAGGTATAATAAGTGAAGAAGAGCAAAAGACTAGAACAGGGATTGACATTTTTTCTTTTTCGGTAAAGTGTTGGTTTCTATGAAGAATAGGGATTGGCAAACTTTCAGCTTTGTGAGTCATATTTGGTCTCTGTTGCATGTTTTCTACAGTGGGTTTTGGTACCAGATAACCCAAGTTTCTTAATTCTGGTATTTCTGCTTTTCCATCTTACCCATTCCATTGCCTATTTTATCTGGTTTTTTCTGTATATATTCTCTAATACATTTTTGTCTTACTCCATATTGTGAGAATACCGGTTTTCTGAAATTACAGTAGCCTTTATCGTCTGCTTCTTGTACGTAATTATTTCTAAAGTTAAATTTTTCCTCGGGGTACCTGGGTGGCTCAGTCATTAGGCATCTGCCTTCGGCTAGGGTTGTGGTCCCAGGGTCCTGGGATCAAGCCCCACATCGGGCTCCCTGCTCAGCAGGAAGCCTGCTTCTCCCTCTCCCACTCCCCCTGCTTGTGTTCCCTTTCTCACTGTGTCTCTCTCTGTCAAATAAATAAATAAAATTTTTAAAAAAAAGTTGTATTTTTCCTCAAAGGGTTGCAAGACCTTTCCATAGAGTTCGTGTTGATTTTTATCCCTTATTCTTGAATGAGCACTGTGTTTCTAGATTTAGTATTTGCCAACAAATAAGGTTTGGGAATTTGCTCTCAGTTCCATTTCCTGTCTGTTTATACAGTGGATAAATTCCCAATCTTAATAGATAAGTAAGTGATGTACACAGCTCCCAACCCAATTCTCAGGTTCTTTTAGGCATTTAGCTAGTAAAATTTTGTGGTACTCATGTATTTTCTATCCCCCACTACCTATTTTTCTCATACTTTGTACCTACGGATTATAAGGAAAATTATAATACCCATCATTCTATGAGACCCTCTCAGTTATGCAAGCTATGATGCATAGTATGCATAAGGACCATACTATTACTGGTCCTTCTACCACCACCCACCAACTTCCTCCCTTACTTGTTTTGGGAATTGCTATCTTTGATAAAAGAAGATGCTAGACCGGGGTAAAGAAACAAGATGGGTAAATTAACAATCTCTGACTACCTCATTAGGTACCTAAGTAGCTAATATAGAGTGCGATAGTAGATGTATAGAGCCCCTGTGACCTGAATCATGCAAGAGAGAGAATGCATCTTCCTTTTCTTCCTCCCAGAAAGATGTGATTTTATGAGACTAAGCCTGAGTGTTCTAGCAGTTGTTTTTCTTTTAATTTAGTTTTGTTTGCCTTATAATTGAAATTTCTCCCAGACTTTGACATGTTTTCTCTTGTTTTTAGAGACCCAAGCTGGGTAAACATAATGCCTTAGTCCATGGCCACAGTGATTAGTGCATACAGTAGACATATGAACCAAATTGGACTAATCAGAGCCTTTCCTAGAACTCTTCTAAATTGAACTAGAGGAAGATAATCTTTTCTATTTGGTCTAGAGCTGTTAGAATGTGAGCCCAGGGATGTTTATAGCTTTTTCCTTCTCTCCATCATACTTTACAAGGAACCCTACAGTAGGAGAAATGGAAACCAGCCTGTAGAGAATCATAGAGAACACTTATGGTCTTCATGGTTTCAGTGGTCCCTCAGAATAGTGCACCCCATCCTCTGAATTGGTTATGTAGGTCAATAAATTCTCCCTTTTAATTTAAGTAGTTAAGAGTTTTTGATTGTAGGGCACCTGGGTGGCTCAGATGGTTAAGCGTCTGCCTTCAGCTCAGGTCATGATCCCAGGATTCTGGAATCGAGTCCCGCATCTGCTCCTTGCTCAGCAGGGAGTCTGCTTCTCCCTCTCCGTCTGCCTCTCCCCCTGCTTGTTCTCTCTCTGTCTCTCTTGCAAATGAATAAATAAAATCTTAAAAAAAAAAAAAAAAGAGTTTCTGATTGTAATCAAAGGGTTTAACTGATAGAAAGCTAGGATCAGTATTTTGTGTCTGGGAAGATACAGGGAAGTCTAAGTTGACTTACAGTCATCTATTTATATATCATTTCTCTCTTACCCCTTTATAACTGTATCCATGTCTGTTCCCTCTCCTAGATGTTGAACTCCTTGAAGGCACAGGCTTTATCTTAATCCATCTTGTTTGCTTTTAAGCCCACACCTCGCACAGTGTCTGAAACAAATTAGGTGTTCAGTAAAGTTTTGCTATTGAATAGTAAAATTCATATAAGATAAAGTTTCATTAATTTATATAGAATGTTTTCCCTTTGGGCACAGTGTTAGTTTCAGGGATGGGAGAGAAGCATATTACACTGTTTTTCAGCCATTTTTGTCTAATGAGTGTTTGAAACATACCTCAAATCTTCCTCTTTATTGTAACCTTTAATGTTAACTACAATTTTTATCCTTTTGTATGCATAATATATACTTAAAGCCACATTTGATTTCTGCTTTAGGCTAAGGGAAATTATTTTTAAAGAGAGAAATTCCAAAGTACAGCTCGAAGTTATGGTTCACAAACTTCAAAATGAAATTAAAAAACTGACTATTGAATTAATTAAAGCAAGAGATCAACAAGAGGATCACATTAGACACTTAAGAATCCTGGAAAAAGCATTAGAAAAAATGGAGAGGCAAAAAGGGCAACAGCAAGCAGCACAGGTATTCTCTCTTTTAATCTGTCCGTCATATGAAGTAACACAAATTCATAGTTTTATCTTGAAACAAATTATATTGTTACAGAGTAAACTTAGAAGATATTAGGGTATATGCAAAAATTAATTTTAATGTAACAGTTCCTGTGGAATTCTTTCTTTTCTTTTTGAAGATTTTTTTTTTAAATAGTCTCTACACCCAACATGGGGTTCAAACCTACAACCCCAGGATCAAGAGTCGCGTGCTCCAACAACTGAGCCAGCCAGGACTGAGGACACACACATCTGCGCACCCCCCGCCTGCCCCCACCTGCCCCCACCTCACTGTGGAATTATTCCTGACTAGCCCTCACAAAGCAGTTATAAGAACAGTTGGTGGAAATATTGTAGGTGATTAGGCTTGTATTCTGAGAGCCAGGTTTTAAAAGTCTTTGGGGAGGCTGAAGATTTCATTTTCATACTTTCTGAGTGGAAATTGAGATCTATGATGTAATTAAGCTATACATAATGCTAGTGTGTTTGATGCTTCTAAGGCTATATTTTATGGGACCGTAGAATCATTAATTTAATAAATTTTGAAAATCAACTTAGTCACCATTTCCTGTCAAGGCACTTTTCTTTGGAGAACTGGCATTAAAATAGAAGCAGGGAGAGTATTATCTAAATACTGTAATTGTGTATATTTACTCAGATGCGACTTATCCAAGAGGTGGAGCTCAAAGCTGCCGCTGCTGATACAGAAATAAACTTACTTAGAACTTCTCTTCATCAAGAAAAGGAACAAGTACAGCAACTTCATGAACTTATTGCATTGAAAGAACAAGAACACAGGTAAATGAAAAATATATCAGGAAAACAATGACTTTTTTTTTTAAAGATTTATTTTTATTTATTTGTGAGAGAGAGCGTGCTTGTGCATGCACATGCGCACAAGTAGGAGGAGGGGCACAGGGAGAAGCAGACTCCCCACTAAGCAGGGAGCCGGTCACGGGGCTCAGTCCCAGGACCCTGGGATCATGAATTGAACCCGAAGGCAGATACTTAACTGACTGAGACACCCAGGCGCCCCAAATAATGACATTTAAAAATAGGAAAAGGAAATTTCTTCTCCCTACCCTACTCCTTTACCTAAAACTAGACTGATTGATCAGTGGTGAAATCTGACAATTAGTTTGTGAAAAATAACATGTTTATGCGTTAAAATCAGTCTTACATTAAGAACTAGTAGCTTAAAAACAAATAGGTGGCTTTATTGAGGTAAGAGCTTATAACAGTAAAGTTTATTTTGTATTTTTCCAAATCCACCCAAAAGTTGGTCATTGTAATACGGAGAAAACTGTTTTAATTGACCTCCAAGTAACTACCTATTAATCTATAGTCTTTATTCTCTGAAGTGCAGGAGTCAACAAACTTTTTCTGTGAAGGGCCACATAGAAAATATTTCAGGCTTTTCAGGCCATACCAAACTGTATTTTTGTAGTAAAAAAAGTAGCCATAGGGAATATGTAAACAAATGGGCATGGCTGTGTTCCAATAAAAGTTTATTTCTCAAAAAAAGTCTCAGGCCAGATTTGGCCTATCAGTTGTAGTGTGCCAGCCCTGTTCTCTGGAATCCACAATAATTTGAAAACTTGCAGCTGGTTATCTACTTACTGCCCTACCAGTTGAATTGTGTATTTGCCATGGGTTAATTGTGTTTGTTCCAAAAACCTGTTCTGTTTTTACCCTTACATAAATGAGATTTTTAATTATAAATTAAATTTTGATGTTCTGGGGAAGATTGTCATCGTGTGCAGGGGCAGAATGACTATAAAAGATTGGGGGAGATAATTGTAAAAATTAAAGTTTTGCACTGAGTTTCCTTTACAAATATATTTTAACTTCTTGTTCTAGTTTAAAGAAACCAAAACTAGAAATAATGGATTTTGTATTACGGGTTTGACTTACTCAGGAAAAATAGTGGAGAACTTTAAAGAATGAACTCACATTTAAATTAAAAAAAACTTGCCCTGTATATCAAAAGATTGGTGAATAATTTCACACTTTAACTGATTTTTTTTCTATTAACCAACCACCAGTAACAGACTGTATTCGTTGTATATCAGAGATTTAGCCAAAGTAGAGGATACCACAGTGAAGTAGAATTTGACTTCTACAAATGCACCTAAAGAATTTTAGAAGCCATGTAGTGACTCTGGACTACCTCAGTTTAGATACGGCATACTCCTTTTATCCTCATTACCACTGAACAGACAATCAAATGAAACTCATATTCTTCCTCTACCATCCTGTGCCAGTTTCTTTGCTCCAAAGTGAGGAGCTGATTTTAAATTACAAACAGAGAATATAGACTATTTTAACAACTATTTAAAGACCTTGAAAGTTTTTCTTTCCAGGTGAAATAGCATCCTGTGATTTTTATTTGTTTTGCATTCCAGGAAAGAACTGGAAACAAGGGAGTTTCTCAGTGATGCTGAGTTCCAGGAGGCCTTAGCTAAAGAAGTAGCTAAAGAAGAAAGAAAGCATGAGCAAGATATAAAAGAATACCAAGAAAAAATTGATACATTAAACCAACAGTATATGGATTTAGAAAATGAATTCCGTATTGCTCTAACTGTTGAAGCCAGAAGATTTAAAGATGTAAGAATTGGCATCTAGCTTTTTATTGAAAACAGAATCAGCGAGATATGTTTGGATGAGAGGACTGTATTTTAGAATTCTAGTTCTATTTACACATTGTCTATGTGATTTTAAGCAAATTACTTAAATTCTTAGCACCTTAGTTTCTTCATGTAAATCATAGTTATTCTTCAGTGCTGTTGCAAAAACTAAGATTATAAATGATCAAGTAAAGAGAGCACTAGAATAGGAATTGGGCAGCCTGAATTCTTCTATTACACTAGAGCGGGGATTGGCAAACTAAAGCCCCTGGGCCTATTTTTTAAATAAAGTTTTATTAGAACACAGCTACAGAAACAAATAGTTTCTAAATATTTGGAGAACTGCTATTTATAATGCAATTTTGAAATATAGGTTAAAGATGGTTTTGAAAATGTTGCAACTGAGTTAGCAAAGAGCAAGCATGCTCTTGTTTGGGCTCAACGAAAAGAAAATGAATCTTCCTCTTTAATTAAAGATCTGACCTGTATGGTGAAGGAGCAAAAAACAAAACTTGCAGAAGTTTCGAAATTGAAACAGGAAACAGCAGCAAATTTACAGGTAAAACATTGTAACATTATATTTCCTTTTTAATTTTTTATGTCATTGTCTCAAGTATATCCTGACAATTTTAGGAAGTAACACAATTACAAACTTCTAATGATGCTAATTATGTATCTGAGGTGTATGAGAAAAGTAATATAACTAGGAGATTAAACCATGATTTCACAGATTGTATTGCTTACACTAAAATAGTATTTAAGTAAAATAAGTGAATTTAAGAAGTGTACTAAGTAAATAGGTGCCAGTTGTACAGTGATAGAGCAAAAATTGTGATGGTGATACTCAGATGGTAACCTGACTTTGGGAAACACCACGCAAATTGCTGATAATTTTGTGGTGGTCATGGTTATTTTAGATATACCGAGCTGTAATAATTTTTAAATTTTTTTAGTGCTTTTGTCTCAATTTCAAACATTAGTGGTATTTTGCCCAAGAGAACTTAATTTCTGAAAGTGTCCTTCAGATTATTGATCTAAATGCTTGATAAGAAATTTTGAGTATTCCATGTATAGTTATTCTTTTAAGATACTGATACTAGAATAAAATTCAGAGTTTTTAAAGGGATAGTCTCTTAAATTTTGACTTTTTATTTTACAACCTATATCGGTCTCTAATAAAATTAAAACTTTTTCTGATGTAAAATTTAGGACCATTTACTATGTATTTGCTTAAACATTTTTTCTCATAAAATGCAAAAAGTAAAAAATAAGCACTTAAATGTAATAATTACTTTGCTTCCCCCCACCCCATGTTTCTGGGGATATACAGAATCAAATCAACACCCTTGAAATCTTGATTGAAGATGACAAGCAGAAGAGTATTCAAATAGAACTTCTCAAGCATGAAAAAGTCCAGCTTATTTCTGAGCTAGCCGCCAAGGAATCACTAATTTATGGCTTGAGGACAGAAAGAAAAGTATGGGGGCATGAGTTGGCACAACAGGGTAAAATTTTCAAATTTTCAAAGTGAAAATAGCCCATTCTTCTAAATGAACATATCTGGGTATTGAGAAAAGGAGGGGCTTATTAACTCTGCCTAAGACACACCAAAAAAGAAAGTAATATTTTATATGGAAGGATAAGTAGGTATTTGCCAGCCAAACAGCCAAATGAAATGCCTCCTAAGATGTGAATTTCTTACACTAGTTAGGAAGTTACAGCTCTGATTTTTTTGTTGTTGTTGGTTTTCTTCCCAATATAATTTGACTACTTTTCTGAACAGGTCTACCTTTACAGTGCTACAACTAAGTCATTGAAATAATTCTTTCTTATACAGTGCTTTTAAATTATTTCTATGGTATACAATACTCAGTTTTTTTCTAAAAATGTTGGTAACACTTATCTTGTTATACATGGAGAAATGTGAGATAGTGTATGAATGAAAACCACTTTAGATTTAGGTTAATTTACTCTTAGTTTCCTTTCTTTTCCCGTCACTATGAAGTAAGAAATCGACACAGTTTTCTGGCATTTGTAGATACTTTACAAATTATGAATAGCTAGATGTTGGTTTTATGTCTGAGTTATTTGTTCTTGATTTCTAGTTTTAGGTTTTCCAAATAACCATAGGTATTTGAAAGACCTTTCAGTTCTCTTCCCCTTTCCTCTCTGTTATGCTTTATATTGTTTTTTTAATTCAGTTTTTCTTTTTATTTACTGTATTACACATTGTTAAATTAGATGTTCATAAAATACAAATCTTCCAAGGTCTTTTAAAGTTTATTACCGATGATGTTTATTTCTCAGGATCATCTCTAGCCTTAGATCGTGGGAAATTAGAGGCACAAATTGAAAGTTTATGTAGAGAGAATGAGTCTCTGAGAAAGGCAAATGAATGCGATAATGATGCATTAAGAATTAAGTGCAAAATCATAGAAGACCAAACTGAAACCATTGGAAAATTAAAAACTGTAAGTTTGATACTTTATTTTGGGAAAAGAGCATGTGGCAGATTTGTAAACCAGTGAATCAAATTATCAAATAAATATCTATCTCAATGAATCCAAGCTGTTGTGGAATTTGGGACAGATTGTCATGTGTTTCCTTGTATGAAATATGCCCTTTGCCTTTTAAAAGGACTGTATGGCTTTTATTTATTAATTTTAAATTACTTTTACCTCAGAATTTTATGGGATGATGTTATTATGGCCTGTGAAATAACTGAAAGTAGTGTCAATAAAGGGTTAGGAATCTTAAGAAAATTCCTGTTTTATATGTTTAAAATATCCTTTTAGAGCATTGTTTAGGATGTTCCAGTATTGCTAAATCACATCTCAAAATTAAGACAAAACCAGCAATTCTATATTTAAAAATAAATTTCCCAGGGGAAACCATTTTTTTACCCTCTTCTTCAATATGGCCTACTTTTTTTTTTTTTAAGATTTTATTTATTTATTTGACAGAGAGAGACACAGCAAGAGAGGGAACACAAGCAGGGCGAGTGGGAGAGGAAGTAGCAGGCTTCCCGCCAAGCAGGGAGCCCAATGTGGGGCTTGATCCCAGGACCCTGAGATCATGACCTGAGCTGAAGGCAGACACCTAACGACTGAGCCACCCAGGTGCCCCAATATGGCCTAACTTTTTTTTTTTAAGATTTTATTTATTTGTCAGAGAGAGAGCATGCGTGCAAGAGAAGGGAACACAAGCAGGGGGAGCAGCAGGCAGAGGGAGAAGCAGGCTCCCCACTGAGCAAGGAGCCCAATGCAGGACTCGATCCCAGGACCCCGGGACCACGATCCGAGCCGGGGGCAGACGCCTAACTCACTCAGCCACCCAGGCGTCCCCCAATATGGCCTATCTTAAGAGAGATACTAACAGGATTGCTTGCTTCAAAGTATGTCACGTGAAAAATTTCCAGAGGAATTTTTTTAGTTATCGTGAGCACTGAATCAACTTTGACCTCCAAATTTTTCTCCAAAAGATTGTCTCTTAAAATATAAAAATGGAGAAAAGAGTTAAGAAACTTCTAAATGAGATTACCACCCATTAAAGAACTCATTCTTAGGAGTAGCTATAACGGCCTAAGATTTATTTTTCTTTTTCTTAGTCACTTTTTTAAAAATTCCTTGAGAACTTTATCAAGTACAGAAAATCAACATTTATCACAATGTTGCTATATCCATAGCTAGATTTAGGCTATGAATGGGTGAACTATACCACCCTAAACAATTATATCGGTATTCCCTCAATTGAAATTTGGTTTCAGTTTATCCAAAAATTCAAATATATATGTCATACATGCCAAGCAGCAGGGAAAATTATTGAAATTTATTTAGCAGTAAGCCTTTTTTCTTATTTTAAAAATCTAGCCAAGCATATTTTCCTTTGAGTTAAGCTAAATATGAAACACAAAGACTTGTGATTTGCTTTTAAGTTTCACAGGGCAAAGCAGATGATACTCTGGGTATAATACATTGTTTTTGACAAAGCTACTTCCACAGAAGACTGATGCTTTTTTTTTTCTTAAGATTTTATTTATTTGACAGGGAGAGACACAGCAAGAGAGGGAACACAAGCCACAAGCAGGGGGAGTGGGAGAGGGAGAAGCAGGCTTCCCGCGGAGCAGGGAGCCCAGTGTGGGGCTCATCCCAGGACCCTGGGATCATGACTTGAGCCAAAGGCAGATGCTTAACAACTGAGCCACCCAGGCGCCCCAAGACTGCTGCCTTCTTGTCAATCTCTGAGCAGGAAGGAAATGACTAGTAATGAATGATAACAGTTGATCTGAAACACAGAAGAGTTTTAGTTTTAGGTTTTTGTTTGTTTTTTTTTTTTAAATGTCAGCCTGTCATTTTTTTCCCCCACAATTTACTACATTTATTCTAAAGAACATTGCATCAGCCTCAAAGATATGAGTATTAGTGGTGCTTTCCCACTAATCATACAGAGATAGTTTGCCGCAAATTCATCATCACTAATACCTAAAAGGATAATGACCCTTATTTGTTAAATTAGATGTTCATAAAATAGAAATCCTACGGGTCTTTTAAAGTTTGTTATTGATAATGTTGTTTCTCAGGCTTGTCTCTATCCCAAAATCATGGGAAACTAGGGGTTCGGATTGAAAGTTTATGTAAAAAGAACAAGTTTGCAAAAGGCAAATGAACATGATAATGAAGTTTGATGTTTTCAGTTTGGAGTTTGATAATTTCAATTAAATAGATTCTATAGTTAGCTTCTGACTATGGAAATCAGAAGCAGAAGTTTTTTAAAATTCTGTTTCCTCCCCATATATTATTTTGGTACTTTTCAGTATATATGGCTCACATACTCTCTGGTGATGCCGTGTTTGTTATTTTTTATTAATAGGATTATTTCATAAGACTCTATAGCTTTTGTGGACACCCATAATATGTGGCAAGACTGCTCACTCTTAAGTGCTTCAGACAGTCATGGGGAGTAAATAAACAATTCATGACTTTTATGCAGATGTTGGTCAAGACTACAAGACTACCTGACATCTTTGCTTAGAATTTTTAGATATGTAACACACTGAGGAATTGAACCACCTCCTTATAATACTTATGAATACATACTTAAGTTAGCCTTTTCCAGTATTTGTTTGTTTACTCCATCTTCTTCCCAGAAGTAGGAAAAAGGGTGGGGTGGGGCAGAGGAAACGGTAAAAATCAGAGCTACCAATTTCATCTTTTTATCACTTGCAGAGACTGATATCAGTAGGTGGTACATTGCAGGGCTATTCCAGACATCCAGGCATGCCCACATGAAGCAAACAAATGTTCCCTGGAATAAATAACCTATAGAGGCCTAGTACCTGCAAACTTTTAACAGTGCCTATGGTAGTTTTGATCTTTCATTATCCTCTGATTTATAGTATGTAAATACAGGATGAAGTCTGGCTCATGGTATAGAAGATAGAATAAAAAATGTTTTGGGAAATACAAAACCTGTTTTTATGTGACAAAATTTTAATAGTGATAAAATCATACTTTTATTTTGAAGTAAAGTATTTGCTCATCCTGATGCAGAAAGCACTTAATGTTTAGCACAGTAGAAATAGCAGTTTAATTTGTGCCATGAGTGATATACTGTGAATATCAGTCTTTGCTGTATCAGTCATCCACTCAAGAGTTTCCTGTTTCTGTCATGAAATCATCTTTTCAAATGCAAAATTGTGATAATTGAAAATTTTATTGTGCTGCTTTCTTTTCCTTCTCTCTCCCTCTATGATTAATAATTGCCTAATTTACCGACATAAAAAATGTGTAGGGAATAAAAATCTTATTTTTGTTAATAGTACTTAAAGTAGTAGTGATGTTTCTTACTGATTGTCATTTAAAAATGTCCTGTAGGGGCACCTGGGTGGCTCCGTGGGTTAAGCGTCTGCCTTAAGGGTATGTCCTATAAATCTCTTTGAAAACACTCAACAAATTCATTTTTTTTTTTTAAGATTTTATTTACTTAGAAAGAGCACAAGCAGCGGGGAGGGGGAGAGGGAGAAGCAGGCTCCCCACTGAGCAGGGAGCCCGACACAGGGCTTGATCCCAGGATGCCAGGACCCGAGATCATGACCTGAGCTGAAAGCAGATGCTTAACTAATTGAGCCACCCAAGTGCCCCTCAATTTATTTTTTTAATTTGTAGTTTTTAGAATAATTTTAAACCATATCTAATTTAGGAAATGAGACATTTAATAAAAGTAAAGTGCTGATTTTTTTTCTTGAAGTGTGTACAAGAAAGAGAAGAACAAATCAAAATATTACAAGAAAAGATCACTGAAATACAAAAATGTACTCAAGAACAACTTGATGAAAAATCTTCACAACTGGATGACATAATTGAAAAACTGGAAAGACACAATGAAAGAAAAGAAAAACTAAAACAACAGTTGAAAGTAAAGGAATTAGAACTTGAAGAAATTAGAAAAGCTTACAGGTATATAGTATTTCCTGTTGAGAAATAAAATGTGGCTAAGTAATTTCATATAACCAGTTTTATTTTTAAAATTTTTTTTTCATATTAGTACACTTAATCAGAAATGGCATGATAAAGGAGAGCTTCTAAGTCATCTTGAAATGCAAGTAAAAGAAGTGAAAGAAAAATTTGAAAACAAGGAAAGGAAACTTAAAGCAGAAAGAGACAAAAGTATTGAACTACAAAAGTAAGCACTAAGTCCCAAAGTATGTGGGAGATCTTTAAACATAAATACTGAATTGGGATGGCTGAGGTAATGTGAAAAGGACAGAGAAAAGGACTAAACACATGTTGGACTTAGTTATTTGCAAAGTAATTTACTTCCATTTTATCTATAAAATATAGATAATAGTTCCTACCTCCAATGTCTGATGTGAGGTTTAAATTTTGTGTATATGTATATTTATGTATATATATGGCTTATATGAGTTACTTAGTGCCTGACACATAGGATTGCTGCGGAAAAATATTATACTCTATAGAAAGTTTTAATTGATAATACAGTTACTTGTTTGTCTGCTAACAGACCCTGTTCCACTTTGCTTTCAACCAGCAATAATACAGGAACTTTGGCTTGGAACCTGTTGTAATGTTCTCTCTTGCTTGTCATAATTTGGAGTCTTTTATATCCTAAAAGAAATAATCATTTCTGATAAATAACAGTTCCTAAACTTTAATATAAATCATAAAGTCTGATAGTTTTCAGAATCTCTTACATTTTTTATTGTGTTAATCACAAAACAGTAAAGACTTGATTTTTTTTATTTTATACATTAATGCTTTTATGACTAAGATTAGTATATATGATTTTTGACTTAATAGAATTTTAATAAAAACCTTTATATAGCCTTTTATAATATATAAATTGATTTTTTTTCTTATATCTTAATTTGAACCCAGCAGTAATTCTGTGAGGTTGGCAGAGCAGGTAGGATTATCCTGTTTTATAGTTAGTTGAAAAACTTAAATGCAGAGTTTGTAACTTGCCCTTAAGTCATATGGCTACTAAGTGTTGCAACTGGGAATAAAAAAGACTTGATTCATGGACCCTAATGTTCAGTCCGTTATTACTATGGGCTATACCAAAAGCAGAAAATGTGTTCATTATGGACTTAACTTTTTTAATAAAATTATTCACATTTAATATAAAGGAATTGGTTCTTTGCCTCTAAGAAACTTTTAACAATAAATTTTGTGAATACTATTTAATGTTTTTATTAACATAGAGTATTATCTGTTAAACATTAACATAGAGAAGTCAGACATACAATACATATTCATAAACTTAAACCCTCCTATAGTGTATACCTCTCAAATTAGCATACTACAAACCCGTGGGGAAAAAAAGATTGATAATAGTCATCTGTGAATGTGCTTATAAATCATTAGACTCAAAATAAATGAGAACCCGAGTACTCTAACTTTTAGAGGGTGAAAGTGTAACAAATTTTCATTGATTTTACCCTACCTTGTTGTGTTATTAACAGATTCCGCTGGATGATGAACCCAAGATAGCCCTTTGCCACTTAATGGAGTTATACTTCCATTAAAATATGAATATAAGAGTTACCATCTAAGAAGAAAAAATCCTAATTTTTATGCACAAAGATACATAGTTTTTGTTTTATTTTTAAGGGATGCGGTGGAAAAGCTTCATAGTATGGATGATGCCTTTAAAAAACAAGTTGATGCAATTGTTGAAGCTCATCACGCTGAAATAATACAACTGGCAAGTGAAAAGCAGAAATACATTGATTCTGCAAATTTAAAGGTACTATAAATAAAAAGTACAATCCATCACTACTTTGGGAAAAGTTTCCAAAGAGTATTTTATTAATTAGGCTTTAAGACTATCACTGATGATCTTGAATGATATCCTTTAATATCAAGATTTCATTTAATATCATTGACAGAGGAACTTTGGATGATGTTAAATCAGAGGTAGACATCAGAATCACCTATAGAGCTTTTTAATAATACACATGCATGAGCTTCCCCCTCAGAGACTTTCATTTCCTAAGTCTCTGGTTAGACCTGGGTGTTTTTAAAACACAACAGGTACCCTGTTTGGTTTGAAATGACCCCTCTGTTGAGATCCACTAGGTGAGTGGACAGTTGGAAATTTCCATTTTCCCTTGATCCTGAAGCAGCAGTAAGAAACTGAGATATCTGTGAGACAGAGATTGAAAATCATCTAACTGGGAAAGAGTTCATAAACAGAAAGAGTAACTCCATATAATTATAGTGACAGTTGTGTGATTAGGTGACATAACCCTCAAGAGTCTTTGTGGAAAAAAAAAAGCAACAAGGTCTTTGGAAATAATGACAATAAATAAGGAAGTATAACTTGTTCAAAATGTAGTTCTTTATTTTATTTCAGGTCAACAGATGTTTCAGAAGTTTTCTTTAAAATCTACCAAGTGTTAACAAGGGTGCATCAGGTAATACCAAATAAAGCATAAGATTAGGTCCTTAGCTGAAAGGAAAATACTGAGTTTAATTTTGGACCTCTGGTGCCAATATGGTGTAATAGCAAAGGGATGTTAGAGAGTTACGGAAATGGCACCAGGGCTTAAGTGTGATAATCATGAAAAAAAATTACAAATTATTACATAAAGATGATAAATTAGGAGAAATAGTTTTCTAAGGGAAAAAGACTAGGAAGTCTGTATTAGAGATTCAGAAGAGGGAAGTAAACAGAAAGGAATGGTCATGTTGATAGCACTATTAGGAATGTATCATAGGATAGAGAGTTTCAAGCAAAAATTAATAGTATACAATACAGAGAATCCTAGGAGAATATAGGTTAGGAAGGAATGATAAAATTATCTCTCAAAAAGATGGTAATTTATAACCAAGAGGAATTTTAGAAATGCAGTAGACGAGATTAAAGCGTTTCTTTGGGAAGGGAGGTTATTTCAGTTTTAAAAGTCTGTAAGGAACTGATGTTTTAGTTGAACTCATGACTCCTCATTCATACATAGCACAGAACAGTAGAAAGATTAAGTCAGAAGACTTGAGTTTCTGTTCATATGTGCTACTGAGAAACTGCACAACCTTGAACAAATTTTCTAAGCTCTAAAATACAGTTAAGATAAATTACCATGTGCTCATCATAAGAACCTGTGAGATCTAGACAATATAAATGTAAGTACTTTGTGTACAGTATTAGTATTTGAACAAGTTACATTATACATACCTCTTTGCTTTAAATGAATACCACAAGTTACAAAATTCATAAGAGTGAAGTTTGACTTTTTCTTTCAGAATGCATTTTTAAAATATATTTTCTTTAAAAAATTTAAATGCAAAATTTACATGTTGATTTAGGTTCATCGAGTTGAAGAAGAAATGCGTGAACTTCTTCAGGAAACATGCAAGAACAAAAAAGCAATGGAAGAAAAAATTAGGCAACTTGCTTTTGCTTTAACTGAAATTCAGCAAGAAATGTGATGGTTATGAGAATGAATTTAATTGAAATGGAACAGCAGACCTATTGTAAAAATGATTAAATATTGTAATAGTAGTAACTGCTATGACTTTGAAATGTCTCTTTCTACACATTTCATTCTAATTATATTTTAAAAGACTTTTGATCGAGTATTTTTTAATTGTATATGTAGGCTTTTATAATAAATTGTTGATAATTATGTGTATTAGAAAAACATCAAAATAACTAGACTTACAACACTTTCTTGTTTCTGTGCTATACATTGTTCGGTAATTACACATTTGTCTTCAAATATGTAAATGGAAATTAACAGTATTTGGACTATATGAGGTAAAGTATTTTCATCACTGTTACCTTATTGTGTTGATGAACTAATTATATTTATTGGTCATCCTTTAGTTGACGTAGCTCCGTTTTTTTTTAAATGCTCGTAAGTGTAGCTGAAAAGTATTTGAAGTCTGTATGTTAAAAGATACAGCATTCTTAACAAAGCATATGTAGCCATCTCCACATTACCCATAAAGACCCCTTTTTTATAATGCATATGCCTTCTTCATTAAAGATTACATATAAGGTTTCATAAACATTGTTCCTCAAGAGGAACACCTTGTTTTCCCTTCTAATCACTGTATTTGAAAGAATTTTTATTTTGACTTTTGTCATCTCTTAGGTTGCTATGTATGCAGAACAAAAACCTAGGTACTATCACTATTTCTAAAAGAAAGAATATAATATCACATTTTTAACTAATAGCCACTGAACTAAGTTGTTTGGGGTTTTCTTTGTTTTTTTATCATGGGGCTTGAACTCACGACCCTGAGATCAAGACCTGAGCTGAGATCAAGAGTCGGACACTTAACCAACTGAACCACCCAGGCAGCCCTGAACTAAGTTTTAAAAATTAAATGCAATCAGAAAAGTAAATACTTCTAAAAGAGAGGGCTCCATTTCATGAAAGGCAAGCTTCTTATTGAACTCTATGGGACAGCAGCATCAAGCATACCAACATGCACAATGGAGGTGGGAGAGCAGGGCATAAAAAATAATTGGAAAAATAATAGCTGAAAATTTCCTAAATGTGATGAAAAGATTAACCCACAAATCCAAGAACTTAAGTAAAACCCAGGATAAACACAAAGAGAGCCACACCTAGATACTTTAAAGTCAAACTTGTGGGAAATTCTTGAAAGTGAGAAAATATGATTCATATAAAGGAACAATGTAATTAACTGTTGACTTCTCATCAGAAACAGTAAAGGCCAAAAAAAAAAAAACAGTAGAGGCCAGAAGGCAGTGAGTAACATACTCGAGGTACTGGGGAGAAATGAACTACCAACCAGGAATTCTACATCCAGCAAAACTGTCAAGATAAATGCAAAATAATGGCATGCCCAGACAATTGACAAAATTTATCGCTAGCCAACCTACCTTAAAAGAAATACTGAAGTCCATGGGCACCTGGGTGGCTCAGATGGTTGGGCGTCTGCCTTTGGCTCAGGTCATGATCCCAGGGTCCTGGGATCGAGTCCTGCATCCGGGCTACCTGCTCCTTGGGAGCCTGCTTCTCCCTCTGCCTCTCTCTCTCTCTCTAATGAATAAATAAAATCTTAAAAAAAAAAAATACTGAAGTCTTAAAGGCTGAAAGAAAATGATTCCAGACAGTAACTCAAATCCACTGGAAGAAAGGAAGAATATTGGGAATAGTGAACATGTAGGTAAGTTCTCCTAAGACTGTATAAATATACATTTTTCTTCTGTTAACTAGAAGACATTATATACAGCAATAATTGTAACACTATATTGAATTCACAGCATATGTAGGTGGGATATGTGTGACAAAAACAGCATAAAGTTGGAAGGAACAAAATATATTTTGTTAGATTAATACTAATCTAAAGACTGATAAAATGCATATTGTAATTCCTCAACAGCCACTAAGAAAATAACCCAATTACATTTGAAAAATCAACAGTTCCACTTCTAGAATGGCAGCGCAAGGAATTCTGTGGGCGTGTTTTCTAGCGAAACAACCACAACTGGTAAAAAGTGTTTTATTTTTTATTTATCAAGATTTTATTTATTTGAGAGAGCAGGGGGAGGGGCAGAGGGAGAAACAGACTCGCTGCTGAGGAGGGAGCCCAACATGGAGCTGTCCCAAGACCCCAGGATCATGATCTGGACCGAAGGCAGACACCAACTTTGCAGCCACCCAGGCGCCCTATAAAAATTATTTTAATACACCCATTTAAAGTCTGAAAATTGTCCTAAGAGCTTACAGCAAATGAAAAAGCATTTCAAGAAAATTTATTGTCTCTGTAAGAAGAGCAAAAGCCTTCAATAGATTCCTTAAAATGTCCAGTTTTCACCTAAAAAAGTAGGAGACATGCAAAGAAACAGAAAAGGGGGACCCATACAGAGAGTAAAAAAGCAGGCAAGGAAAAATACTTCTAAGAGGGCCCAGATAATTAGATAAAAGAAGACTTCAAAACCACTATATGTTCAGAAGACTGAAGGAAAGCATGCTTTAAAAGTAGAGGAAGCTATGTTAATAGAGCTCAACAAACAGAGAATAAAGAAATATTTTTTAATGAAATTTTACTTTGGGGGCTCTACAGTATATTTGAACCAGCAGAAGAATCTGAACTTGGAGATTATGCAATTTGAAGAAGAGAGACAAAATATTGAAAAATTAACCTCAGAAATGTGGGTCACATTAACTGCACCAACATACAGTGAAGCACAAAAGGAGAGAGAAAAGAGTGATGTATATGAATTCTAAATAAAGTATAAAATACATATAACATATATTAGAAGAAATAGTGGCTCTAAGCTTGCCAAATTTGATGAAAATCATGAATTTACATTCCCAAGAAGCTAACTTCAAGCAGGAAAAATTCATAGCCACACCCACATAGTAAAAAAAATTGAAAGAAATATGAGAAATCCCCAAATATTTGCAAATTAAACTGCAACTTCTAAATAACCTATGAGTCAAGAAATGACAGAGAAAAGGTGCGATAGAGGAATGGGCTGTATATTGACCCATGCTGTGTCTGGGGGAAGGGTCATTGCATAGATAGGATTCAGACTCCAGAGGTTTAAAAAATCATTTGGCTTTCTGAGTTGTGGGACCCAAGAAAGGCTGCCTACACTGTAACCTATATCTGGATCCAAAAATCTTTTTTTTCCCAATTGTATCGAGATATAATTGATATGT
This sequence comes from Callorhinus ursinus, assembly GCF_003265705.2. NCBI lineage: Eukaryota > Metazoa > Chordata > Mammalia > Carnivora > Otariidae > Callorhinus > Callorhinus ursinus. The sequence goes on from NW_027397067.1 coordinate 33,807,085, forward strand.
AACATTGTATAAGTTTAACATATACAACATAAAGATACGATGTATGTATATATTGTGAAATGATTACAGTAAGTTTAATACCCATCACTACACAGTACATTTTTTTTCTTCTGATGAGAACTTCTAATATCTACTCTGAGCAACTTTCAAATATACAATACACAACTGTTAACTATAATCATCATGTGTACTACATCCCCAGAACTTAAATATATAACTGTAAGTTTATACCTTTTGACCACCTTCATTCAATTCCCCCCACCCCGTATCCAAAATCTTGATTTATAAGTACCTAGACTTAAACTCACTAGTCTTCTAGTTTCTGTTAGTACGTACCAGCCACCAAATTCCTAAAGCCAAGATATGCTGTCTTCAATACTGAGTTCCTGCAAGGTTGGGATGTTAGGTAAAGAAGTTCCAGTTTGGTTTTCTGGGGGATAATTGGAAAAGATATTCTACCTGTTCCCAACCAGTGAAATCCCAAAATGTTCACTCACATGGCCAAATGCTGACTGTTTGGGGCAATAGCAGTTTATCCTCTCTTCTGTTGAGTTATTAGAAAATAAACAGCAGCTGCTACCCTTCATTAAGCCCTACCAATATTTAAATATCATCAATGCAGTGGACGAAGTAGTAATGTCCTTAGTTTGATACCATTGCAAGTTCCAGTAAATGAATCGGCAACAATTAATAGACGAGTCCATATTTTATGGAGTAGGAGAGTAACCCTGCCAAAGTTGTGACTATTTAATTCATTTGGAAGATTTTCATCAAGAAGTCTTGATATCCCATCTGATTTGTGATTTACAGGCTAGTGATACCACCACTAATGGTGGGCCCCAATTATCTCTATTTCTTTACTTACTTTGGCAATAGACTGCTGCTCATGACTAATTTATGGCTTAAATCACAATGACCAAGGGAGACACAAGCAGCTGAACATACTGGTATAATTGACTCATTTATACGTTAAGTGGATGTAACCACCGTTTTTGTCTAAACGGCCTGCTCTAGAATACATAGCTTAGTTATTTCGGAGTGCCTGGAGTCTGACTGTATTCTTTCATTATGGCTCTGTCATGCTGGTGTTTCCAACATTTATTGCCACATCCTGGGATATAAGCCACAGTCTGACCTAATTGCTTCCAATCAGATAGCTCATGCCTTGTCCTACCTAGAACCCCCTAAGATGTGTTGAATCAGGCACACAGCAACCTACAAAGCAAAACAAACACCTATTTACTAGACCTTGGGAAGCAAAACCTAGAGCAGAAACAAATTTCCCTGATTCTTATCCTTGCCTTGGGGTCCTGTAGAAAGATAGTTTGAGGGACCCCTGGGTGGCTCAGTCGGTTAGGCGTCTGCCTTTGGCTCAAGTCATGATCCCGGAGTCCTGGGATCAAGTCCCGCATCAGGCTCCTTGCTCGGCAAAGAGCCTTCTTCTCCCTCTTCCTGCTGTTCCTCCTGCTTGTGTGCTCTCACTCTCTCTCTGGCAAATAAATAAAATCTTTAAAAAAGAAGGAAAGAAAGGCTCAGGCTTTCAGGAAATGGTAAGAATCCTACATATATATGTATCTCCTATTTATAGTGGGTGCACTTTCTTTGGTTTTACTGGAAGTGAATTTTAGGGAGGATCAATCCATGGAGTCTTCTTTGAGACTCATCAAATCAAAATGTTCTTTTCTGAACATTCTTTTCTAAGAGGTTGCTGTGCAGTTTTCCAGCATGACTCCTACCAGGCTTTGGAAAGGCTTATATTTAGTAGTTACATCTGTCAGGTTAGTTGTTAGTTACAACACCTGTAATTAGACTGAATTTTGCCTTTTCTTTCTTCAAGAAGTTTTTGAATTGTAGTCTTCTCACACACAGATAGATCTAATTAAGCAGTGCTTTATAAATGAAGTTGGATTTTTTTATTCTATCAAACTTTTGGAATATCCTTTTATTTAAATCCAAAGAGATGATTGCTTTTACAACCTTGAGAATTTAGGGCCTAAATACCGTAAGAATCTTTGAAATCTTTCCAGGATTTTGGTTAGTGTCAGGTAGTATTTCCCATAGGAGATAACTATTTGACATTTCATGGGTGGATGAACCCTCCTCTTCTCCAGTCCCACCTTGCCATAGGCTGTGCTTGTAGTTGCCACAGCTTTGAATGGATTATCTTTTTTAGCCATTTTTTCACTTTTATCTCCAATTGCTGTATTTCTTGGTAATGTAACTGTCTTGCTTTGATTTATTTTATTTTTTTATTTTTTAAAGTAGGCTCCATGCCCAGTGGGACTCAATATCACCACCCTGAGATCAAGACCCAAGCTAGATCAAGAGTCAGATACCAGGGGTGCCTGGGTGGCTCAGTGGGTTAAGCATCTGCGTTCAGCTCAGGTCATAGTCCCAGGATCCTGGGATTGAGCCCTGAGTAGAGCTCCCTGCTCAGTGAGGAGCCTGCTTCTCCCTCTCCCTCTGCCCCTCTCCCCCGCTCATGCGCTCTCTCTCTCTCTCAAGTAAATAAATAACATCTTTAAAAAAAAGGGGGGGGAATGCCTGGGTGGCTAAGTGGTTAACAGTGTCTGCCTTTGGCTCAGGTCTTGATCCCGGAGTCCTGGGATCAAGTCCTGCATCGGGCTCCTTGCTCAGCGGGGAGCCTACTTCTCCCTCTGTCTGCTGCTTCCTCTGCTTGTACTCTCTCTGACAAATAAATAAATAAAATCTTCAAAAAAAACCAAAAAACAAAAAAAACACACCTAACCGACTGAGCCACCCAGGCACCCCAGTAACTGTCTTGCTTTTAGATTCTGTTTTTCTTAGTATATGGCTCATGGTGGGAGACTGAGGATCTGTCTATGCCACTTATTTTCATTATTTTTAAACCTCTGAGGTAGAGGGACTTCCTGATTGGCAGATATTTTCTTCTGAACAGTAGTGAAAACAACATTGGTTAGCACTTTTACAAGCCCGGAATACCCTTTCTGCTCTCAGTGTTTACAATGCTGGCATACATCACCTACTATTTTGTAAACACTGTTGAACATATGAAATCTGTGTACTTGCTCTCTTTACTGATATAACCCACATAAAGATTCTGAACTTTGAGAGCAAATTCTTTATGATGCATAACTGGCTAAAGACTAGAAGAGTACCCAGTGTGCAATGGCTCCTTGGTAGTGTATGCGGCCTGTTGATTGTATAGGTTCCCCTAAGGGACTTTGGAGACAGCCCTTTCCAGTGGGCATTGACGTCTGACCTCATGCTATCTCCAGTCTAGGCTGAAGACGGACGGGTATGAGGGGTGTTTTGGAAAGCACAGTGGCCGGGGTCCATGTTGGCCAAGTCATCAAATCCATTTGTACCAAGCTGCAGAACAAGGAGCATGTAATTGAGGCCCTACGCAGGACCAAGTTCAAGTTCCCTGGCTGCCAGCAGATTCACATTTCTAAGAAGTGAGGCTTGACCAAGTTTAATGTGGATGAATTGAAGATATGGTGGCTAAAGGAAAAGCAGCTCATCCCAGATGGCTGTGGAGTCAAATATATCCCTAATCGTGGCCCCTAGAATGAATGGTGGGTTCTGCAGTCATGAGAACCTGGGCACTGCCCCCTCCTTATTCATTCCCATCAGTAAATCCTACTTCCTGACAAAAAAAAAAAAAAAAGACTAGAAGAGTAAAATGTTTTTCTTCCTGTCAGCTAAAAGATAAATGTTTACTAAACTTCAACTGGTTATGATCACTAAATAAATTGATACACTTAAAAACTGGTATAACATCATGAATTTCATCTTCATGATTTCTGTCATATTTTCACACTACCGAAATTGTTAGTTTCTTATTAGTTTTCCTAAAACTGACTTACTTTTAAAAATTAAATAACTCTTTTAGCCACAATTTAAATAATGTAACTTAAATCACTAGTTTGATGTTCTGGTTATGTTTGTTTTAAAATTTTCTCAATTCACATTAAATTAGTCATGCAAGTATTACAATTAAAAAGTGTTTCACCATGTAATCAGCTAAAATCATTCTGTGTGATACCAGTAGTATATGCACAACACATTAGAAAAGACAGACAAATTATTGGGTGGTCTACTGACTGAAGACGGTTCCCAAAGGTAATATTTTGGCTTTTCCATTTTTTTCCATTTTACAAAGCATTTTTTCTTCTCAGAGATTCTAACAGCACATATTATTTGATTTGGTAATGTTTATGGCTAACATGACTTAGTTGGAAGATATCCACTGATGAGTCTGCATTTAATTTTTGCTGAATAAAGTATTTTTTATAATAGCATACACATAATTATATAAATATGTGTTTTATAAATAAAAGAGTTTAATTACAGAACAAGATAGTATAGTACATATTTGAAGGTTAGATAATTCTTGGATACCTCTTGTCATTATCTTGAAGGATTTACTTATTTGTTTACTTAGAGTGCTTTATTTTTCATTCTAGGGAATAGGTTTCCTGGTACTGCACAAGGAATTGAATGATGTGGGGATCATTAGTGGTGAAAAATTATCTTTTGACAACACTTTTGACTTGGAATCATTCCCTCTTGGTGATAAATCCAAAAATTTTCAACACTCGTTTGACATAGGGTTTTTGTTGCCAAAGGGTTTGTATCAGAGGGTACAAGTTTGCGTCTTAATTGGGGCAATGTATTATGAACAAGAACCCTTTATGTGATGGCTCATTATTTAGACAAGTTGTCATCTTAAGCTTTGGTAGTTTAGTAACAAGCATTTTTATTTTACTAAAATTTCAAAGAAATGTGTTATCACTCATGTTTCCAATGAAGAGCGTTGCTAAGCAACTTAATTTTTCAGGAAGGTCTAAATGACATTCAGTTTCAGTAAATGTTTGATCCCATTTGCCTTCCCTTTTTTATCTATAAGAGCAGTCAGAGGACTATTCATGCATAAGGAAACAGAAGATTGCAGTGTATACTGGTTGAATTATATTTTGCTATAAGAAATTTGATCTCTTGTTCTTATATTTGAACATGTATGGTTGAAATTCAGACCCCACATATCAGATCATAAGCATTAACTTAATGACCATAAGAATTAGAGGTTTTTTTTTTTTTAAGATTTATTTATTTATTTGAGAGAGCGGGGATGGGGAGTTGGTGGTAGAGGGGCAGAGAGAGAGAGAGAATCCCAAGCAGACTCCAGACTCTGCAAGGAGCCCAACGTGGGGCCCGATCTCATGGCCCTGAGATCACAACCTGCGCTGAAACCAAGGGTCAGATGCTCAACTGACTGTGCCACCCAGGTGCCCCAAGCATTAGAATTCTTAATACCACTCTTCAAGGAAGAGGCAACTATTTCTCTGCTTCTTTTAATGTCATCCCATATTTTTAATATATGTGCTCTTTCTCTAAACTGCCTTGATAGTGCAGTACAGAATACAAGTCACCATATAAAATTTAAATTCTAACATATGTGAATTTTATTTCTATAGATGTTTAAGTGTAATTTGCATTTCCTGTTTCCACTTATAAGGCACAAACTTGTGAAAACAGCCTCTTTATTTATTATATTGTTATACCATGCAGGTTTTTGGTGGGCAAAGAGTAATGTTGTTTATAATAATGAGAGGATTAATAATCCTTGAAACATGTTTCTTAACTAAGTTTGTTGTTTTTTGGTAGTATTGTTTTGCTTGTTTATTTTACCTAGAAAGTGCAGAAGATAGATGTGTGTTGCAAGGTTTGGAAAAGAAAAACAAAAAGCCAAATTGTTTTCTTACTAACTTAGAACAGATTATGCAAGGGAGTAATAAAGCTAATGGAGGTAGCCTTTTGGTGGAAGTTTGTTAGCTCAAAGGAGACCTGAAAGTTGGAAGTTCCAACCAATCATGACCATTAAATAGGTTCATGCATTTAAAAATCAGTACACCATCATCAGTGACCAAAATAAAATATGGTTGGGGTGCCTGGCTGGCTTAGTTGGTAGAGCATGTGACTCTTGATCCGAGGGTTGTAAGTTCGAGCCCCACACTGGGGATAGAGATTACTTAAAAATAAAATCTTAAAAAAAAAACACAAAAAAACTTAAAAAAATGTACAGTTGTGTCGTAGTTAAATATTTAAGAAAATCCAACAAAAGTTTTTTTAATTTCTTTTTAAGATTTTTTTTATTTTTAGAGGCACCTGGGTGATTCAGTCAGTTAAGCGTCTGCCTTCAGCTCTGATCATGATCCCAGCGTCCTGGGATGGAGCCCCGCATCTGGCTCCATGCTCAGCAGGGAGCCTGCTTCCCCCCTCTCTCTGCCTGCCTGCCTACCTACTTATGATCTCTCTCTCTCTCTGTCAAATAAATAAATAAATAAAATCTTTAAAAAAAAAGTTTTTATTCTTAAATAATATCTACACCCAGTGTGGGGCTTGAACTCACAACCCAAGATCAAGAGTTGTATGCTCTACCTACTGAGCCAGTCAGGCACCCCTCGTAATGATTATTTGTATTTTGATTTTTTAACCTCATGTTTCTTAAACAATTTCATCAGCAGAAATTTCCAAAAAGATTCAACAATGTTTAAAGATTTTATTTATTTGGCCCAAAGAGAGAAAGAGCACAGCAGGGGTTGCTGCAGAGGGAGAGGGAGAAGCAGGCTCTCCGCTGAGCCAGGAGCCGGATGTGGGGCTCGATCCCGGGACCCTGAGATTATGACCTGCGCTGAAGGCTTAATTGACTGAGCCACCCAGGTGCCCCAAGATTCAACAATATTAAGAAGACTTTTGTATTATCAGCTCCTGATCTTTAGGTGTTTTTAGGGAAAAAGATAATTTCATTATTTTCATGTTATTACTCAGTGTTTCTAAAAGAATGACCATAGGCATGAGAATTACCTGAAACTGAAAATTGCAGATCTCCAAGTCAAATTCTCATATCAAATGCTGATTTCATCTCTGAGGTTTGGATCCAAGAATCTGCATTTTTAACAAATACCATAGATGATTTTTCTCAGTAAAGTTTGGGAACCAGTGGTGTAAGTGATTTTTAGCTTCTCCAACAAACATAAGATTTTGAAGACTAATTGAAATGATGGCTAATTTGTGAATATTTTCTAGTTGAACCCCAGCTAATTTAAACAAATGAAAAATCTATTGTGAAAAATACAAAAACACTGCAAAATAAATTTCAAGTGACCTATTAGCATCATTAACAGTATAATAATTGCTTTTAAGAAAACCTTTAAAAACTGAAATTAAAAAAAAACTATTTTCAAAATAACCAAAATAGATTTTATAAAGTAATACTACAGGGTATGGAATGAATTTTCTCTCCCCCCAAATTCATAAGTTAAAGCCCTAATCCCCAGTGTGATGGTATTTGAGAAGGGAGCCTTCGGAAGGTATTAGGTATAGATGAAGTCATAAGAGTAGGGCCTCCTGTCCTTATAAGGGACACTGGGGAACTTGCTCTTTCTGTCTCTGCCTTGTGAGGACACGAAGAGAAAGTCTGTAAGCCAGGAAGAGAGCTCTCACTAGAACCTGACCATGCTGGCACCCCGAGCTTGGACTTCCAGATCTCTAGAACCATGAGAAAGACTATGGTATTTTTGTTATGACAGACTTAGCTGACTAAGGCACAACATAAATGTAAGTTTTTAAAAAAATAATTATAATTTTATCAATTCCTGTCCCAGCATGTATAGGCAGAATGTTCCCTCTTCAAATTAAAACTAACTAAAACCTCCTTAATAAACACTATTGTTTATTAATTTTATTAATCAATAAAATTTTATTAGTCAATGAAATTAATTTGCAAAACTTGTCACTGATTTTGCTAATGACAAATCACACAGGAAAAACCATTTTCAGATAGCTTAAATTGTTTGGCATTTTTTAGCTGAATTTTTCATGTTTTACTAAAGATTTTTAATTTCAAGTTTTGCTTATAGAGTTCTTGAATTAAAATGAAGACTATTTGGTTATTAGTAAAGTTCTGTGCCTATGAATAGGAAACAAATTTATTATAAATGGTTTATCTAGTTTTACCTGTGAATGCTGCTGTCTGAACATTTCACTTTAGTCACCCATTTTGTCAGCTTGTTACTTTAAGTAAAATCTTGCATGAAGCTTTCTTAATTTTGTCATATGAAATTTCTATTCACCTCATATTTATTGAGCATCTACTATATTCCAAGTGTTGTGAAAACAACTCATTTAAAATTTCGACCTGGGGGCGCCTGCGTGGCTCAGTCGTTAAGCATCTGCCTTCCGCTCAGGTCATGATCCCAGCGTCCTGGGATCCAGCCCAGCATCGGGTTCCCTGCTCCGCAGGAAGCCTGCTTCTCCCTCTCCCACTCCCCCTGCTTGTGTTCCCTCTCTCTCTGGGTCTCTACCTGTCAAATAAATAAATAAAATCTTTTAAAAAATTTAAAAAAGATAAAATTTAGACCTGATTTTCAGAAATTTGTAATCGAGACAAAAGACTTCATTTTTACTCAGATCTGTGAGCCATCTCATTTATCAAAAATGGCTTGGGGTATCACTGAAGCACAAAAACCTATGAGTGCCTAATATTCTAAATAATACAGTATAATCTGATTTCAATGAGGCATTAAGAACACCTCTAAATGCAGGAGATCTGGGGTCTAGCCGTGAGTCCAGCAATTCACAACCTCTCCCATACACTTCAGTTTCTCTACCCACAAAGTTAAGGCGTTGGGAGGGGACTGCTGATGAGGACAAAACCCTAAACTCCAGGATTTTGCTTCCCTTGCATTCCAAACCTAAAAAGATGATCTATGGAATAAAACCCTGCACTTGGTCCCGGTCACTGAAATGTTTGCAAAAGATTCTAAAAGCTCAAAAAGAGCGCTCAGCAGATAATACCCAATGACGATAAGCGACCCAAACCTGATCTCCTGCGGCTCTACAAACGGAGCTCAGAAACTAAGGGCCACTGGGCAGAGTGATTTTCTGCCCCAGAGATGTCCTTGCTTTCCCCCGCTGTCGCTGCGGGAGGTCGTCATTCCTCCAGGCAGCTCACGAACAGCAGGGAGGCGAGTGTGAAACACACTCCCCGACGCTTCCCCTCCTCCCTGCTCGCTCCTCCTTCCCACAGAAAAATGCGTTTCCAGGCAACGGCGAGCCGCGGCGTCACTTCCTGCCATTTAAACTCGGGTCCCCACCCCTCGCTGCCCCTTCTTTTCGCTTCCACTCCCCCTCCCCTCGGTCGTGGGCTTCATTCACGCTTCTCAGGGCTTGGGGAGGGGCGGAGGCCGGCGCGCCTAGGCGCCCCGAGTCCCGTGGGCGCCGCGAGCGCACCTGTTGTTGCGGGGGCCCGCGACCCTTGGCTCTGCTCTCGGCCGGCGGCGGCTGGAGCGGCCGCTGCAGAGCCTGCCCGGCAGGTGGCGGCGGGCGGGGGCGGACGAGCGGCCGGGCGCGGGGGCCGCAGCACCGCGGCGTGGGGACGCGATGGCGGCGGCGGAGCCCGCGAGCTCGGGCCAGCAGGCGCCGCAGGGCCAGGGCCAGGGCCAGCGGCCGCAGCCGCAGCCTTCCCAGGCGCAGCCTCCGCAGCAGCCACCGCCGCCTCAGCTCGGGGGCGGCGGGGGCGGTAGCAGCAGGCACGAGAAGAGCCTGGGGCTGCTCACCACCAAGTTCGTGTCGCTGCTGCAGGAGGCCAAGGACGGCGTCCTGGATCTCAAAGCGGTGAGCGCGGGAGGCGGGGATGGGGGCGGACTTCGTTGCCCGCGGCCTCCGAAGAAGCCCACCCCTTGAAGAGTGGGTCGGGCGGCGTGGTGTGGACGCGCCCCGCGGGGACCGGGCGACCCCAAAGCTAGGACCATGTGGCCGGTGCCCAGGCCCAGGACTCCGGGATGGGGGAGGGACGAGGGACCAGGATGGCCCCGACCGGCCGCACAACCAATAGGGCCCGGCGCCGCGCTGGGCTCTCGACAAAGAGCCTAGGACCTGGAGCGCGCCCGCGTGGCTTCTGGCGCAGGAACCCGAGGGCGACCGGGGGTCCTTGCTGCTCCGCGTCCACCTGTGGCAGAGGCGCAGGGGGTACCCGGGCACTTTGTTTGGAGACATCTGGGGATCGATTTTGCTGTTGGGAATTGATGGTTTTAATAGGCTATTCTAGAGGAGACCGTGTTCCGGTTGTTCGAAACAAAACAAAAAACCCGATTTTGCCACCTCTTCCGGATGAAAGGGGAAAAAAGCGAACTTTCCACACTCGTTCCCGGTTGAAATAATAATAGTAATAAAAAAAAAAAAACCCGCTTCCCAGCACAATTCTTTTCATCATCCTGATGATTGGGAGGGGGATATTTGATTTTTGATTAATTTGGTATCTGATAGATTTCTAAAAGTGAGATTTGCCGTCACACAGAAAGGGGATGTTTTAGAACTTTGACTCAAGGTGGTGGAAGCGCTCAGTAAACTCCTGTTTCATGAGAACGTGTGCTTCGTCTTTTACTACAGTTTTTCAAACAACAATATGAATCAAAAGCTGTTCGGTTAAACAGAATGACTTAACCGTTCCAGGCAGGATTTGGAAGGATTCCACAATGCCGAGGAACAGGAGAATGTGATTACTTGAATTAAAATTCAACCAGTGCACCAAGTTTAAGTAAGAACCAAAGCTTTAAAAACAAATAAAAATTACTAACGTGTCATTAATCACCGCAGACCCCCTCCTAGGCATTTCCCCGATATCCGAAATCTGATTTTATACTGTTGATTGGTCCCAGCACCCAGGGGAGTGCCAGTGGGACCACCTTACTTGGCTTTGAAAGTGTGACCTAGATCATTAAGGTTGTGCCTAGAGCTAAGGAAACGGCGTCTGAGCCGGAGAGCATTCTGTAGTGTTCCCTGAAGGTAGAGAAGAGGACTCCGGGGGACTTGAAGGTTTCTACTAGAGGCCCTCCTCTGAGTGTAGCCCAGGGGGTGATGTTTGTCTTTGAATTCCCTTTCCTTACCCTGAGCACAGTAGATGTTCATTAAGTGATTGTTGAATTATCTGAATTCAAATAAGGCATGATGTGTGCATTTTGTATGTTGGCAAGTAGTTTCTACTGTCTATCTTTTTATTCCTGGAATTTCACCCCAGCTCTGGAAATTCCTTGTTCTTTCTACAGCCTTTCCTCCCTTGCTTCCTCCCTTAAAGTGCTTTATAGTGTATATATAGTATTTAGATTGTCAAGAACTAAAAATGGATTCCGTTTAAAAAATTTCAAAAGAAGTCATGAAGTCATCAGAGAAAGCCAGAGATACTACAAAACATGGCTTGCAAACTGCTATTCAAAATCTAGACATTGAGTTGTATCCTGAATTTACTGTGTAAATGTACTATGGTTTCAGTTAAAGGGAATCAGGGAAGTTTGGGGTTTTCCAGATAGAGCTGAACTGAGGGTTTAACTTTGAGGGCTTCTTTCTCAACTCAACTGGGAATGTGATGGAACTTCGCCTTACTTGCCTTTAAATTCTTTGGCTTCCTCCTGTTTCATCTAAAGCCATATAAGTGTTCTCCAGAAGTCACAGAGAAAGTGAGTAGGAAGTAGAATTTAATTTATTGTAACAGCATTGTTTCATTCATCCTGGAACTTTCCTAAAAGTTTCAAAGGTTTCTGCAGTAACATTATGTTTCTTTGTATTAATGATTTTTTACTCCTAAAGACCACTTTGAGTATCATTTTTTCCACATATACATGAAAAATAGACATATTTATTTACATATATGTAAATATATGTATATACATACATGTAAATATATATATTCATATAAAAATCTTACAGTGAAATCTTTCCAGTGATGTTTCTTATTGTGAACCATGACATCTACTCCTGAAAAATAACAGGATGCTACATCTTGGTGATGCATTTCTTCTTCATAATATACCTGAGGATGTAGCTTAATAAAGCAAATAAATTCTAATAAAGCTGTTTGAGTATACTTTAACAATTAGAGATTAGAAACACTTTGAAAGTGGTTTGTGAAACTTAAATATGTCCCTCCCACTCCCACACCTATAGTATATGGTCTTATTTACGAAAGTGGGGTGCAGTACTTTTTACTCCAGTGAGATGACACATTATCCCTTGCTCCTCTCAAGCTATCTGGCTTGACAATTTATGCTGCTAATAACTAGCATTTATGGAGAGTTTGTTCCAGACTTTTTACATATATTAACTAATTTTATCATCTTAACAACTTGGAAATTTGGGCCTAACATCCCTATTTCACAGATGAGAAAATTGAAATGTTAAGTAACTTGCCCAGTGTCACACAGTAGAAAGTGACAGAGTAAGATCTGAAAGTAGACGATTTTTCTTTTGTTTATGCTATACTGTCTTTTAGTATTCCTTACAAAAACCACAAATTTCTCTCATTTAAGTTTTTCGACTGTGTAAGAACATGGAATGTTTCTTCTAAAGAAAAACACATGATTATTTTTATCCCTCTGCCCATGACAGAAGAAAGAGGTATTGAGCTCCTATTTTCTTTTAAGGTTTTATTTATTCTTTTTAGAGAGAGGGCATGTGCACACACGTGGCAGGGGAAGGGGCAGAGAGAGAGAATCCCAAGCCGACTCCATGCTAAGCATGCAGCCCGACTTGGGGTTTGATCTCACGACCCTGAGATCATGACCTGAGCTGAAATCAAGAGTCAGAAGCCCAACCTACTGAGCCACCCAGGTGCCCTGAGCTCCTCCTTTAAAAATGAGGGTATTGATGGTGAATTCCACATTATTTCACAAATTAAACTAGGGTTCTACTTTTCCAGAAGTAAGAATTTAAAGCGCTGTTAAGATAGTCATGACTATCTATATATTGTTTTGGAAATTCCTATTAAATATAATTTCTAACTGAGTTTCTGTATTTTATTTGTCATTTTGGTGCCACCTTGAATTTTAAAGCATGATTAAGATGGTATTATAATTGTTTATGTTACTAATTGCCTGCATAATACCTAGGTTACAATGATAAAGTATTTATGATGTTCCTTATCTCACAGGTCCCTGACTCATACCAATTTATGATTAGCTAATTAATATATGCCCTGACTCATAGCCAGTTATGATTAGGTAATTAAGATATACCCTGGAAGAAATAAATAATCTAAGGCCTTAGTTTGTGACATAAAGCAAAGTTCTGGTGTCACAGGATAAAGATAGGATTAGCCTAAGGAAAGATATATGAGTAGGACAGCCAGAACTTTAGGGCATACTTAACAATTCTCAGGACAGTTTCACTTTTTTGAGTGTATACTCAAAGATTTAGAAACAGTGTCTTAAATAGATAATTGTATACCCCATATTCATAGCATTATTCACAGTAGCCAAAAGATAGAAGCAATACAAGTGTCTATCAATAGATGAATAAATAAACAAAATGTGATAGGTACATACAATGGAAGATTATTCAGCCTTAAAAGGAAGGAAATTCTCTCACACATGCTACAACATGGATGAACCCTGAAGACATTATGCTAGTTGCAAAAAGATAAATACTCTATGATTCCACTTATATGAAGTAACTAAGAGTAGTTACGTTCATAGAGACAAAATAGAAGAGTGACTCCAGGGGCTAGGGGGAAGGGGAGAATGGGAAGTTGTTTAATGGTTCAGCATGTTATGGGCTGAACTGTGTCCTCTCAAAATCCATATGTTAAAGCCCTAATCCTCCGTACCTCAGAATGTGACTATATTTGGAGATAGTGCCTTTACAGAGATGATGAAGTTAAAATGAAGTCATTGGGATAGGCACTAATCCAATCAGACTGGTGTCCTTAGAAGAAGGGAAATTTGGACACACAGATGCCAGGATTCATCCCCCCAGAGAGAAGCCCATGTGAGGACACAACGAAAGGGTGACCATCTGCCAGCCAAGGGGAGAGGCTTCTCAAGAAACCAAACTTGCCAACACCTTGATCTTGGACTTTTAGCCTCCAAAACTGTAAGAAAATAAATTTCTGTTGTTTAAGCCACCCAGTCTGTGGTCTTTTGTTATGGCAGCCCCAGCAAACTCATACTATGGATTTAGAATTTGCCAGAGGATAAGAGTTGTGGAGATGGGTTGCGTGTCAGTGTGAATGTACTTAAAACTACCAAATTGTACACTTAAAAATGGTTAAGATGGCAAATTTTATGTCATGTGTATTTTACCAAAATTAAAGAAACCTATAAAGCAACAACACGAGATACTACGACATACCTATTGGAATGGCAAAATAACACAAAACACTAGCAATACTGAATGCTGGCAAGAATGTGGAGCAACAGGAACTCTCATTCGTTACTTGTGGGAATGTAGAATGGTACAGCCACCTTGGAAGACTGGCAGTTTTTAGAAAACTGAACATATTCTTACCATATGATTCAGCAATCACACTACTTGGTATTTACCCAAATGAGTTGGAAACTTATGTCTACCTGCACATGAATTTGTATAGCAGCTTTATTTGAAATTGCCAAAACTTGGAAGCAACCAAGACGTCTTTTGGTAGGTGAATGGATAAATAAACTGGCACATTCAGACAATGGAATACTATTCAGTGCTTTAAAAAAAAAAAAAGCTATCAAGCCATGAAAAGACATGGAAGAACTTTAAATGTATATTACTAAGTGAGAGAAGCTGATGTGAAAAGGCTACCTACTGTATAATTCTGCTATATAGCATCCTGGAAAAGGCAAAACTATGGAGATAGTAAAAGATCAGTGGTTCAGAAGTGAGAGGGCAGAGTACAGAGAATTTTTAGTGAAACTATTGTGTATGACACTGTAATGGTGGACACATGTCATTACACATTTGTCAACACCTATAGTATGTACAACACCAAGAATGCACCCTAATATAACTATGGACTTAGAGTGATAACGAAATGTCAGTGTGGGTTCATCAGTTTTAACCCATGTGCCACTCGGGTGAGGGATATTGATAGTGGGGGCGGCTATGCACATGTGGTGGCAGGGGTATATGGGAACTCTACTTCCTGCCCGGTTTTGCTTTGAACCTAAAACTGCTCTAAAAAATAAAATTATTAAATATGCACATAGAAAGCTGACCTGGACACATCTATTCTGGCATCTAATTGTTAAACATCAATACAAGATGCTTGGCTAAATGGAAAAAAATTCTCAGGAGACTAAAGCTCTACAACACTAATAAAAATTATATTAATAGCTGGTACTAAATGGCGCTATGCCCGATGCTTTACTTGTATGAACTCATTTAACCCTGAAAAGATTAAAGAGAGATTATGTCTCGGGCGCCTGGGTGGCTCAGATGGTTAAGCGTCTGCCTTCGGCTCAGGTCATGATCCCAGGGTCCTGGGATCGAGTCCCGCATCGGGCTCCCTGCTCCTTGGGAGCCTGCTTCTCCCTCTGCTTCTCTCTCTCTCTCTCTCCCTCTGTCTCTCATGAATAAATAAATAAAATCTTTAAAAAAAAAAAAAAGAGAGATTATGTCTCCATTTTGCTGATAGGAAAGTGACGTGTAAGGAGGTTGACAGTCAATATCCACAGTAGTTCAAGCCCCAATTTACTTAAAAAAAAAAAAAGCTTTGGGGTGCCTGGCTAGCTCTGTCGGTGGAGCATGTGAATCTTGATCTCAGGGTTGTGAGTTCCAACCCCACATCCAGTGTAGAGTTTACTTTAAAAAAATATTCACAGTGGGGCACCTGGGTGGCTCAGATGGTTAAGCGTCTGCCTTCGGCTCAGGTCATGATCCCAGGGTCTTGGGATCGA
Organism: Callorhinus ursinus; assembly: GCF_003265705.2. Classification (NCBI taxonomy): domain Eukaryota; kingdom Metazoa; phylum Chordata; class Mammalia; order Carnivora; family Otariidae; genus Callorhinus; species Callorhinus ursinus. Next base: position 33,822,786 of record NW_027397067.1, read on the forward strand.
GTCCCGCATCGGGCTCCCTGCTAGGCGGGGAGCCTGCTTCTCCCTCTGCCTCTGCCTCTCTCTCTCTCTCTCTCTGACTCTCATGAATAAATAAATAAATAAAAACATTTAAAAAAATATTCACAGTGAGTGACAAGTAAGTTTAGGTAGCCTGCTACCAGAAGTGATGCCCTGAGCCACCATGCTAAGCATATACATAGGTTATTAAGTTTAAAGGTAACTATTAATAGACCAGAAACACACTTTGAACTGCAATCTCATTTTAAGGGGGGAAAATAACAGCTTAAGTCCATGAAAAGGAACAAAAGGTTACATCATGAAAGCATAACACAAAATACATCAAATGAGTGATAATTGAAACCTCTTTCTATATTACACATGATTGTATTTAAATCCTTTTTCTTTTTATTAAGTTGGTTTTTTTTACTATTTTTTTTTTGAGAGAAAGAGAGAGTGCCAGTGGGGGGAGGGGAGGGGCAGAGAGAGAGGGAGAGAGAGAGAATCCCAAGCAGGCTCCATGCCCAGCACGGAGCCCGACGTGGGGCTTGATCTCAAGACCCTGAGACCATGACCTGAGCAGAAATCAGAGTTGGACACTTAACTGACTGAGCTACGCTTCAATAAAGTGGTTTAGATGAAAAAGAATTCAGGTGTCTATTTACAAGAAACTCGCCAACTTTAAAAGTCTCAAAAAGTTTGTTACACCAGGCAAAAAGAGAGAAAAATTAGGAATGAGAGTCATAATTTTCAGATAGTCTACTTTAATATCAAGAGTACTAAATGGTAGGGTGCCTGGGTGGCTCAGTTGGTTAAGCGACTGCCTTCCGCTCAGGTCATGATCCTGGAGTCCCTGGATCGAGTCCCACAGCGGGCTCCCTGCTCGGCAGGGAGTCTGCTTCTCCCTCTGACCTTCCGCCCTCTCATGTGCTCTCTCTCTCTCTCTCATATAAATAAAATCTTTTAAAAAAAAGTACTAAATGGCATAAACTGGTGTTTTTGAGAATAATATCACAATCCAAGGATGAATTATAAAAGTCAAGCACTTGTTAGCTGACTAAAGGAATGAAATGTTTGAATAGGGTTGCCTGTTGATATGGATCATACATATATTTGGGTGTGTGAATTGTATTAGCTGTTTCTTTAATAAAGTAAATATTTTTTATAAATACTTTTCTTTTTAGATTTTGCCAGTTAAAACTGAATTTTCCCTAATTATTCTCTCTTTATACATTAAACCTAATATGTTTGTGGAAGGGAAGATTTCTTTCTGATTCATTTTTTAAACTTAAAGTATAATGGAGTAACATACAAATAGTAGAAAGCTCAGAAATAGATTAAAATAAAAATTACCAAGTATGCCATCACCCAAAGAGAACCACCGTCTTCAGTTTTCAATATTTCTTCAATTTGTTACAGCTTTTTATAGCTGAGATCAAACTTTTATCCTCCTAAATTATAAACATAGGGCGCCTGGGTGGCTCAGTTGTTAAGCGTCTGCCTTCGGCTCAGGTCATGATCCCAGGGTCCTAGGATCCAGTCCCGCATCGGGCTCCCTGCTCCGCGGGAAGCCTGCTTCTCCCTCTCCCACTCCCCCTGCTTGTGTTCCTGCTCTCGCTGTCTCTTTCTCTGTCAAATAAATAAATAAAATCTTTAAAAAAATAAAAATAGAAAATAAATTATAAACATAATTTGTGATGCCCTCATAAGTTACATCCATCACATTAGTCAGAATTAACCTTTCTTACAGACAGGTATATAAGTTGTTTCTAGGCTTTTTCCCATCTCCTTCAACAAATAGGAGTTAACCATTGTGTGCCTCAGTCCCTTTAGTAGATTGCAGCTTACGATTGTAGGGGAAAGTCAGGGAAATGGGTCAGTTGCACACTTCTTACACTGTAAGGTGGGTTTGGAAGCACCTACTGAATATTATTTCTTGTATTTTTTGGAGATGATAGCCTTAAGCTATCTTTTTTTAAAAAAAGATTTTATTTATTTGAGAAAGTGCAGGTGCTCAAGCATGAGTGTGGGGAGGGGTGGGGGCAGAGGGAGAGGGAGAAGCAGGCTCCCTGCTGAGCGGGGAGCCCTACATGGGGCTCCGTCCCAGGACCCTGGGGTCAAGACTCCACCCAAAGGCAGACGCTTAACCGCCTGAGCCACGCACAGGCGCCCCGCCTCAAGGCTTTTTTCGACGTTGGACTGCTGTCTTGTCCAGTGGCCTCAGCTGTGTCTGCTTTGTGAATTGTTGTCCTATAGTTTCTCTCTTGTGCCTTGATTGCTCCGAGGTGCCTCCCTACTGTCCCAGATGGTACTTCCAGTTCTCCCGTGGACCTTGAAATTAAATAGCCCAACCGTTAGGAATCATATAAAAGGAGTAACGTAGGATCCAAATGGGATGAATGTTTTGAGTAGTGAAATACACCTTTTTATGTCTATTTTTGCTCCTTAGAAGCCTTTTTGTTCTACTTCATTGACCTTGACTGCCTTCCAAAGTGTTAATTAGTGAGTTAGTGAGATCGGTAGGGGTGTTCTCTTTTGTTCCATGATACACCTTCCAAGAGCAAACTTCTCTCATTACTTTAGGGGAGAAATTGCATCAGTAATTGAAATTGGATCATTTGGATCAATAACACAACTGAAATGCCTACCATGTGCCAGGCACTCTTCTAAGTGTTTCAGATACATTCATTTGATCCTCAAATAACCGCATCTTAGCAGTCATACAGGTCAGGAAGTTGAGGCACAGAGAGGCTAGGTAACCTGCCCAGGGTCATAACGTTAGTAAGTCAGGCCTACCCCAGAGCCTCTCACGTCTCTGCCGGCCACCAGCACAAACCCAAGTGGTAGAATAGCAGATGCACACTGAGTTTTGCTCTGGTTTTAAAAAAGTTAGTACTTATGAGGAGAGAATTTTCAAAGCAGTTGAAGACTTGGACAGGCCATCTAGAGTTTGCAATTTATAGATTCCAGAGTTTCAGCAGGCTTTTCCTACTTAAACGGATACTTTATCAAATATCTTCTTTTTTCTTTTGAGTAATCTTTGGTGACTTGAGTAAAACAATAAAACAAGTTTCTTTATAAAAGCTTATGCAGGGTTTATTAAAAGGCTCAAGCTTCTAGTTATAAAATAAATAAGACGGGAATACGAAGTATAACTATGGAATATAGTTAATAATATGTAACAACTTTGGTGACAGTAGCTAGGTTTAACATGGTGATAACAACATATATAAATGTTGAATCACTAAGTTGTACACTTGAAACTAATAAGTTATTGTATGTCAACTGTACTGCAATAAGAACCAATTAAAAATAAAAATTAGAACAAATTTAAAGCTTATGCATTTCAAAAATATTGGTCCATATATATCAATATCATATTTAGGAATGACAGTTTGGGGTAGCAAAAGCATTGGAGATTTTTTAGGAGGAATTTGTTTGGGGCAGGATACTGAGTTGGAATTAAAATACTGTGTGCTTAGTGCTTCTTCTTGAGGGACGCCTTTGTATCCATAAAGTTAGTTCTTTATTTTTGGTATTTAATTTCCTTATTGATTCGGTGTCCCCTGCAGACCCATTGAAAGCACGTGGCAGCCTCTTCCAGCAACTTTCCCTTTTGCCTCCACCTTAAGTAATCTCTCTTTTTTTCAACCTCTTATAATACTTTATCTCTACAATATGGGACTGTTTCCATTTTTATACTTCATCCTCTAACACAAGGTGTTACCCACAACCTTAGATATGTATACAGTTCTTTGGTTACAAGTACCAGTGGTACTTAAATCGCTTATTCAGTGCAATTTTTTTTTTTCGTTTGGGAATTTTGACGGCACACCGCATTTACTTAAAATCTTGAAATTATAGAGCCCATTTGAAAATGTTTTGCCACAAACCTATTTCATGAATATATAATTAATGTCAAGTTCATTTGATTATCCATTAGCTTTATGAGTCTGTATCCTATAAAATGAGGAGAATGGTACCTCCTTTAGAAAATGGTGTGAGGATTAAATTAGGTAATATTCTTTGGAAGATCCTATTACACAGTTATCCTGTTACTGGCTTATAAATGGTTCTTCTTAGCTGTGATTTGAAATCAGACATTCTGTAAGTTAATTATCTTTATCAGTATTTGAAATTAGCTAATAATCAGTCCAAACCTTATCGTAAGATAGATAACAGAAAATACCACATGGCACAGTCGAAAGTGAGTTCACTTGGTTTTAAAAAAATTTTTTGAATATTTTATGGGCACTCTGGGGGCATCACTTGGGTTCTTTTCACCTTATTGTTAGCATCCTATCATCTGTATGTGTGTGCACATGTGTATATAACTAACTGACTTTATATAGTGTTTCCCTGGCACATTTTTTACTTTTAGATTCTGGCCCCACTGACTGTAGTATTCGTTTCCAAAGCACAGTAGCTGAAACACTGAGTACACATGTATTGACAGTTATGGTCCTGGAAGAGAGTAAAGTACCTGCTTTGCAGATGGAGAACCTGAAAGACGGGATGTTTCCCATAGTTATTGTTTGTATGTTAGCGCATTTGAATGCAACATCATGTTCCATCAGAAGAGCATTGTTGAACAAATGAGCTGCAGCTAATCTTAACTCAAATAAACCTACCACATAATCTCTCTCCCTCACCCAGAGTTGACATTGGGTTTTAGTGGACTCATTTGTTAAAGTGAAGGGGTGGGGCCAGGAAATTCTTAAAGCCCTTTTAAGCACTTACATGTGATCTCTCTCAGTTCTCCTGATTTATCTTACCCACCTCCAAAAAGCATCACAAGCTTTAATTTTGTTCCACATATAGATACCACTTTGTTTGCAATTGGTGACATAGTTTTAGAAAAGCATTTACTATTTGGAGGGGAGATGTATTTCTTTCAGAGGGTTGTTTATCTTCCCCCCAAACTGAGTTGGTTTGTACAAATAGATGCTTCCTTTGTGTTTTGTAGGTCAAATTTGTAATAGCAAATGTAACCTTTTAAAGTAAATTTGATGCATGCGCATGTGTGCTTATTCAATAGCCATGTGGCAACATGGGATGAGGATGTAACCATTTGCTCTCTGCCTGCCCCTTGACAGTACCCAGGCTGTTCTCCAAGGCTGGAGAAAAGTGCACACTGATGCTCATGGGTCTCAGTTTAAATTCACAATAACTAACTTCAAGAGGACTAATATTGCGTCCAGCATTCCTTCTACAGTATTTACTTCTACTCTCCTAGATGAATATTTCATCTTTCTCCTAAACCATTAACCATTCCCTCCCCTCTTCACTCCCCCCCCCCAACAACCTCCACTTATGAGAAAATAGAAAGCAACCAGAAGGAAATGTCTTAAACTCTCCCCCTTCCTGGTCTATTATCCTACCTACATCTGCACCAGGAACTCGGCTGGAATGCAGTTATTAATATGCCTTGTTATCATTTTTTTAAAGATTTTATTTATTTATTTGAGCGAGAGAGAATGAGAGATAGAGAGCACGAGAGGGAAGAGGGTCAGAGAGAGAAGCAGACTCCCCGCCAAGCAGGGAGCCCGATGCGGGACTCGATCCCGGGACTCCAGGATCATGACCTGAGCCGAAGGCAGTCGCCCAACCAACTGAGCCACCCAGGCGCCCTGCCTTGTTATCATTTAAGGCTAATCCTCAGCTCATCTGATTCACATTCTTCCTTGCCTACCTGTAGTGGTCCTTTCTCTCTCCTGCATTGGTTAATTATCCCTCTGCCTCCGTTATTGGACGGTTCTTACCAGCATAATTTGCATGTTGAATTAGCTCCCATCTTTAAAAGAAGAGAGAAAGGAAGGGGGGAAAAAACTTCCTGGAGGGACTCCACAATCCCCTACAGCTACTGCCCCATTCTTCCGTTCCTCTCTGCAGCAGAATTCTTCAAAAGAGTTGTCTGCTGTAGCTTTCCTTCCACTCTTTGTTGGAATCTCTCCATTAAGGCTTTGATTCCATTACTCAGTCAAGACAGCTCTGACCAAGGTCACCAGTGACTTGCCAAAGTCAAGTCCATGATCAGGTCTACTGCTCATCTGACTCACCCTGACAGCGGTACTTGACCTGGTCACTCTTTCTTACACTCTTCCCTTGGCTTCAAGATGCCACTCTTTCTATTTCTCTTACTTCAGTGTCAAGTTGCTCCTCACTTCCCAGATCTTAAACACTGAGTACCCTGGGGTCAGCCTTTAGACATCTTCTCTTTCTAGTTTTACCTCCTTAGGTGAATCCACTGGGTTCCATCCCGTGACCTAAAATGTCTATTTACTAATGACTACTGAAATGATATCTCTAGCTTGGACTTCTCTGCTCACCCACACACTCGTGTCCAGTCGTCTTCTGAACTTCTCCCCTTGGAGGTCAAATTATCCAAAGCCAAGTTCCTGATTTCTAGTGCCTCAAACCTGTTCTTCTGCAGTCTTCCTCATCTCCGGTTGCTCATGTCAAAAACTGTAGAGTTACCCTTGACTCTGCTCTCTGGATCTGCTTGCTATACCTTCAAAATATATCCCGAATCTCACCATTTCTCACAACATCCTCAGTTACCTGTTCATTCAAGCCACTAACCATCTCTCGAATGGATTATTGACATTGCTTTCACAATAGCCTTTTTTTCCTACCCAGAACACCCAGAGAGAACGTTTCAAAGCAGGGCATCAAATGACCATGTGTGTAAAGCCTTCCAGTGGCTTTCCATTTCACGGGGAATAAGAGCTGAAATCTTGACAATGGCCTGCAAGACCCCAGTGATCTGGTCCCTCGCTATCCGGGGTGTCCCCATCTTTATCTCTGTCTCTCACTACCTCCTCCCCCCGCCTTGTCTCCCTCCTTCCCTCCCCGCCCCTTTCTCTCACCGTTCTCCCTCTCACTCACTCTTCTGGCCATACTGGCTCGCCCGTCTTTCCTTGAAGAGTGTAAGCATATTCCCACTTCAGAGCCTTTGCACTTGCTGCTTCCTGTCAGATATTCTTCAGGGTCACTTTCTCCATTCAATTCAAATGCCACCTTATTCGGGGAGCTTTAAAATTCTGTATATATAGCCCCTACATGCATTCCTCCTAACATAATTATTTGCATATTATTAACTCCTTCCCCCTCTTTGAGGGCAGGGACTTTGTTCCATTACTACTCTATCCATAAGACACAGAACAAGCCTGACACATCATAGTGGCTAAATGAATGATGATCATGGTGATTCATTGTATGATTCTATTGAATATGATGTCTTGAATTACTTCATAAAACTTTAAGAATTCACACAACTTTCCGAAACACTACATAAAATGTGATAGGTCCGTATACACACAAACTCTAAATCTCATCCATGATCCGCGTAGCAGACAGTTGTGCTAAGATTATCTAGTTTAATCTCCACAATTCAGATATGTTATTATTGCATTTTACAAAAAAGGAAATGAAGCTCATGAGTCTGAGACGAGCTGAAGATAGGAAGTGGCGGCACTGTGACTGGATCCCTGTGTGCCAAACTCCAGAACCTACGGTCCAAAGAATGACAGGGCTGCTGAAATAAAAACCTCCTGGAGATCCTTTTTAAGTGATAATGTTCTGTACATGCTGGTCATTTATGTGTTTATATAGTTAAATAGAAAAGTATTTAAGAAATAATGTTTAGTTTTGGAAATAAAGGACTAAAATTTGTCATGTTAAAACAGTAATGAATTATAAACTAGATTATAAACTTTAAAAAATTTTGGTCTAAAAGTGAGCTCTGATGGCTCTTTGCCTGATGACCTTGGATAGCTCTTGCAGTCTGGTTCATACAAACATGCTCTAATACCCTAACCGGTGAGCTGTTGCTATGGTGGTGAAGGCTTTTGTGTGTGAGTACATAGATACGGATACCGTAGAGCTGGCTTGAAGGGCTCTGGGTTACTTCTCAAGAAGACCTCTTCCAAGGGAAGTAAGAGATGAATCCTCAACTTCAGATTTTTACAGTTAACTTTGCAGGAGATTATTGCTCTTTAGAAAAACAGCCTCAGACTCAAGCAACTTTAGGAATGTTGATAAAACAGGAAGGAAATTGCTAAGTAGAAGGGAAGAGGAGATCAATGAAACCATGCCTCATCCTACTTTTAATTTTCTGGTTCTCTAGAAGAGATGGAACCAAAATAGTCAGAGTTGGGGACTCAGAGCCTCAGTTTCTGGTTCTTCATTCTTTCTGCCACATCTTATTTATTCTCCTGGTCCACTGATTGAAGCATGAATCCCCTTCCTGAAGGCCTGAATGATTAATTAATCGGACAGTGGTAACTTGGTATTTTGGTAGCACAATAAATGGGTTGATGGAATCGACGTTAAATGCCTATGAAGTTAAGTCACACTTGCTCCTGTAGAAAGAAGGTCCATATTGCTAATAATATGCTGTCCTGGATTGTGTGTGTGTGTGTCTCCTGTGTTTTTAAAGAATCAAGAAAGTAGTGATGCCTTGGGAGAGCTGGTAACCAATTATGTGAAACTAAATTCTGTTCATTAATTTGGGTAATATGCTGAATTTTGTACGGACATAAATGTGTTTTTTCTTTACTACCATAACTCTTATCACATGACTCCACATTCAAGATAGGTTATTGTGTAATTCACCCTGAAAAAGAGCTGTAGGATAACTTCTTTCTGAAGGTTCTGTCTATTTCATTGGGGAGCAAAGCTCATAAAGATGAATGGGAACCAATTAGAGAAACAGTCTAGCATTCCTGCATTTATTCATAACATGGTAGCATGAAATATTTTTGTTGACCTTACTTTTGTTGAGTCAAACTACCAAGCTTTTGTATTATATTTGCTGGTACCACAACTTTGTGCTATAGAGTTTGATTTCTTGTTGATTTTATACTTTGTGTTGGATGGCATGATTCACTCCTCCATTTTCATTGTGAGTTTAAAAAATGTAGATAGTATATTTCGGTACTACAAGTGTATGTATAATTTAGACTTACCCCCTAAGTCTCTAGACTTAATTATTAACAGGTTGCTGAGATATAATTTTTCAAAGTTTCAAAAAACAATTAAGGCTGTTTTTAGACAAGACTGTTTATGAAAAGAGAAATGAAATAGGAAGTGACATGGGTAGACAATTAGTACTCCTCCTCAGGATTAGTCCATAAGGTGACATGAAGTATTCTTATTGTGTTCTTTTATTTCTGTAGGCTTTGTGTCATGACCCTTCGTATATTTTTTTCCCCACTCTAACATCTGCTGGCTTTTAAATGGAATAATTTCTTTGGTATTTGCAATGTTTGAGAGATGCTTTGAACATACCCACCTATTGTTCCCAAGCAACTGACCAGGTCAAATTTGGGATTCGGCTGTCATGCTGTGAACTTAATAATCAACGCTTTTTGGCTTTAAAATATGAATTGTCCTTTATTTCATTGTTCTTTGCCTCCCCCCTTTCCCCCCTCCCCTTTTTGAAAACAGGCTGCAGATACTTTGGCTGTGAGACAAAAAAGAAGAATTTATGATATCACCAATGTCTTGGAGGGAATTGACCTGATTGAAAAAAAGTCAAAAAATAGCATACAATGGAAGTAAGTTACAAACCAGTACCCTACTCTAAAACCTTTACTTTTCTTTCTAATGCTCTGTAAAATCTGACCTTTCTACTGTTTAGCTCTCCTAAATCCTCTCTCGGCCCTCTAGTCTCACCAGGCCCCTTCTCTTTCCCTGGACACCGCTCTGGGCCTCTGTATATGTCACTCCTGCGTTGGCATGCGCCCTTACTCTGTCCACCGTTTGATTTACACTCTGAAAATTCAAATCTTATTTTCTCCCTCAAGTTACACATTTGGCACACACTGCATACTGCATTGTATTATTAATCCCTCTCTGCCTAAGTGTTTAGCTGCCCAACTAATATAAACTCCTTAAGAACAGGAACTATGTCCTATATATAGAATATGTACCTTCTATGTAGTAGTTGATTGAAATGCACATTGTCATTTGTTAACTGTTGTATGGTTGTATGTTTGAATGTAAAAAATACTTTCTGTTCTGCAAATTTGTCCCCTTTGGCCTTAGTATTTTGTTTCGTTTTGTTTTAAAGCCAGAATCTCAACCAAAATATTAAAAGGTTGTAATTTATTTTACTAGCATCTCAGCCTACGTCATGACACTTCCAGGTGTGACTGTTAGCTTTGACATCCTTTTGGTGCCAGTCACTAACTAGCCTGGCCTTTCAGATGACAAACACCATTCTAGAATATCCTGAGAACTTTTTTTAGACTTTATGAAAATTTTCATTTTCTGTATGGCAAATGCACTGAGAATTTTTAAATTTGATTGTTCTTGCCAATAAATTTTCTAAGCAAATATATTCAGAGGTACGATGTTTAAATTTTCTAAGGATTGTAATGCTTGATTTTTAGAAGATTGTAAAGATTTTTTGTCTTGAATAAATTACTAATTCAGTCAGTTTTTATTATTATAAAAATTAAGTGATGTTAACCTGGGCTTGATACTGGAAATATTAATTCTCATATGTTTTTAAGAGGTGTAGGTGCTGGCTGTAATACTAAAGAAGTCATAGATAGATTAAGATATCTTAAAGCTGAAATTGAAGATCTAGAACTGAAGGAAAGAGAACTTGATCAGCAGAAGTTGTGGCTACAGCAAAGCATCAAAAATGTGATGGACGACTCCATTAATAATAGATATCCTTTTAAATAAGTTACACATATAGCCATAGAATTTGTATTTATATATTTTCCAGGCTGAAGATCAGTTACTTTATTCTAGTGTTCTAAAAAGTTTTGTAAGTGAATATAATATTTTAATTTTACAATATCATTCTAACAATTTATACTAATATTTGAAAAGTTTTTACCTCTTAAACTACACAGTACATCTATTAACATTATTCCTGTGTTGCATTGAGAAAAAAAAATTCATCCACTTTCAATCTACCATTGATAGGATGCAATATGCTAGCTAAAGTGTCCTTAGGGGGTCTCTGAATGTTAGAAGTCATTGTTAAATGCATAGGTATATTTAAATAATTATGCTCAGTGTTCTGAAGTGGCAAAAATTCAGTAACTCTCAAAGTTTTGAAAAATTAATTTTGGCTTGAAAATAAAATATCATGGACCTGCAATCAATCCAGGACACTTTCTGCCTAATATGAACTCAAAGATAGGACCTACTTCAGGTTGGGGACCAAGGCTTATGTATTTATCATATTATGTGGGGGAAAACGATTAGGGATATACTTCATGTGTTTCTTAAAAGCACTATTCTCTCAAATACCAACGATTCTCTTGATTTGTAAACTTGCCTGTACTCTTATGGAATCTCTTAATGGCATTTATCTTCTACTACCTCTCATGAATTTTTGACTAATGTATACAATTAATTTTTTATGTTGTTTTGGCAATTTGTTGAGTAAGTCCATGATCTCATTTGCTATTTCTACAGATCAAAGCTCCTTAACAGTTTGATAACAATGGGGTTTTCAAGCTGTGTCTTTTTTTTTTTTTTAAGATTTTATTTATTTATTTGACAGAGAGAGACACAGCGAAAGAGGGAACCCAAGCAGGGGCAGAGGGAGAGGGAGAAGCAGGCTTCCCGCCGAGCAGGGAGCCCGATGCGGGGCTCGATCGCAGGACCCTGGGATCATGACCTGAGCTGAAGGCAGATACTTAACGACTGAGCCACCCAGGCACCCCTTCAAGCTGTGTCTTGTGGAGCCCCAAAATACAAAAACCATTGAACTAGTTGATCTTGGACTTTGCTGCACTGCTTTCCAAGATTCTGGCCATTTCCAGTTCCCTAAGCCATGACCCAGGAAGATTCTCAATTTGGTCACTCTCCACTCCTACTGATAGCACCCTTTTCCCCACTGATATCTTCCCCTCCAGAAGCCCTGTCTCCGTGAGCAATATGCACTGTTTTTCATCTCTCTCAAAGGTCCTCATATGTCACAGAAAATCAAAAGTGACTTCTTCTTGGAGCAAAGGATGGGCACTCCTCTTATGGACCTTTGTCTTTGCCTTTCCAGACTAAAGATTTTTTTTTTTTTTTTTTAATCTTACCATGCAGCACCTTCATGCATTTGGTCATTTTGTTTTGGCCTGCAGATTTATTATCTTAATTTAAATGCCTAGACCTTGGTATACATGTTGTTCCTTAATTCTTATGACAGTACATTTTCCTATGTAACTCATGAAGACATCTGTAATTGCTTTAATGGTAAGTACTGTTAGTCAGTTTGTTCTAACATACTTCCTCTTATTGATCTAGGTAGCGTAGAGTGATTCAGCATTCCCCAGGCACTCACCCGAAGTCATTATTTTCAGGAACTGTGGACATTTTGTGTCATTCAACACTGCTCTGTAGTTATAGGTTGCTTTTGTTTCTGTTCTCATGACAGTAACTGCTTTTCAGTTTTCACTTCATTGACTGCATTGGTAGGTGTAAACTGTGTGGGAGGGGCAGCTAAGTCAGAGAAAGATTAAACCGCAGTCTCAAAGTCACAGAATTGTAGTGTCAGTGACCAAATTTGAACAAAACATGGTTCTCATTGGCACTGTTTATGAAACTGTATGAAGCAAGTGTGCTGGTCACAAATGAACTCAAAGAAAGCATGAGGGCAGGGTTAGGTGAATCCATTTTATAACCAGGACAATTATTCCTAACGCTATTCCATCCGCTGCCTCTATGTGTTCTCCTTGAAAGGAAAATACAGTGTATTTAACTATATCAGGAGGGGGGCTGTGTTCCCATAATTATAACACAAGTAAAATTAAATTTTGCATACATATTTATATTTAGTTATGCAGGGCTTATTAAACGGACAGTCTTGTGTATTATGCACATAAAAAAAGATCTGCCAAGCACCTTGCCAAGTGAAATCTGACTTTCCAAGACTATATTGACAATATGTGTGGACTTACTGCTTTACTCTGCCACCATATGTCCTGAGCTTTCTTTCTTCTTTTTTTTTTTAAGATTTTATTTATTTGAGAGAGAGCGAGAGAGTGCCAGAGCATGAGCCAGGGGACGGTCAGAGGGGGAGGGAGAAGCAGGCTCCCAACTGAGCAGGGAGCCCCATGCAGGGACTGATCCCAGCATTCTGGGATCATGACCTGAGCCAAAGGCAGATGCTTAACTGACTGAGCCACCCAGGCACCCCTGTCCTGAGCTTTCTAAGAAAGTTTGGGGAAAGTATTTTTAATCATCAACTCAACAGAGTCTGCTGTAGAATTTAGCTTTAAAATTAAGTTCACTTAAGCTCAAGTTTTCACAGTATCATATCTAATCTCTAGTATCCCTAGTCACTTAAGTAATTTAAAAATCTCAAGTAAACAATGTTACTTGAGGCTAAAGGTTTCAAGAATTTCAGACTTTATACAAGACTGAATGAAAGCAAAATTAACTTGAACTGAATTTGTTAATGAGAATAACAGAGCTAACACTAAGTATTTACCCTCTTCTAAGATCTACTGTTACATGTATTACCTCAGCTAATCCTCAGAACAAGCCTATTCAGTAAGTTATGTTGCCCCCATTTTGCAGAATTAGGAACCAAAGCCCAAGGTCACCTAACCTGGGATTCAAACCCAAGCATTCTGACTCCAGAGCCCATACTCTTGCCACTGTATTCCAAGATCATAGTATTTTCTAAAACTTAAAAATATTTTTTTTCACCAGGTGATACACTTTTGGCCATTCAAGCACCTTCTGGTACACAGCTGGAGGTACCTATTCCAGAAATGGTACGATAACTTTTCTTAAAATGGATCTACTGTCTTAAGAGGATCAAATGTTTTCTCGTTAGCTGAATAAGAGCTAATTGTGTGTAAACACTTCCAAATTACTGCTTTCAAGTTTTCTACCTGGAAGTATTGATATCTGAATTTGGATGACTTTAGTAAAATTATATAAGTGACTGAATTATTTAACATTTTGATTACAAGTTTTATTAAATTTGATTTGAACTAGAAAATATCAAGGAACGAGTAATGATATATAGTCAATAATCTTTATAAAATCAGTTAAAATTGCTATATCTATAACTGATATAACAATCCTGAGGAAAAAGTTCAACTTAAATATCAACAATAATAGATTGCTTTAAATTGGGCCTTTTTCAAAACATTTTCTAATTGAGTCAAAGACATTTATTGACTTTGCTATATATAATTCTATGCTATATAATAATGAGTCCCTAGTAGTTTTGCTTATCTTAATTTTTAACGTTCCAAGGTAGTTAGAAATGTTAATATTTATTCATTTGTTTATACCCAATAACTTTAAAGGGTCAGAATGGACAAAAGAAATACCAGATCAATCTAAAGAGTCATTCAGGACCTATCCACGTGCTGCTTATAAATAAAGAGTCCAATTCGTCTAAGCCTGTGGTTTTTCCTGTCCCCCCACCTGATGACCTCACACAACCCTCGTCTCAGCCCTCCACTCCAGTGACCCCACAGAAATCCAACATAGCAACTCAGAATCTGCCTGAGCAACATGTCTCCGAAAGAAGCCAAAATCTTCAACAGACACCAGCCACAGACTTATCATCAGGTGGGTCTAGAGCCTTTGTTTTAAAAAGTCAGAAGGAAGAATATGAATATGAACACCATATTAAACAAGTTGGTGAGCTTTTTTGAATTGGTCAGCGTGACCAGCACTGGGATAGGTATTATGAGGAAAATTTAAAAACAGATCCTGCCTTTAATTGTATTACTACAGATTTGTTTCTTAGGTAACGTAGACATACAATCGGATTGTATATTCAGACACATACAATTTTGAATACAGTATAATGTGGTTAAGACTGTGTAGAATTATAAATAGTGACCAAGGAAAAGATAGTTAATGGGCCTAACTTTGCAGTTTTCCTTAGGATTCCATGTTTGGAATTAATCGAAATTTGTTCATTTTCCCCCATTTTTACTCTTTACATGTCAGGGGTTTTTTTTGTTTTTTGTTTTTTTGTTTTTTTTAAATCAGAGGTTTGTAAGGCTCTTTTCTTAGTCACTCTAGGATAAATGATTGAAATGTGTTCTAATTACAAACTGGTATACAATACAGTGACTTTTGCCTCCTTTCTTCATATTCCTTATCACTATACTTTTTATTTGCAAAGCTTAGTTTTAAAGAGCTGAAAAAAGGTCTCAACTCCAATTTTGGAAATCTTGCCTTCCTAAATTGTTTAATCTGAAATGAAAATAACTAAAACTCTAAAAACTGGGCATCAGGAATAGGGTCTACATCTAAATTATAAAAATTTCCTTGGGCACTCTATTTTTTTCCATGGTTACATGGCTAGATATTTAGCAACTACTTACTGATTCAAATAAAAGGCCCATGGCAGATATTCTGTCAATGGTTGCTGAATGAATGACTTAAGACTTAAGTCATGCCAGTCTAGATGTAATATTGCATATCATTAAAAACTACACTGTATACAATCCCATGTTTATTTTGACCTTTGGCATGTGTCTCATTGGAATGTGGTGTGAGCCTTACTACTCTGGGAGTTCACAGTAGTTCCGAATGAGGCTATAAAAATCTAACTGGACAATTTTTCAGCTTTTTGTCCTCCTTCCCTTCCTCTGTAACCATTTCTATACTTTCAGGGATAGAATGGGGCTGCACAGTGGAAAGTGTACTCCTTAAAAAGCTTATGATCTAATTATAACCTAATGGGGAATGTATAAAGACAGGCAAGTTTTATGTAGTTTAGACACAATTAGTACATTGTTCTCCACAAAGCATTAAAAAATTTCTGTATATAGTTTTATATTTGGAAATAGTAGAGAGCATAATTCGGGGTCAGATTAGAGAAAACCTTGAATATCAGACTGAGTTGGGACTTTAGCCCATAAGCCAGTGAGGATTTGTGAGCAGGGAAGGAGCATACTTAGAACTGTAAACTGGTAAGCACAGGAGTAACACGATTAGGGAAGATGCTTTTGGGAAGCAAAAGGGTAAGAGGCAATGGAGGCTGAAGATCTGACGTCTGCAGTTACACAACTAGGAGAGAACATTAAAGCTAAAATGGATGATAATAGGATTGGAAAGAGAAAGATTTGAGAAATATTGTTTAGGCAAAATAAAGTAACTTTGATATGTGAGATCTGGAGATAAATTTCAACAACAGGAGGAATGGAGAGTGATGTTGAAGCTTTAAGGTGGGGTGACTGGGAGAATTATGGTACCACTGACTTTGTAAAACAGAGGAGTAAGTTTTGGGAGAACGATAATGAGTCTTTTGATCTACATCTTGAGTTTTGAAGTTTAAAAGTAATGCCAAGCACAGAGTAGGTGCTTGTGAAAAATCACATCTTTCCATAAAGTTCAATTACCTTAACACTGTGTTGTTAATCAAGCTGCTGTTTAAATTAGCTGTTGATTACTGTTTAAATATAAACTGCATTTAAATGTAATTGCTTTTTACTATTAAAATATATAAATAGAAATGTAACAAAACTTTATCACATTTCTGTTTCCAGCAGGATCTATTAGTGGAGATATCATTGATGAGTTAATGTCTTCTGATGGTAAGTAGTTTAAAATTTTACTAACTACTTTATATATCAGTAATGCTTTTCTAGAATTTATAAATGGCATGAGTTAAATGTGGAACCTATATTTTTTAACTGCTTAACATACTATGACGATTCATGAAAAATCTCCCACTTAACAGTAAATCATAGGCATCCTTCAGAATTTTTATTTTCCTGTATTTTGAGAAAAAAGAGCCCATAAGGGGATACTTATTACCATCACTGAATAAATTTCTACAGTTAGCACATTGGCCCTTTCACATCTGAAGAATTTGGCCAGGAAGAGTAAAATAATATATAGGTAATCTCAAAACCTAGTTTTGTAAATAGCCCTACTAAGGCCAATTTCAAGATACACATGTGAAGTACGTGAACTATTACTAACATTAGCCAAGTCGCCATCTAATCTGAAATAATTTTTAAAACTCTTAAAAATACAAAAAAAAATTTGTAATTACTTTAATAGTAACTCTTTTGGCTTCACCTTTCTGTAAGTTCTTGGATTCAGTCCTGGTTCCTAACAAATATAGCCAAACCTAGGAAGTTGCAACTGTTAAATAAGCAAATGGTACAGTAACCATTTGAGATTAAACATTTCCGTAGAAACAGAACATCAGCAAATTTATTAAGTCCAGTTCCTACTTGTTTTCAAAGTAGTAACTTATTTAGCAGATCAGAGGACATTCTTTGACCAATTAAAAAAAAATATTTTATTTATTTATTTGAGAGAGAGAAAGAAAGAGAACGAGCATGAGTGGGTGGAGGGGCAAAGGGAGAGGGAGAAGCAGACTCCCTGGTGAACAGGGAGCCGGATGAAGGGCTTGATCCTAGGACCTTAGGATCATGACCTGGGCCGAAGGCAGATGCTTAACCAACTGAGCCACCCAGGCATCCTGACCAATATTTCTGAAGCACATATTTTAGTGTGACAAGTTCAACCAATAAAAATTTTAGCCTCTTTTTCTCATGCTATACCTATGCATACCAATGCATACATTATCTTTAAATGAGAATTATCTTTAAATGAGAATCTTTCAAAATATACACCAGATACAAGTCAAAATTAATTTATTACTTTTTCTATTATATACTGTAAAATATTCTTATATGTAATTTAATTTGGATAGATGTATTTGAGAGTATTTTGTTAAACATCATTAACTATATGTAAAAACTGTGTTTAACACTGAATTTGTTTTGCTTGCAGTGTTTCCTCTCTTACGGCTTTCTCCTACCCCAGCAGATGACTACAACTTTAATTTAGATGATAATGAAGGAGTTTGTGATCTGTTTGATGTCCAGATACTAAATTATTAGATTCCACGGAAACTCGGGACTGTTATCTACCTCTAACTGTAACATTTTAGACTTCTTAATAACCTAAGTATTTAAAATAATGAATGTAACATCTTTTTAGTTCACTGATTCTGAAGTGTTCTCTAATACTTTCTTTTTTACTTCACAAAACTTCAACCATAAAAACAAAGGGCTCTTTTCAACCATAAAAACAAAGGCCTTTTTCAGGGGAAAAGGTTATTTAATACCTACAAATCCCCTCCACCCTCAAGTAATTATATTCTGGGATTTCAGCTTTTCTTCCAATTCTGAATCCTTCTGGTTTTTTTTCCCTCTTATGAGAGGAAAGTTAAAGTAGACTTACGGCCATCTAAAACAAAAAAAAGTTGGCCAACGGCTCATCACTTGTTTGTCTTGTATTTGTTTTACTGCCACAAAACTGTCCGTATTTCTGCGTGTCCTCCAGTCCAAACACACATTCACTGCCGCTTATAAAGTGAAGGATGTAAAGTAGGATATATTAACTGTTTCAGTGAACACATTTTGTGAAGTGCCTTCCGTTTTAGCACTTTAAGTTTATCACATTTTGTTGACTTCTGACATTCCACTTTCCTAGATTATAGGAAAGATCTGTTTATGTAGTTTGTTTTAAAAATGTGCCAATGCCTGTACATTAACAAGATTTTTAAAAATAAAACTGTATAAAACATTTAATTTATTGGTCTTTTTGGGGTATCTGCTGTATCTCCAGTGTATTACAACTGAGCCATTAATCTTGTCGCTTCATCAACATTAACTGGTTCGTTTTCATGACACTGCTGAGGAATCTGAAGGGAGAAAAATATTGTATTTTAAAATGTAGATAACAACAGTGAGCAAAAATGACTTGTATATAATCTATTATCTAACTTAATTTCTTCTAGTCCTACCTTGAGAAGTAAAACAATAAATTCTCATGTTTGGACTCAAGGTTTTAGAGTGTGAATATGACTCAATATGCTGCATATACTACAAGGCCAAGTATAGTAGAGATCCAAATACTAAAATACATTCAACTTCCTGGCTTTAAAAGTTGGGAGTTTAATTTATTAGCGGTAACAAAAGGAACTGATTTCTACTCACCAGCTGTTTCTGCAAAGGTTCAAGGGAAAGGCCTTTTGAGAAATGGGCAAGTTCCTTTTGTATATCTACAAAAGCTTTATTCACTCTGTTAACTTTTTCATCATTCACAATGTTTATCTTTAAAAAAGAAAAAGGCATTAATCTACAATCTTGTAACCATTAATAATACAATATATCCAACTTTAATTTAACCTTGTTAAACCTAAAAATTCATCAACCCTACCCATTTGTAGGGAAAATTCACACAAAAATTCTCATGGTCTTATTGGGAAATTTTAGACAAAGGTTCTGGTTTTTTAAAAATAAGAATTATGTGGACATACCTCATATGTAGATTTGGTACAGGCACACTAAAATACTATCATCTCTCATTGTAAAATGAGGAACCTGGATCAAATGACTTACTCTCCTTCTAACAGTCCATCTCTGAATCCTTCCTTGACCTTCCTGCTTTATCGGAAGTCCCTTCCAGTCTCCTGAGGACAATTTCCCTTGTAGCACTCCTCTCTTAAATCTAAGAGGTGGGGTGATATTCTTGTTCTTCACTGCTGCTCTCACACCATTTCTCATTAAAAACTCAGCTCCTTTGTACCTAAGGCATCATCAGAACATTCTGATACCTCTCTTTCCTCATTACTGTCATCTGCCAACACATTTACTTGCTCCCTCATAAAGAATCCCAAACCTCGGCTCACTGACCTCTCTCATGCCTAGTTATGGGCTTCAACAAACATCTAATCCTATGGTTTCTTAATCTCTTCAGGTCCTCAACTTCAGGGTTCTTTTCACTACCTACCTCAGGCATCCACTCTCATGGATTTGGCTGCATCATTACTTGTAAGTGCACCACCTCCAGTTCCTCTAGTTCACTTAGTTTACTAACATTAACAATTCTTAAGTCTTACTGAAATCATCTCCCACCAATGTCACAATTTTTCACATTTTCATATCCTCACTTCTTTCTTTAGCCAGCACAGATTCCATGACCATTAATCAATCACTTCTTTACACTCGCTTAACTTTCCTTCTCTTCTCTCAATCAAACCTGCTTGGCAACCTAGTTAAACTCAACTGACAGCTTTTTCTGAGCCTAAAACTGAAGCTGGAGGAAATCATGACTGACTGGCTGGCTTCACTTTAAGTTCATGACCACAAACTTTAATTTACCATTTATATAGTGCCTGGCAATCTTACAACCTCCATTTAGTAAGTTAGGCCACTTTCTGAGAAAACTGATCATTTCTCCAACCAGTCAGCCTATCCAGATTTCCCTCTCTTAGATCTTTCCATTAGCATACATAAAGCTTCTAGTACTCCTATTCGAACAAAATGATCTCCTGTCAGTCAAATACACCAAGTTTTTCCCTAGCTTGGGGCCTTTGTATTTGTTATTCTCTGCCTAGAGTATGCTGCTCCTAACACTTAACAGAAGTTTTGATTACTTGCTCCTTATCATCTGGATTTTGGCTTCAATGTCAACTTTGAAGATAATCCTCTATAAAATTGTCACTCCCTATCCACATCATATCACCTGGCTTTATTTTCTTTGTAGCATTTATTAAGTCATAAAAATCCTTGATCAAAAGGCTTGATTTAGGTAGTTCATGAAAACTGAAAGATAAAATGTTACATTTCTATGACTACTATGACAATTACTAAGTCCTGGAGAGCTGACTCCACCTACTACTTAAACTTGAAAACATTTCCTTGAATAATTTTCTTAAAGAATCTACTTAATCTCGAAGAAATTTCCCATTTCTCAAATACTTTGAAAAAAAAAAACAAAAAAGAGAAACTCCTTTCTTTTCAAATTTTGCATTTTAAGAAAGAATCTTATTTTATAGGTTTTTGTTTGAGTTATAAATATCTTCAAGGATATAAGAATTAGGAGAAAATGAATAGGTGCTGACCAGCATTTTATGTCTTGCTTCTGTTAAGAGGTTCTTGAATATATTTGAGTTCAGAGATAAGAACTGTTTCCCATACCATGGTTTTTGATAATTTCTATGCTCTGATAAAACTTAAAACTGTTTTTTGGATAAAATCTTTAAAAACAAACAAACAAAAACTGTTCTTTGGAGCCTCATGCATTTGCAATTGAAGTGCCTTTTTCTTTTCATACATCTACATCAAGAAAAGGAGGTAATTTTTTTTCATTTTTTAAAAAAATAAATGTTTGAAATCATCTTGCCTTTGTGAGAAAGGCTAAGAAACTGTTTTAAATAATAGCATTCAGTTTTCCAGTGGCTTTACAACTGTGCTTTGCTTGTAAACAATAGAATCAGAATACTTAACTAATACTCACCTTCTTAAGATTAGTGGTAACTGGTTTTGCTTTGTTTTTAGACTTAAAGTTTTTTTGGCTGGCTATATGAAATACATTCCTGGACTTCTGCCCTCTTAGTTTGTTCTTGGCCATTGTCTAGGGAAAAAAGAAAAGGAGCTCAATTAAGCTGCCCACATTTATGAACTATAAATGAATTTAAGTTTTTAAAGTAAAGCTACCAATTTAGTCTAAGAAATTCCATTTTATTCCTGATTATTTTTAAAGTTGCTGCATGTATTAAATTATTTCCATGTCTTTGGTCACTACCAGGCTTTCTGCTGTTTGAGTGCAGAGTATGTATCTAATTCTTTTGTCTCAATACTTGGCCCATAGGAATACCACATTAATTTCTGCTGGTTGAATTCGTTGATACTATCAACACAATTGCTTTCTTAGCTCTCTGCAGCATCTGACAATGTTAACCATCACCATCCATCCTGCTAGTTTACATATACCATTCTGGTTCCTATCATACTTTAGGATGGACTCCTGTCTCCTTCTTCCTTTTTATTTGCCCCACTTTCTCTCCTATATACACCTCTTCAAAATCAGTCCTTAATCCTGACTTCCTACCTTTAATTACTTTCACAACTTCCATATCACCTCTATGTGAACGGCTCTTGAAACTTTACATATTTTCTTTGCTCTATAGCTAAACATACACTAAGCCTATAAATCCTACCTTAGAAACATGTCTCAAACCTGCTTTAACAATGCATATGAGAAAATTTTAAAAATATTAATAGTTAAGATTTATTGAGCTTCTAGTACGTGTATAAGCATTATGTGAACATTTTATGTGCTTTAACTAATTTACTCTGCATAACTTTGTGGGAGGTACTATTATCCCCATTTTACAGACAAAACTGATGCAAAGAGGTTAATTTGCCCAATGTCACATAGTTAGTAATCAAGAAATGATAGGATTCAAAGCCGGGGAGACTAGATCCAGAGCTAACATTATGTGATATGGCTTCTCATGTATAAGTGAACATAATGTAGTACTGACTAGTTGAGGACTGGATTAGTCCTATAGTCCCTAGGTCCATTTGGTTGGACCATAGATTGGCAATCTATACCAACGGATGAAATTAGGTCAGGCACCCGTCTCTAAGTAAAGTTTTGGTAGAACACAGCTATGTCCATTTGATTATGTATTGTCTATGGCTACCTTCCTGCTACAACTGTGGCCCACAAAGCCTAATATGTATTTATTTAACAAATAATACTTATTATCTGGCCCTTTGCAGAAAGATTGCCAACCCCTGGCTTAAGTCATCTGCATTCAAGTCTATGCCTAGTGCTATGTGATGATCCTCCCCAATATTAAAAACTTTGAATGACTCTTCTAATGCATTAGGGGCAGTGTGCTTTGTCCTGGTATAATGCTGGAACCCCAAATCTAGGATAAATATGTCAAACATATCTCCTGCCACCTCTCTGTACACACCCATCCTAGTCTACTAATTGCTCTCTGAAGACACTCTGCATATTCCTTTCTTTCCTTTGCTCAACTTGTATCTCTCGACTGAAATTTATAATCCTGCTTCAGTATCTAGCTTCAGTAAACTACTTAAGGACAGCAATGCTTGTAAACACCAATGGTACCCCTACTTACACAAACAAACATGAACACAGGAAACTCATGATTACTACAGAGGAAGTAGAAAATACACATCACATCCCCCCAATTAAATAATCTAAAATCCTTAAAATAGTAACCCAAATCCAATCACTTATCTAGTATTCATTAATAACTTACGATGTGCCAGGAGTGGTACAAAAGTGATAGACATAGAAAAAGTGATATACACATATGTATGTGATACAAACACAGATACATGATAGTCTTGCTAGAGGCAGCATACAAAGGGACACAAGAGGGAGGAGTCCACCAGAGTAGTGGACTTGAGAAAGGTTCACGGAGACGGGAATACCCTGGGGGTGGGGCAATATTGAAATTCTCTGACAGCAACGTGAAAATTGGGATGACAAGAGGCACAACGAAAAACTGGTACCCTGACAAGGGCTTAAGGCCCAAAAGGCACCGGGGTTTCAGGCCTGGGCCAGCAGGCCCGCTGCCCACTAGGGTTGCCTGAGGCAGCGCGCAACGGAGCCCAGCCTCCGGGCCTCACTGGCACGAGACCCACCAGTCCAGCCCCAAGCCCCGAAAACTACACGCCAGTCTGCCAGAAAATTTATTAACCTCTCCCCATACCTTCAATACCCTCGTGCAGCAACTCGCGCTCCGACTGACACCACCTACACGCAGAAGATCTTCAGGAAGTTCGGGAGGGGTCGGAGGGGGAAGGAGCCAATCAAAACTCCTCCCACAGGCCGTAGTTCCGCCCACCGGGCGAAGCCCTACCCACCCAGCGGGGTCTCATCCGCAGAGCACGGGCCTGACCAGACGAAGCCCCGCCCACCGAACGTAATTCCGCTCATGAGCGGGTTCCCGCCCTCGTAACGTAGCCCCGCCCACAGAGCGAACTCTCTATTGTGTCTTCTAAACATAGCGAAGCCCCGCCTCTAGGGCGAAGTTCCACCCACCATGGGAAATCCCGCCCCAAGAGCGTCCCTTTCCTTAGGTAGGATTGAGGAGCAGTACTTGGCTCCGGCAAGCTAAGGGCGTTGGAGATGCAGCCAAGTCTGGACTTCCCGGGCGGGTAGGTGTGTGTACAGAGAGAGCACTGAGGCGTTTCTGAGGTTCCGAGCCGCGAAGTCCGTCACCAAGTCGGCCCTCAGCCGCAGACTCCTGGCTGGCTCTGCCCACGCTCCCAGCAGGTGGCGATGTGCGCCTCTGGAGTGCGTCCGGGGCTCGGCTGGGGTTGCAGAGAACCTTGCAGCGGGGAGAGATCCGGAGCTATAATCTCCGAAGGGAACGTTTGTAATGAACGAAAAGATGCTTTTCTCTTTTCCTTGCTTCAAAAATAGAATTTCTAACATTACAGCACAGGCACAAGAAAATATAAAAAGAAAATAAGTATCAGGGAACGTAGAGAACCTTAGAAGAAACATTTTTTTTGCCTTCCTGTTGTGTGGTTTGTCTGTATTTCTCAATTAAGACATTTTGAGTTGAGTTTTCTAGAAAATTGACTCAATTCTACCAAGAAGAGCTCTCCATTAAAGTAACAGTTTCACATGTTTCTCTACTTATTTTGATGAGTTCATAAGAAAAGCCAGATTTTAAACAAATGTAGAAGTACTAACATGTATGTTTGTTACTTCCAAGAATTTAGCCTACACTCTAAGTATCAAAATAAGGCCACAATACCACTCCCCTTTTGCAAGGAAGATACTACTAAGGCTCATATTTTAAGCCATTGGCTGGCGTCCACAAAACTAGTAATGGACAAAACCAAACTAGGATCTGTGTGGGTTGGCCCTGGGTCAAATTTTCTTTCCTCCAAATCAGCCACTGGCCTGCTTATAGGAAGATGAGACACTTTTATAGTAAATCATGTTATTACGTTTATGTTCATGACAAAATTAGGGAATATATTGAGGAAAGAGGAATAATTACCTGTCAATGTATGTTTATTCAAATTTTGTATTCTAAGAGTGACTTTTTTTTTTTAAAGATTTTATTTATTTATTTGACACACAGAGAGAGAGAGAGAGCGATAGAGGGAACACAAGCAGGGGGAGTGAGAGAGGGAGAAGCAGGCTTCCCGCTGAGCGGGGAGCCCGATGTGGGGTTCTATCCCAGGACCCTGGGATCATGACCTCAGCTGAAGGCAGACCCTTTAACTACTGAGCCACCCAGGCGCCCCGCTAAGAGTGACTTTTTAAAAAAACACCTTAAAATGCTGGTATAAAGTGCCCATAATGTGTGGGGGCAAAACCAAAACAAAACCAAAGCTACAGAAAATCATCACATCCTTTTACCAACCCTGAGTTATCCACAAATATTGAAGCAAATAAGTCAGGTATAAATGGTTCCTTGAATGTGAAGTTATTGATGTATATATGGAAGACAAAGAAATAGATGTAATGGAATGACATTATAGTATTTATGAAGACTTATGGGCCCGGTTTTTTTAATTTGAAATGGTAAAATAAAGATACATACACCAAAGGAATACAGGCAAGAGCAGAGGCATATGAGGTGTGAGTGAGGAGTCATGGATTTCTGGTTTACCTTTCTCACCAACCAGTAGTGTGATTATGAAGAAGTTACTTCATTTTTCTGTGCTTCCCTTTCCCATATGTAGATGACCGTTCAGAGGATATGCCCACTCCAGAGAACATCCATTATCTGCTAAGCATCCTTTCCCGGGAGCCCTTCTCCCATTAAGTGGTCCTGGTTGAGCTGATAATTACAGTCATCCTCTAAAGATTTTTCAACTAGAGCTGGTGAAGAATGCTATCTCCTGCATTTAGTGTCTTTGTATTGGGATAATGTGAAACTAAGGCTATTATTGAGCATCTTCTCCAGCAATTTGCAGGAGACATGTCTGCAGTGGGAGAGAATGAGGGCAACATATAAAAGAAAACAGACCTGAACAATAGAACACAGGACCCTGTTGATGTCATTTGAGTCTTTGGATTTAGCCATAGATGGAAGAAAGATCTATCCCTAGACTTCTCAGTTACCTAAGCAAAAACATTGTTTTATTGGCTTAAATTGTCTTGGGTTATTTTTTTTTTTTTAAATCATTTGTACCTGAAAGAGTCTTTACTCCTGTCCAACCTACTTCACAGGAGTATTGTGCAAAATTAATAAAATACAAAGCATGAGAGCACAAGATATTACTAGGACAAAAGAAAGGATTATGCTAATTTTCTAAAAGCCATTTACTTATGAACCAAATGAATTTTATATAAAGAAAAAAAAACTTCAAGTTTTCTAGTCTTTAAAAATACATGCAAATATATTTCCAGTTTTTCTAACAACCTTAAAGATGAATTAAATCATAAGTGGAGAAAATGTTTTTCAGAAACCTTAGTTTTCCTGTTTTATTAAACTCAGCAATGCAGAGTTCTGTATGCAGATCTGGTCCTCAAAGAACTGTCTTGAAAGCAATTCAACAAGTAAACAGATATAGTTAGGGAGAAGAGGAAAATGAGAGCACACATAAATAATAACAAACCATTCATAACAAATCTCATAGCCCTTTATTGGAACAAAGCCAGCCTTGTATACATGACACTTGATGATAAACTTGTTTCATTGATTCAACTTTATTCTCCCCACCGCTCAGTTTCATTCAATCACAATAGTCTGACACTTTTAAAAATAAGTCTGACTATTTTGTAGAATGTTTTATAATTGGGAGTTTTTCTGTTTCCTCATAATTTGATTCAGGATATACTTTTGGGAAAGGAAGTGGACAGAAAACCCACAAAAGTGATGCTGTGGTCCCACTGCATCCCATCAGGTGGTTCGTGATTTAGATTTGTCCCATTATGGGGATGTTAACTTTGATGGCTTAAGATTTTTTTGCCAAGTTTCTCCACTATAGACTTACTCCTTTCCCCCGTTTAATCAATGAGTATTTTGTGAGGAGCAATTTGAAACTATGCCAACATCCCATTCCCCATCAAACTTTCATGCTAGTTTTGGTACTCGATGTTTCTTGGATAAATTAATTATTACTGTGTTGATTCCCAAAATTTAATTTTTATATCTCTGTCATTCCTTCCAAAGTCATCAGTTAACATTCCGTTGTAAGTAAAACCTTTGTTCTCTTTCCATTTATCTCTTCATTTATTTATTTATATTAGTACAGGCTCATGGTTGCTATTTTATTCAATGGATGACAGCCTTTTATTATCATAATTTATTTTGACATTCACATTGCCCGAGATTTGGCCAGTGAGTGCTCCTTCACATATATCCTTTTGACTTGTCCCCATCCTTCTTTGACCACCTTCTTACTTTTTGGCACAACAAAGCCAAACTCCAGGTTCATTTTGGACCTAAACATCCCAAGTCCCAGAATTAGTCATTTCTCCATGGAGCCCTGGTTCCTTTTAGTGCAGAATAATATTTAGAAGCCAAGCTCTGGAATATTGATGCTTCTAGGCCTCAGTGGGCAGATCTACACAATATATGCATGGATGTACATCCTGTTTGGCTGTCTGCCTACCTATCTATACATGTTCGCACACCTCACCAACTGTATTTATTTCTATATGTAAAATCATGAGTTTATGCCAGTATGTCCAATTCGAATTGAATACCATAGGATTTATTTTAGTTTCCTACCTTTTCATTTTTGTTATTTATTTCTCCATCAGTGAGAAACCTGGCTTCCTACATATATTATTCTATATATATTATTCTAAATACATGTGCTAATTACTCATTTGATTTATCTTCCTGTTAGTAACCAATCTTCCTTCACTGTTGCCACCTCTCCCACCCCGACTTCACGCAGGTGTCCCTCTCAGCCCTACTGGGCTCACACCATCCACTGAATCATCCACTCTGGCGGCTGCCACCTGCAGAGATGGTTTCCTTACCCTGCTCAGGCTCTGACTTTCCCTAAGATGCTGCCATCTCCCCTCCCTTATTAAGACCTAATGTCTTGGGTGCCTGGGTGGCTCAGTTGGTTAAGCGACTGCCTTCAGCACAGGTCATGATCCTGGAGTCCCGGGATCGAGTCCCGCATCGGGCTCCCTGCTCAGCAGGGAGTCTGCTTCTCCCTCTGACCCTCTTCCCTCTCGTGCTTTCTATCTCTCATTCTCTCTCTCAAATAAATAAATAAAATCTTTAAAAAAAAAAGACCTAATGTCTTTTAGACTTAATTATGATGGATGGATGGAAGGAAGGAAGGGAGGGAGGGAGGGAGGGAGGAAGAAAGAAAGTGAAAGAAGGAAAGAAGTGAAAATAAAAGTAGAGAGCAAAGTTTGGATTTTTTATTCTATAGGCAATGAAGGACTCCCCTTCCCTCCACACCTACACACACACACACACACACACACACACACACACACACATCGTATGGCTTGTTATAGGGAACTAATTTAGTTGGCAGCATGAAAGTAGATTGGAAGAAGGCATGGTAGCAGGCAAGGAGGCAGGGGTTCAGGAAATAAGTGACAGAGAACCTGGGATAGCAGAGCACCTGCTAGAGCTCCCCTGACTATCAGTGCATGAAAAACAGTCAATAAAAATGATATGCATTTTGCCTTGCTGTAAAGTTTCTTTGTGGGCCAAGTAAATAGTAAAGCTACCTTCCAATGAATCTGCATTTCTTATGAGGGGCTAATTAGATCATGAAAATGTTCATGGTTGATTATGGAAATAGGGATTCTTTTTCCCTCTAACCCCTCAGTGACAGAAGCATTTAATTTTAGGCTAAGAATAAACATATCTGTAACATGGTCTATATAAGAAAGTGGAGCAGAACAGACAGGACCCTCTACCTTTCTAACTAGGTTAAATTCCTGGAAATATCTGGAGGGTAGAACCAAGAAATGAAAAGAGACCATTAACCCTTTTGGGGGAAGGAAAAATGACTCACTTCTGCAAGTATTACAAAGCTGCAGGAGGTAGGTCACAGGCTTTAGCATTTCACTATATATTTTCTCTAATTCAGACATCATATTACTTGTATGCATGTTTGTCTCGACTAGTCCCTGTACTCTTCAAGGGCCAGTCTATTACTTAATCACCTTGGTGTCACTATGTAGGATTCTGTATTTCCAATGCACAGGAAGTATGGCATAAACATTTGCTAAATGAAATAAAATTCCTTGAAGCCTAAAAAAGCAAGCAAGATATTGCAGCCAGTATACTAAAAATGACTTTAAATCCCTATCACCTTTACCATGACTAAAAATACCTAGGAGAACATTTCTTTTTATTCTTCTTGTCACACTGTTCCTCAGGAATGCTAGGTGCTCAACCAATATGTTTTAATTTAATTGAACAGATTTTTATCCAGAGTAATCTCCTGGCCCAGTGCCTAGAAACCCTGAAACTAAACTAATTATAGTCGCAAAGAAGGGCTTGTATATGAAATATTTGAAGGTTAGGAATGCTCAAATACATAGTCCAAAGGCAATAAAAATATTCAAAGGGTACATGAAGTCCTTTCGCATTTTTTATGATGCTTGGTTAAAATCCAAGTAATGGTTAAAAATTACAGGAATTGTGGAATATTTAGCAGGTGGATGTTTAAAACTCAGAAAATTGGCAAAGGCAAAGAAGGCAGTGTGCTGTTTTATTACAATGTGACACTCCAAATTTCAACAGTATTTAAAAGTAAAAAGGGAAAGGGTGCTGTGCTTTGTAATTATCCAGTTTAGTTGATAATGCAAATACTCAAGCTGTCTAAAGCTCAAAAATAATTTTGTTTTTCAGTTGAAATTGTTATGTTCAGAGTCCGCACAGACTAAAGTCGACAGTTTTTGACTTTTTTCTTTGTGTTGTTTGATAGCAACCCTGTTTGCGGAAATCCTACTAAGAATTACATGGGCATCTATATTTTAACAAACAAAAAATACTGAAGATTAAAAGTTCTTACAAACATTTGGCTCCTTAAAGACTTGATTTTCTTTTGGATTAGAAAAGTCATGAAGAGTCATTTTAGAAATGGAAAATTCAGAAAGGTATAAAGAAGAAAACAAATAACCAGCAATGACTACATTCTGATTTTACTCTCCATCATCTTCCTCTCATTTGGGTTATTGTAATAGCTTTCTATCTGGTTCCCCTGCTTTAATCTCTGTGCAAACCCCATGGCCAGAGGAATCCTGCTAAAATGTTAATCAAATCATATCATTCCTCAGCTCAAAATCCCCAAAGTTCCCCACATCAGTCAGAATAAAAACCAAAGTGCTTACTATGGCCTTTGAAGCCATGTGTGACCTCCCTTTGCTCCTACTGCTTTCTTACTGTTCTGTACTCCATACTAGTTGTGTTCCTCCTTCTTGACCCTTCTGCCTGGAGCACTCTCCTAAATATCTTCAAGGCTCCTTTCTCAAATTCTTTCGATGTCTTCTTTTCAGTGAGGGCTTCCATGACTACTTCTATAAAGTTCCAAGTCCTCCTACATTCATTCTCTGCTATCCCATTATTGCCCCATAGCATACCATATGTTTTTTTTTTAAATTTTTTATTGTTATGTTAATCACCATATATTACATCATTAGTTTTTGATGTAGTGTTCCATGATTCATTATTTGTTCATAACACCCAGTGCTCCACGCAGAATGTGCCCTCTTTAATACCCATCACCAGGCTAACCCATCCCCCTACCCTCCTCCCCTCTAGAACCCTCAGTTTGTTTTTCAGATTCCATCATCTCTCATGGTTCCTCTCCCCCTCTGACTTACCATATGTTTATTCATTTTGCTTTTTATCTGTCTCCTCCTGTTAGAATGTAAGCTCCATACTGGCAGAGCCTCCTATCTGGTTTTGTTTGTTTGCTACTATATTAGTTTTCTAATGTGTAACAAATCACTCCAAAATTTAGTCACTCACAACAACAATCCTCATTTATTATCTTATAATTTTAGTGGGTATGGAATTTGGGAGGGGTTTGGCTTGATGGTTCTGGCTCAGGGTCTTTCCTGAGGTTCATTTGGCTGTTGGCTGGAGAAATAGTCATCTGAAGGCTTGACTGGGGGCTGAGGGATCTACTTGCAAAGCGACTCACTCACGTGGCTATAGGTTGGTGCTGACAGGTGAATGCTGAAATCCTCTCCAGGAGGACCTCTCCATAGGGCTGTTTGAGAATTCTCACGATGTGGAAGCTGGCTACCTCCAGGCTGAGTGATCCAAGAGAGCAAGGGAGAAACTGCAGTGTCTTTTATGACCTAGACTCAGAAGCCATACGCTATCACTTCCACTCTGTTTTGTTATTCATATATGCCCATCCTATTCAGTAAGGAAGGAAACTACACAAAGAATTAAATGCCAGGAGGTGAGGATCCTTGAAGACTATCTTGGAGGCTGACTAGTGCAGCAGCTATATTCCTTGTGCCTAAAACTGCCTAGCATTTTTTTCTTTTTCTTTTTTTTAAGATTTATGTATTTATTTATTTTTAAGGATTTTATTTATTTGACAGAGAGATAGAGAGCACAAGTAGGCAGAGCGGCAGGCAGAGGGAGAGAGAGAAGCAGGCTCCCCACCGAGCAGGGAGCCCAATGCGGGGCTTGATCCCAGGACCTGGGATCATGACCTGAGCCGAAGGCAGACGCTTAACGACTGAGCCACCCAGGCACCCCTTATTTATGTATTTATTTATTTTAGGTGGGGAGGGGCAGAGGTAGGGAGAATCTTAAGCAGACTCCCTGCGAGTGCAGAGCCCAAGATGAGGCTTGATCTCATGACCCTAAGATAAGGACCTGAACCGAAATCAAGAGTCAGATGCTTAACCAACTGCACCACCCAGGTGCCCCAAAACTGCCTAGCATCTAAAGGTAATCTAATAAATGTTCTGAGCAATGAATAAGTTCCACCACACAGATTTTCAAAAATATATTTCTTTGCAGCTTTTTTTCCTAAGCAGTTATGCTATGTTATTTATTAAAAAGTGGAATTTCTTCCCAGATAAAAATTTATAATCTATAAATATAAACATGCACTTATTAATAAGTATATTGAAAATATATTTATGTCTTTCTAAAATTACATCTTTTTGATATGTAATAAGTTACTTCAACTCTCTTCTTATCATTGATATTCTGTTGTCTCTAGATTTTTTTTCTATTAGAAATACATTGTGATGAACATCTTTGTACATAAACCTTTGAGAGGATCTCCTAATATTTTCTTGGGGAGCATGCTTAGGAATAAAACCTAAGGTTATAAACACTTAGAATACTTGATTTAAATTACCAAATTGTTTTCAGGAAGTCCATATATTTTATAATTCTCCCAACAGTGTATGAGCATGCCAAATTCACCACATCCTTATTGAGATGGAGTCTTGATACTTTTTAAGAAGCTGAGATTTTGATTAGGAAGAAATAGCATGAAGACCTCTTAAAAATTACTCATCCTTTGAACCTTGTTTCACGTTTATAGTTTAGTTTTCTTTTTTTTTCTTTGTCATATCAAGTGGTTGTTTAGGGGTTAAAACAGACAAAATTTAGAAGGGAAGGGAGAAAGAGGAAAGTAGGAATTGGTATGATTATTGTTTCTGACTTGCACAATTGGGTGGATGGTGGTGCCATTTAATAAGATAGAGACAACTGTGGGAAGGAAACTGGGATGGGGAAGAAATAATTACATTTCAGTCACCTTAAGTGGCAGCAGTTGGATAAAATTCAGTGGATCTAGAGCTATGCTGCCCAATATAATAGCCACTTGCCACCTGTGGCTATCAGTCACTTGTAATGGGCTAGCCTGAACTGAGATATTCTATAGGAGTAAAATACGCATAAGACTTAGAAGACCTAGTAAGACAAAAAAATGTGAAGGGTATAATTGTGTCAGTTAAGGTCCAACCAGGAGACAAAAAAATCATACAATAATTTTAACAGGGAAAGTTGACACAAAGAATTATTAACTATAATAAGAAATAATATGTAAGAGAACTATAAAGAATATCCTTAGGCTAAGGGAGAGTTTCCAAGGAAGGACAAACTTGGAAGTTGACCTCTCCTCCAAGGTTGGGATTCAGATTACTGGAGAGGTATAGTAGCAGCCCACTGGATGGCAGAGAAGTTCATGGGGTGGCCCAGACCAGAGCTGGCCCATAGTTGCCAGGCTAGCAGAAGACACCCCTCTGGGGTTCAGTGGGCCATGTCTGGCATGCAGGGGTGCAAAGGGACTCAGCACTGGGAACTATGTCTCCTCAGGGTGATACACAACCTAGAGGGCAGTGTCTATGTCCAAAGCACCATGGGAAACACCATCCATGGAGTAGGCTGCCTGAAGCTGGTGGGCAGGTGTGCAGAGGAGTTGAGGCATCTACTTGCCAGCAGGGTGGCAAGAGAGCTGGGATGGGTGGTGTTTGCTTCGGGAGTTCTGAGGAGAGGGTTACTGGTTTGGGGTTAGGGTTGTGAACTTGCTGATGGACTAAACACTCTCGGAGTGAGGCTGGGCCACTGTGCCCCTGAATGTCCACCCACACCTCTCTCTGCCAGAAGCCCAGCAGAAGCAAGAAGAAAACAAAAATGCAGCACACTAGAACCAGGAAACCAGTGCCTCTTCTATAATGTCCCTCTATTGAAAAAAGGTTAGCATTGTGCTTGCTGCAAAGAAGACATTCTCAAAGTTCATTATCACAGAGCAGGTAACGTATGGTCAATTTAAAGTTGAGAGAGAATGCATTGATAATTGGCACACTCATTAATATTTTTATATTGATTCATGTTAAAACAGTAATATTTTGGATATATGGGGTTAAATAAGATAAACCATTAAAACATACTTAAGTTTTTTTAAAAAACTTTTTTTTTATATGACCTCACTGATATGAGGAATTCTTAATCTCAGGAAACAAACTGAAGGTTGCTGGAGTGGTGGGGGTGGGAGGGATGGGGTGACTGGGTGATAGACATTGGGGAGGGTATGTGCTATGGTGAGCGCTGTGAATTGTACAAGACTGATGAATCACGTATCTGTACTTCTGAATCAAGTAATGCAATATATGTTAAGGAAAAAAAAAGAAGATGACAGCGGGAGGAGAAGAATGAAGGGGAGTAGGTCCGAGGGGGAGACGAACCATGAGAGATGATGGACTCTGAAAAACAAACCGAGGGTTCTAGAGGGGAGGGGGTTGGGGGATGGGTTAGCCTGGTGATGGGTATTAAAGAGGGCACGTTCTGCGTGGAGCACTGGGTGTTGTGCACAAACGATGAATCATGGAACACTACATCAAAAACTAATGATGTAATGTATGGTGATTAACATAACAATAAAAAATTATTTAAAAAACACTTATTTTTAATGTAACTGGTTGAAAATTTACAGTTACATATATGGCTTGCATTTGTGACTCACGTTATATTTCTCTTGGATGGTGCAGGAATAGATTTCTAAACTAGGTAGATGATGTCCATAGAAGTGGAAGTACCTAGGATGAGAGTATATAGAGATAAGTGATCCTAGTAGAAAGTCCCAAACCCCTAAAATTTAAAAGTTGGTGTGATGGTTAATGTTATGTCTCAACTTCGTTGGGTCACAGGATGCTCAGATATTTGGTCAGCCATTATCCTGGGTATTTCTGGGAGGGTGTTTTTGAATGAAATTAACATTTAAACCAGTAGACTGAGTAAAGCAAATTGCTCTCCTTAATGTGGGTGGGTCTTAATCAGTCGAAGGTCTGAATAGAATAAAAAAGCTAACCCTCTCCTGAGTAAAGCAGAATTCCGCCTGCCTGACTGCTTTTGAACAAGGACATTGGCTTTTCCCTGCCCTCAGACTTGAACTGAAACATTGTCTCTTCTGGGTTCTCGAGCCTGCCAACCTTCAGACTGGTGCTACACCATTGGCTCTTCTGAGTTTCCATCTTGCCAACGCATCCTACAAATCTCAGGTCTTGTCAGTTTCCATAACTGTGTGAGCTGATCCCTTATACTAAATCTCGTTTACACACACACACACACACACACACACGAGTGTGTGGTTCTGTTTTTCTGAAGAAACCTTACTAATACAGTTGGTATAGAAGAACCCAAGGAACACCAGACAGGATGGTTGGGCAGCAAATGGGAGCTGGGTGTATGTTCAGGAAGGGATTTTCCCTCTAAAAAGAGGAAATTCTAGAACATATTAGTATGCTGATGGCAATGATCAAGAGGAAGAGGAGTTGGTAACATAAGTTATAAAGGATATAATGGTATGTGTTTGGTGGGAGTGGGAGGCTTTCCTAGGTGGGGCTAGGGCATCAAATCTTTGGTGGTCAAATGGTGGTATCCAGGCAGAGAACTTCTTGGAGTGTGTGTGGGGGTCTATGAAACCTTGCTTGATGGTGAGATGGGGATTATTGCTCTTGAGAGAACAGACTGCCCTTCTCTAGAGGACAGAAGAGGGGAGGTAAGCCTTATAAGTGCTGATGACAGAATGCCTGTTAGCACCCCTTATTCTATCTGTTGTTATATTTCAAAGAGTTGACAGCAATAGAGTGAAATTGACTTATTTCCAAATTAGCTTATTCCGAGCTAATAACGATTAATTAAATTCTTTGACAGTTGAATTATGTTGCCCTGAATTATCTAGACTTTTCAACACTGATCTGATGTCTATACAAATTTATTTCCTTTTAAATAATCTTAGCTCTCTCCTTTTCTCTTTCCTGCTTTATCTACTTTTATAATATGCTCAAATAAGATATGAAACACTATAAAATAGGGCGTGATAAATTCCTGTTAGAACACTGTATGAGATAAAACAAGAGAACAAAAATGTAGAAGGTAGGGTTTTGGCAATGTACATTCTTGTCTGACAATACAGGACAAAATATTTGGCTCCAGTTCCTGAAAGTTATAATCTGGAAAGTGACTTGAGAGGTGATTCATTGAAGCTAACTTTTCAATTTTAGTCTGAGTATTCCCATCTTGGCATGAAACCTGCGTCACTTGGGCAAGTCCTGCAGCCCCTTTAGGAGATTGTATATGCAATCCTAACCTTAGGATAACCTTAAAATAACCTTAGGAATGGGAAATTAAAGAAATCGAAACCCCCATATAGTATCAGCTCCATAAAACCAACACTCTCCATGTCAAATGATAAGACATTCCTGTGGTTAATAAGCCCCAGCTATGCAAATCACAGGACTCGAATGAAGAAAATGGGCACAGACTGGAGCACCTTGGACTTGGGACTCTGCAGACTGGGGTTATGGCCCCAAGTGTGTGGCCTGCCTCTCTAGGTAACTGAGGAACCTTGTTCATCTCAGTTTACTGCTTAGGAGAAGTCAGATGATAATAGCCATTTGGGTTCACATTCAGAGTTTCTAAAAAGAATCCTTGAAAAGATGTGCATCTCAGAGGAAGAGTCTGTATATATATGCCCTAATAGAATAATATTAATTCATATTTTGGTATTTTCTTAATATGTTACCATCCTTAATGACATTTTTATGGCTAGAGTTATAACTTACAAGTGCTGCTCATAACATACAGTGTGTGATCTTTGAAGAGAAGAGCTGACTTAAGCATGGTTTGTTGCAAAGGAAGCTTGAACTGGATCTAATTGAATCAAGAGTGAAGTGAAGATTATGACCACATGTTTGGTCACGAATCCTAGGTTCTCTGGTCAGTGTTAATTTTCCTCTACTTGTTTACACTTCATGGTTATGAACCTGGACGCAGAGGCTCTTTGTTAAGGAGAAAACCCACACCTAGTTATAAAAGATTATTTAGCAAGCTAATGGTTCATTAATTGGAGGAAGTAGAAGGTTTCTGTTGCCCCAGACTTTTTTGGAAAAAATTAAAACCTACAAAAAAAATTGTAAGAGTAGTAACATGAGAACCCAAACTGCCCTCAGCTAGATTCACCAATTATTGACTGAGGCATCTGAGAGTTGCAGACATGTAGGTACTTTGGCCCTATTGCTTTGGCATTCATCTCCTAAATTATTGCCAGTACCATCACCACACCTATGAAAATTAACATCAATAATTCATTTCAATACCACCTACATGTGGTCTGTATTTACATTTCTTTAACTGTCCCCAATTGCATCTTTTTTCCCAACCTAGGATCCAATGGAGGGTCACACGTTATGTTTGGTTGTGGCATGTATTTTGTCTCTTAATCCCAGGCTGAGTGAATATCGTAATCCCCAATAGCTTTTCACCTAGAAGTTTTAGCACCCATTACTGATCCTTGCCTCAACCAAATATTACACTGGCCTTACAAAAATGATTGTTTTATGATTCTATCACTTTATCTGTATTCAGTAGCTTACATTCTCTCATAAAGAAGCATTTTCCCTCTTTCTCCTTGTCTTTCAGTATCACTATGGACTCATGGATATTTTGGGGAGTGGAAATTACAATCTATTACTATTATTCTTTTTGATGGCCAAGTTGTCCCAAATTTGACAGTGAACCTCCTACATGCTACATCCTCTGTGTGTGTGTGTGTGTGTGTTTTACATGACTCCATTAGTATTTTGTGGGTTTATTTTGCTAATTTTTAAGAAAGACTATTATAGTAATTTTCGGTTCACAACAAAATTGAGAGGAAGGTGTAGAGAGTTCCTATATAATCTCTACCCCCTGTCCCCAACATGCTTAGCCTCCTCCATTATCAACTTGTTCCACCAGAGGCTATATTTATTACATATGATGAACCTAAATTGGTACATTCTTATCGCCCAAGGTTCATAGTTTACCTTAGGGTTCACTCTTGGTGTTTTATATTCTGTGGTTTTGGACAAATGTATTCATCATTGTAATAGAGTATTTTTCTTTTAGAGAAGGAGAGCGTGTGAGGAAGAAGAGAGGGAGAAAGAGAGAATAAGGGAGAATCTTAAGCAGGCTCCATGCCCAGCACAGAGCCTGATGCAGGGCTTCATCTCACAACCGTGAAATCATGACCTGAGCTGAAATCAAGAGTTGGACACTTAACCGACTGAGCCACTCAGGCACCCCTCATACAGAGTATTTTTATTGCCCTAACAATGCTCTGTGTTCTGTCTACTCAGCACCCCCTCCCCCCTCTTCTTGGCAACCACTGATCTTTGTACTGTCTCCATAGTTTTGCCATTTTCAGTATGTCATATACTTGGGATCATACAGTATATAGTCAGATTGGCTTCTTTCACTTACCAATATGACATTTAAGTTTGTTCTATGTCTTTTCATGGCTTGATAGCTCATTTCTTATTAGTACTAAATAATATTCAGTTGTCTGAATGTACCATAGTTTAACTATCCATTCACCTACTGAAGGACATCTTGGTTGCTTTCAAGTTCTGGCA
The DNA here is from genome assembly GCF_003265705.2 of Callorhinus ursinus. Taxonomy (NCBI): domain Eukaryota; kingdom Metazoa; phylum Chordata; class Mammalia; order Carnivora; family Otariidae; genus Callorhinus; species Callorhinus ursinus. The sequence continues at coordinate 33,860,904 of NW_027397067.1, forward strand.
ATAAATAAAGCTGCTATAAGCATCCATGTGCAGATTTTTATGTGGATGTAACTTTTCAACTCATTTGGATAAATACTGAGTACTGTGATAGCTGGATCATATGGTAGGAGTATGTTTAGTTTTGTAAGAAATTGCCAAACTGTCTTCTAAAGTGGCTGCACCATTTTGCATTCCCATCATGAATGAATGAAAGTTCCTGTTGTTCCACAGCCTTGCCAACACTTGGTGTTGTCAGTGTTCTGGATTTTCACCATTCTCATAGGTATGTAGTGGTAACTCCCTATTGTCTTAATTTGTGTTTTCCTGATGACATATGATGGGGAGCATCTTTCATGTGCTTATTTACAATCTGTATATTTTCTTTGGTAAGATGTGTCTGTTAAGGTCTTTGGGACATTTTTTCATCCAGGTTGTTTTCTTATGGTTGAGTTTCAAGAATTTTTTGTATATTTTGGAGAAGAGTACTTCAATATGTGTTCACATATAAATATATACATATATGTATTTTGTCCTTTGTAGTGAAAGTGAATATAGATAAAACTTTTATTAAAAGTTTGACCACTGGGGCGCCTGGGTGGCTCAGTCTTTGGGCGTCTGCCTTCGGCTCTGGTCATGGTCCCCGGGTCCTGGGATGGAGCCCTGTGTGGGGCTCTCTACTTGGCGGGAAGCCTGCTTCTCCCTCTCCCACTCCCCGGCTTGTGTTCTCTCTCTCGCTGTGTTTCTCTCTGTCAAATAAATAAATAAAATCTAAAAAATAAGTTTGGCCACTACTATGCCAGCATAAATGAACCCAATTGTGCCAGAGAATATGGAAGAGAAAGCTTGTGCTTTCCCTTAGGTGTAAGAGGAGCATACAGTTTATTGTACTTATGGCTGTATAAACATTTTTTTCCATTGCATTCTAACCTCATTAAAAATTACAAAAGCAGAAGGAGGTGCAGGCTGCACTATGGGGTATTTATAGGTCAGAAGAATTGTTCAAATTGATCTTTATTTAGTGGTCCCTAAACAATACGGTGGTTACCAAAAGAGGTACCCTCCTGGGACTTACAATTACCACATTATACAGCTGCTGTGTGGATGGCAAGAGAAAGTGGAAGATGATAGTTGAATAGCCACCCTTACATCTTTGATGGAAGGCTCATGACCATTAAGAAGCTCTTTGCATTGGTTTGCCCATAAATAACACTGCACAGTTCAATTTGAAATTTCAAATTGACCCAACTCACACCCTTCTGCATCTGGAACAGTAATAATAATCCTGGCAGGTTGCAGAGTTCTCTTTATTTTTCACTCTGAGCCCAGAACACCCACTACTCCAGGACAGAAATTCAAGGCTCTGCAGTCAGTTCAGCTCAGCTTTCAGCCCTAGGACAGCAAGCTTACCATGCATCCAAGACAAGATGGACTGAACACCTTCCTCTCTGCAGGGACAAAAGGGCAGCAGAACTTCTGGACCAACAATCAATAATCAGGTTGGTTCCCTCATTCCTCAAGCCACAGCCTGTGGAGGTGAGAGTCAGGAAGGCGACAGGATGAATGGGCGGGGGAGTCAGGCTGGGGAAGGGAAGGGACATTTGTCCCTTTTTAGTAGGAACTCTCAGCCCCTATTAGCTGGGAGACCTGGGGCAGGTTACTTAGCTTCTCTTAAGCCTCTGGGGCAATCTCAAAGGAATGTTGAGGGTCTAATGGCAAAATGTGGCTAAACGTCTTGGTTCAGACACTGGCTCTTGAGAAGCCTTTAATGAATAGCCGCTACATTATTTCTGTGGCCGTTGCCATTGTCATTATTGTTTTGTACTTGTAATCACCACCACCACTACTATCAAGGACTTCACCTCCACCAGCAGCCCCACCTTCCAGCCTGACAGCTTCAGGCCCAAGTGATTCATTTATTCCCAGGATAGCCCTCAAAGCAACACTTTCCGGGGTGACTACTCAGAAGGCAGAAAATCCCCTCTGGAAACCCTTCTCTCTTTCTTTCCCTCCTTCCACCCTTCCCCCTCTGCCTCTCTATCAAACCCGCTCTGGTTCTCTGGAGTTCAGACTCGCGCCCCTGGACCCAGCTCAGCTCCACCGCCCCGGGTCGCCCTCACACGTGCGGGCGCCTTCCTGCACGCCGCTGCCCCCTGGCGGACGAGGTCGTTAGCGCCCTGGCCCCGGAGTTTCAGCGCTCCCTTTCTGCCAGGAGGCTGCGGGCGGACCCTCCCTAGGCTGGCCACCGCCTTCGCCAGCTCGCGCGCCTGCCCCGCTCGCGCTTCTCACAGGCTTGCCACATCCCTCTGCCTCCCACCCGAGGGACCATGTCGCGGCTCAGCTGGGGTTACGGCGAACACAACGGTGAGCGCTTTCTGCAGATCCGAGGGAGGGCTTTGCCCAGGGGGTGGCTGTGGGGGACAGACCCACACACTGCTGATCCTGCACTTGCGAGAAACTTTTTGGTTCCTCTTTAAATTGGGCAGCTTTCCCCAGAGCTGAATGCAGGAAGTGGAGGGAAGGCTTAGTCTTGTGTAGACGGGAAAAGCGTTATTTGGAGGGTGTTGGTCGTGGGGCTGAGAGTTGGTGTGCGTTAGCCCTGTGAAGACTCCCAGACCCCGAAATCTTCGTTACATGTCCATTCACTTTCTTTGAAAAGCCGAGGACTTTCCGTAGTAACAACTACTTATCAGTTAAAGACACGGAGATTAGAAGTCTGATGACATACTTTAATGAATTGAGGACAAGTTCACTATTCACTTGGAGGAAACAAGTCATGGAAAACATTTGAAGCTATACTTAAATTTTAATAATTGAATTGCAACCCTGAAGATTTAAGTTGCCTTCTTGGCAACCAAAATACTGCAATTTTCTTAATAGCTGTTACTATGAAATATTGCCATGGCAGTTTGGTACTGTTAGCTTTAGGAAGATTTAAGTTCTTTCTTAAAAAAAAATGAAGTTATACTTTGGGCTACTTCTTCACTCTTTCTCCCTTTCCCACACTCATCCTTGCAGAGACAGAGGATTATTCAAATTTTAGCACGTTGGTGAACATGTATTTATTGATGGCAGTGTCAGTAATAATAAGATGTATACTTCTTCTATATACTAAATCATCAAAATAACCATTATTTGAAATAACTGCAAGAAAAAAGCAAGAAAGTCTGACAGTGACTCACTGTCAAAATTAGATCTGTGAATCATAACAATAATAATAATACTTTCTTGGATTAATATATATATTATTGAACAGTACCCTACAGTCAAATTTTACAGAAAAGCTTCTTTTCTAATTGTAGCCTTTTTGAAGTTATGATTAACTTGCTAGTTTAAAAATGGCAGCAGGTGAAATTTAGAACTTTAATAATAAAAGGTATAATTTAGGTGAATTTCTTTCTGACTGAAACTATAATTATAATCTCACACTTTTGCTACTTTCCAATTTATGTTTGGGAAAAAACACAAAACAAATTTCTTTTAATTTCCCGCTCTGCTGGAATAATTTTAATTTTTGTTATTTAATAGTTACTGGGTATCGACAGTGCCCTCATTATAGTTAGGAAGAAGAAGGGTATTTTCAATCAATGAGTACTAAGTACTCTTTACTACGTTTATATGTTAGAAAATAGTGGCTCCAATGGAGCTCATCTTCAGAAATTTAAAAAATCTACCTCTGAAAAGCCACTACCAAAGAGAGATTTTGTATTTCTGCTAAGAATTTATAGGGCCATTTCCTGCTTTTAGATAGCTTTCTGAGGACCGTGCCTGTAGGTAGATCAACTGTGCCAGAATCCTACTGGAAATATGTTGAATCCTGACTGGGCAAGTTTGGTTGCTTGTTTTCTGTTTAGACTAACAGAAGCAGTGAATGAGCAGATAAAAGGAAACTTAAACTGGGTATAGTAACGATGATAAAATGGAACACCAAGAGTTGAGGCATTGGAGGGGGGACCACCTTCACCAAAAACATTTAAGTTCTTGCATTAACCTGTGATAGTTTTATTTGTTCAGTTTAGGGAATGTGACACTTACTGAAAACTACATGTCTCTATAGATATTCAAAAGTTCTTGAATCAATGGAAGATTCACTATATATCTCTACTTAAGAACTATGTTTGAATGGGTTTAAAGTTGGATGTTTTGGAAAATTTTTTAAAAAGGGGCCTCTTTAAGAGGCAGGGAAATGAACCCACTATGGTGGTTAATAAATGATACTGAATAATTTATGCAAAGTGGGATTATTTTTATTTTATTTTGGATTGCCTCTACTTTTAAAAATTATTCTTGTTATAAAAGACTGGAAATAGGAGAGTAAAGGAATTAGGAAGAGAAAGAAAAAGTCAACAACATTCTGTGATATATGCATCACATATTCAAACTAATTCTCATCAGGTTAGGTCATACTTGGCGACAGTGAGATAGGAAACTTTTTTCACTTAAAGCAAGGACTAGATTGTGCAGAGAAAGAGTACTAGAAAGGTAAACTGGAGTAGTCAGTAAATCAGGAAATGTAATGCATTTTCTGTAATAAGTTGTAGGCAAGAACTTTTGATGTTCAAGTTGCTTTGAAGTCCAAAGTGTCAGATTCGCAAGAGAAGAGCTTTTAAATTGTGTGTGTGGTTGTTATATATTCATGCTCTGACTTTTTGTACCTGAAGCATATGTGAAGGAAAGAGCTTAAGCTTTCTCCTTTGCAAAATTGAAGAGTAATAAGGAGCATTAAATTTAGAGATTGAAGCTGTTGATAATTGCGATGCATTTTTGAAATTTCATTCTAAATCTTATCTTTAAAAATATTTGTTATTGTCAGTAACAAATGTTTAATTGTCATGCTGTGTCATTTTATTAAGTACTTGAATGTTACAAGTTAGTGAAATAGGGAAAAGCTTAGTCAGTAGCCCTGTGCTCTACCGCCCTGGTGGTAGCTGTGTAAATTGCAGGCATAGTAGACATAATTGAGTAGTCCCTATAGGTTAGAGGTTCCCTGAAGCTGCAATCTTGCTCTTGGTTTTGGAAGGCAGAACGTGAATCAAGTCTCCCAGAGAAATGAAGAGTCGGGACAAGGGAATTGCCCACTTACTGGTTCATGTCAATTTACCAAACATGTGTCCAACTTGGGAACTAGATGCAATTTTGACTTTTTGAATAGAGGATCAGGATGACAGTTGTCTCTTGTGTTGGAATTCAAGTGTAACACTGGCAAAATAACCACAGAAGGACCTTCTGAAATGTAGAAAGAAAGAAGGAAATTGTTACCTGACTCCTCTGAAGATAATCAACAATATTACATTTCCTGACATGGTGCAGCCATTTTATTTAGATTATGCTGTGTGAAAAACTTATGTATTTCCTTAGTATGCCTGTTGCACATCAGAGGTAACTGAGTTGAGGCCTGGGTGACGCCTGAAGACACCAGTGAGTGATAGAAGAAAGAAATAGGGATAGCATTTTTAAGAACTGCACCCTTTTTTTGCTACACAGCTTTCTTAGTTCCATTAATTCTTTCATCCCATGAACTTGTTGACTGCTGGAGCTACCACAGATCATTCTTGGACCTGAGACTAAATCTCATTGTTTTCAGTGATGAATTGTGCTGTTGTTTGTAGTTTGGTAGAAAGGTACCTTTGGAAAGTACTTTTTTTTTCCTCTAAAGATGTATTTATTTTAGAGAGAGAGAGAGCAAAAGAGAGCACATGTGCGTGGGGGTGGGGGAGCTGCAGAGGGAGAGAATCTCAAGCAGACTCCCCGCTGAGCAGGGAGCCCAACAGACATGGGGCTCAATCTCATGAGCCATGAGATCATGACCAATGAGATCATGACCTGAGCCAAAACCAAGAGTCGGACACTTAACCAACTGAGCCACCCAGGCACCCCTAGAAAGTACTTTTTAAAACTTACATGCTTTTTTGGGCCCCTGGGTGGCTCAATTGGTTAAGCGACTGCCTTCGGCTCAGGTCATGGTCCCAGGGTCCTGGGATCAAGCCCCGCATCGGGCTCCCTGCTCGGCGGGAAGCCTGCTTCTCCCTCTCCCACTCCCCCTGCTTGTGTTCCCTCTCTTGCTGTGTCTCTCTCTGTCAAATAAATAAATAAAATCTTTAAAAAAAATAAAACTTCCATGCTTTTTCTCCTTAAGGGTTAGTTGAATGCTGCAAATGAATTAAGGCAAACCAGGAGGTTTTCATACCCATAATAAAAACAACTAGTCTTGTAAAAAAAATTAGATGTAAAGGTCCTGAAGATGAAGATCTTACTCGGTTTTCCTTTAACTCAAGCACAGTGCATTTGTTTGGTAAAGGAAATAACTTATTTAGTCCTTTTCTTTGGGTCCTATATATTTAAGGTCCTATTCATTGGAATAAATTTTTCCCTATTGCTGATGGGGATCAGCAATCTCCGATTGAGATTAAAACCGAAGAAGTGAAATATGACTCTTCCCTGCGACCTCTTAGTATCAAGTATGATGCAAACTCAGCCAAAATCATCAGTAATAGTGGCCATTCCTTCAGCGTTGACTTTGATGACACAGAGGACAAATCAGGTTGGTTCTTTTTTTTTGGTGGGGCATGAGGGTCTTGGATGATTGGACTGTGATTTCTTATCTTTCATATTTAAAATACCTATGCATTGTGTGTTCCTTATCAATACTTTGCTAGAACTTGTAATAAAAATTTTTTGACTATTTCATGAGATAATGACTTTCACACTGTGAATGTCATGGACCAACCAAATAAAACTTTAGTTTATTGGTTAATTTGATAACTAAATGAAGTAGAAAAAGAGAATTTCCTTAAGATGAACATTTAATCCTTCTTCAAGCATATCTACTACCCAAGGAATGGATGATATCCAGTTTAAAGTTAAGATGAGAGAGAAGATTAGAGAGAATTGAATTTTGGAATACTTTTTTTTAAAGATTTTATTTTATTTATTTGACAGAAGAGAGAAAGAGAGAGAGCACAAGGAGGAGCAGGGGGAGAAGCAGGCAGAGGGAGAAGCAGGCTCCCCGCTGAGCAAGGAGCCCCGTGTGGGACTTGATCCCAGGACCCTGGAGTCATGACCTGAGCTGAAGGCAGACGCTTAACCGACTGAGCCACCCAGGCGCCTGAATTTTGGAATACCTCTTAAGGCTTCTGACAAATTATTTTTATTTTTAGTCTAGTATTAGGATGTTGCTATATTCGCTCTATTAATGAAAAATATAGTTAAATTATAAAAATCCTAAATTGGAAGAAGGTTTTCACTTATTCATTAAGCTCAGATTTAGGTTAGTAATAATATACTGTATGTGACACTATGTTGTTAGCAAAAATTATAAGCCCACAAAACTTCTCATATTGTCAAATTCATAAAAGATGTATTTTCATCAGAGCATTGAGGAAAAATGCACAAAGAAAGATCAATACATGGTATTTTTAACTTTTGGGGGAAGAGGGGACCTTGCTTTTTATATACTATATTCAGTTGTCTTTTCTTCAAGCCCTCAGTTTTATGAATCTGTATTAATAGATATGGTTGGTGGGTACATTGTAAATAGTCCAAGGCTTCTGAGTATAAAGTTTATACCACCCATAATCATAGTTTGGTACTGTTTATATCTCAAACATAAAAACTTGAGGCTACCCACTCCTAGTTTTAGAATAAAAAGTGATTAAATGCACTTCACCTAAAACTTTAAGTTTTTTTTTTAAGATTTATTTATTTTAGAGAGAGGGAGAGAGAAAAAGAACACATGAATGAGGAGAAGGGCAGAGGGAGGAGAGAATCTCAAGCAGACTCCCTGCTGAGCATGGAGCTTGATCTCAGGGCCCTGAGATCATGACCTCAGCCGAAACCAGGAGTCAGACACTTAACCGATTGAGCCACCCAGATGCCCCCAAACTTTTTTATTTATAAATGTGGGCAGCCTCAGTCATAAAAAATTCCTACTCTAATTTGCTTGATGATGATCTAGGTTTCCTCTCTCCCTCTCCCTTTTCCCTCTTCCTCTCATTTTCCCTCTACTTTGAGTTAACCCAGGGGAATCAGTTTGTCTGTGTTTCCAGATTTGACACTGTGTCTGTGATTGGTAGTGTGTGCCCTCTCCCCCATGTGAAGGTCTCTATCCTATCTAGATCACAGTGAAATTACCAGGGTTAATTGGAAATGTCTGTAAAGTACTTTGTACCCTCTGAGACAGAAACTACATAAATATGGGTCATGATCCTCATTCTTTTCTCTCAAGATAAATTAAAAGAGAATGTTTCATGGTGATTCTGGGTGTTAAATCAGTGAAAAAGTAGAAACCACTATAGTTAAAATAAATGGTTGGCTTTTCTTTTTCTTTGGTAAACTATAAAAAAACACAAAGATACTTTCTGTAGCAAACCACTTTGATTTGAAGAAGACAGTTTCCATTTTGTAAAGAAGCCATTCTTGACCAAAATTAACTCTGAATCCCACCAATCAAGAAAGCACAGGCATGAAACCTTCCTCATGGTCTTTGCAGGCCTTCTTTGTCTGGGAAGTTGCATTCCGTGTGGTTAACCACTGGTGCGTCACCCATAGGAATTTTAATAAACCTTTAAAAAGGTGGCAGGGGAGCCTGGGTGGCTCAGTCGGTTAAGCATCTGCCTTTGGCTCGGGTCATGATCCCAGGGTCCTGGGATGGAGCCTCACATCCGGCTCCCTGCTCAGCAGGGAGGCCGCTTCTTCCTCTCCCTCTGCCTGCCGCTCTGCCTGCTTTCGTGCTCTCTCTCTCTCTGTCAAATAAATAAAGTCTTTTAAAAAATAAATAAAATAAAAAGGGGGCAGGAGGATATGAAATATTGGGGGAAGAAGTCCTGTTGGCCGTGGTAGGGGAGAAATAATCTGATAAGGAAAGACAAGGGCATTCTCACCTTACCTTCTGGTCTTTTTGTACTCAGACAGGATCTCAGCTCTGGGAATCTCACCTGACTGGCCCCACAACTCCTCTGGTGGCACCCCAGGCTTGTCCTATGACAGAACTTCCCGTGCTGCACTGTAACTGCCAGTTGGTTCTCTTTCCACTCAGCTCAAGACTCCCTGTGGGCAATAGCTATGTCTTACTCATCTATCTAGCATGGTGCCTTGCACACAATAGGTACTCAATAAATGTGTGTTCCAGTTAAAAACATTTTTTTTTTTGGTATGATGCTTCCTGGAGGACCTAGAAAATTGATATGGCATTATGGTACAGGATACATTAGCCTACATAGGTGAAATCCCAATAAAATTACAAACCGCCAGAAGTCAATTCATATTTACCATTTGACACCTAAGTATTAGTGGATTATTCATTGTTTGAATGTTTAATTTTTAAAGGCTGTTGTTTTTATATTTTAATAAATGAGGGTTCCTGGCATAGAGTAAGTGCTTAATAAATATTAATAACTACTAATAATAAAGCATAATACATAACAGGCCTGTATCCTTACCATATACGAGGTATGTTGTGCTGCAATTTTTTAAAGATGTCAAAAGGAAGCTGGTTTCTCGTTAAGAAAGGCCTCCTAGGAACACCAGTGACTTGATGGATTCAGTGCTTACTCTTTAATTTTCATCTCTAGAAATTATTAATTTCTTAGTTACAATCTAGTTATCAAGTTTTAGTTATGTGGTTCTAGGTAACTACCTGAAATCAACCAAATTCACAAGATCTGAAGTTATACATTAGAAAAGAAAAAAAAAACCAAAAAGATATGGGGGAAGGATACCTTAGTTGTGTGATCCCTCCCAGAAGCCAAGATCTGCAGGAAACTGAATTGGTGATCTGTGACAATGTAGATATTACAAAGCCTTAGTGTAATGATGTTTCCCTCACTAGACTGTAAGTTCCTTGAGGATAGGGATGATCTTACTCAGCATCCCATACTTAGTATTGAACACAGTTGCAGGCCCATAGTAAGCTCTTCAGAATCGTTGAATGAGTGAGCAATGAGAGAGTAACATGGTGCGCATATGCTCAGAGCAAGAGAAGCCAGACTTAATGAAGACTTTCCTGGCTCCATAAAGAATTCAGGCCCCAGTGACCAGAAACATTGATGGCCTTGGTATCTCTCTCATAGTATAATCCTGGCAGATTTGTGCTGTTTGGTTCCTCTTTTCCTATATTCCAAGCAAGATACAGATGTGCTATTCACTTAGCTTTACTTCACAGAAATGTTTACCACACAGTGATTAGGCTATGACTTTCATTAGATTCACAGTCATAAGAACATGTTCTTTAGTGATTCCTAGGTCACTTACTCAGTAGCCACCTTATAAATCAAAGTTTATGGAGAAGTGCTTCTACAGATGAGGTCTTTTTCCTATTTTATGTTCATGGTATTTATCGCTGCAGACACTGTCGTAGGCACTAGAGATACAAGAGAACGAGACAGATTCTGCCTTAAAAGAGTTTGTATGCTGGTGGGATAGACAGTAAATACATGCGAAGATAAGTGTGTTAATTTTTAGACTTTTTTTCTGATTTTGTTGCAACCCTGCTTATCATTTAAGGCCACTGACGACAGTGTAGTTTCAGAAAATGAGTAGGATTAGCAAATTTCTAACAATCTAGAAACATTTCTAGTTTCACAACATTGTTGGTCTTTGTAGCATATAACAAATGACAAGGACCCTTTTACTAAGATATTAAAAATTTCCCAAATTTTTATGGCATTTAACTCTGGTTTATTAATCTCTGTAGACCTCTTATATGAGTGTTTTATTTGGAAGAGATTTAAGAAAAATTCTGAATGGAAGGATAAGTGGACTATACTTGTATACCAGGTGTGATTTTTGGAGAAATGATTATTCATTTTCAGATATAAGATGGAGACAATAATATTTATTTACTCATCTAGGTTGCAGAGGAAGATGAATGATTTGACACATGAAAACACTAAGTCATTCTCCTTAAAAATAACTTTTGTTACCATTATTCATTTTATACTACAGTTTCATTATTTTATTATAGACTATCTCAAAGTCAATGATAAATTAACCTTACTATTTTGACTAACTTTTCCCCACCTTGTGTTTCTTCAGAAGAGCTCTGCTCCAAGAGAATGTTTTCTTCACAAGTAGACATTTGCTGATCATGGTCCCAGTTTGGGTATTTTAGTGGAAACACTCAGATGTGGAGTCCAGATATGTAGAGTGTAAGGCAGTCTTTGTTGCTTAACTAGCAGATCTATGCTAATCTGGCTTTAAATCCTGGATTCTGAGTAGGCTTTCCAGAGATCAACCATTATTCTTGGATGTTTCCCTAACCATGTGTGTTTTTGGTATCGCTTTCTTTCTCTTGAGCCAGCTTGTTTGCATCTTCTCCCAAAGTTAATTCCACATTGATTACTCAAGCTCTCTAATCTGCTTTTTATGTTTTTTTTTTTAAAGATTTTATTTATTTGACAGAGAGAGACACAGCGAGAGAAGGAACACAAGCAGGGGGAGTGGGAGAGGGAGAAGCAGGCTTCCGTGGAGCAGGGAGCCCGATGCGGGGCTCGATCCCAGGACCCTGGGATCATGACCTGAGCAGAAGGCAGACGCTTAACGACTGAGCCACCCAGGCGCCCCTGCTTTTTATGTTTATATAAGGAATGACTTTATGTTTCAGCTCAGGTCTTATTATGCTACAGTAAGAAAAAAAAAAGGACAGAAGAATTGTTGATTTCTTTGGCAATTATCATATGATGTTATTCATATGTGGAATTTAAGAAACAAAACAGATGAACATAGGGGAAGGGAAGGAAAAACAAGATGAAAACAGAGAGGGGGCAAACCATAAAAGACTCTTAACTATAGAGAATAAACTGAGGGTTGCTGGAGGGAAGGAGAGGGGGGGAATGTGCTAAATGGATGATGGGCATTAAGGAAGGCACTTGCCATAATGACCACTGGGTGTTATATGTAACTTATATGTAAGTGGTGAATCACTAAATTCCACTCCTGAAACCAATACCGATTTCTTTTCATTTGTAATGCCATTGCATCCATGCTGTATGGAGTCACTTAGGGAAATGTGCCTTTTAAATTAATTTATCTGTGAATCATCTTTGAAACTGCTTGTTTAAAGACAGATCAAATTTTTATTCACTCATTCATCAAATATTTATCATGCATCTCCTCTGTGGTAGTTACTGTGCTTAGGTGATGCAACCAGCAGGGACCGAATCGGAGTCTCTGCTCTCATGAACACTGTTCAGTGGGAGTCTCAAAACACTAAAACTACTCTGTTTATAACAGTTTAACTAACAGAAGAGCAAGCCCTAGAATCTGATGTAAATGCTTCTTCTCTTTTATTTTTCAGAGGGCTTTGGAAATAGCTATCTTTATTTATTGTAAAGAAATCTGGATCCAAATGAATCTAAAGAAACCTCCAACCATTCGACCTCCCAAAAAGTTTTTATTGCAAAGGCTCAGTTTTTTTCCTTGGTAGTTTTGATAATTGTGGAAGTTCAAGAACACCCAGTCTAATCTCCTAATTAAAAATAGACAAACAAACACAAATATAGACAAGAAAGCTGATGCCCACAGAGGCTTCCGTGAGTTTTGGAAGATTACATAATTCAGTAGCTGAGCTGCGACTATTCCCAGGTTTGTTGATTCCAACCACACTAACTCTTAATCACTGATGCTCAACTTTAGCTGAGTAAAACTGAGTAAGGAAAGAATGAATTCAGTTGTACTGGTTAATACAACTGGATCATTTCTCTCCCTCAGTATAGCTCAACGAGGGGCATGCTTTAGGCAAGTGTATTTTCCATTTTTTTTTCCCTTGCTGTGTCTAGAAAACTGCATGTGATACACCTTAACATCTTTTGCTTCTGTAGGCTCCCTGTGGAACATAGGACTTGAACTCACGACCCTGAGATCAAGAGTCACATGCTCTACAGACTGAGCCAGCCAGGCACCCCATAACATCTTTTGCTTCTTATATAAGACAGATCATTCCTGACGGATTTTGAGATATCTCTATCTCTGCATCTCTCTTTACCTATCTGATATCTCTGAAGAGTAGGGTCATTTAAATCAAACTATTATTAAGGCTGCATCTCACAATCTAACACTTCCATTGGATGTTGATGGGAGATTAGTAATGCATAGGGCGTATTGAACATTCAGTGCTTTCTTATCCCCCCCCACCATATCCTTTAAACATGCCCAATAAAAATTAATTAGGAGGAGATGGTTTAGAGCTATGTTTTCTCTTAAGAAGCTCTACCATATACTTAAGATATGATTCTGTTGCCAAAAAAAGAGTTAATTTTGTCCTGTATTCCAGGTTTCCCTGGAAAGATAGAATTCAAGTACAAAAGATGTGCTTACTTGGCCAATTTTTGTAGTAATCCTAACAACAATAAAATAGTAATAATAGCTAACATGTTCAGCATGCTGATTGTGTGCCAGGCAGTGATAAGTTCTTTGTATTCAACTTTTCTTCTATTTTCAAAACAGTATCAGGAGGAGGGAGCATTACTATCTTGAGGCGACAGTCATAAACGCTAAAGCTTTGAAGTTAGAGTTGACGCAAGATCACACAGTAAGAGCACAAGCCTATGTCTTCTCAATGCTGGATGGAGCCTGTTCTCTAACCATAGTGCTGGGCTGCTCCACCAAGTTCAAGGTGGCCCTCCTTACATACCACATCCTTATTCAGAGAGGCTGGCATCCTCCAATAAACAGACCAATTCTTTGCTTTTAGGAACTCCTAATTTCTTCTGCTTTCTAACCCCTGTGTCTGTTGTGATTTCCCAGATATCCCATAAAAATCTGTATTGTGGACTCTCCAATGCTTTAAAATGTTTGTTTTCATCCCTCATATACCTAAAAATTGTATGCCTTTTTACAAACTGAATGACACATTTGTAAAAAATTCCTCGGAGGACATTGGCATGTTGAATAATTCGGGGAGATGATGTGGATTGTAGCAGCATGTGTAAATATTTTTTTTCTTGCTAACAATTTAAAATATGTTGGTGTTTAGTTCTGCGTGGGGGTCCTCTCTTTGGAAGCTACCGCTTGCGACAGTTTCACCTTCATTGGGGGTCTGCTGATGATCACGGCTCTGAACACGTGGTGGATGGAGTGAGATATGCTGCAGAGGTAAGCCATCGGACATATATTCGTGATTCAGTGGTTTCCTAGGTGGTGGGATTTGACTCTTGACTCCAAATTAATCCTGAGCAAATTAGGAATCAGTGTCTAAGATTGCTTTATTCCATCAATAGGAGAGTTTATCAGTATGAGAGCTATAAATATGGTCCTTCTGAGCCTTACACCAACTCTGAGAGCTTAGGGTTATCGTGCTCCTTCTGGAAATGAGTAAACTGCAGGTTTGGAGAGAGTAAGTAACTTATCCAATTAGGAAGCAGTTGAGATGGATTTAAACTCAGGTCTGTCTGATACCAAATTACAAACTCTTTCTAGAATATCTGTTGTGTTTCCTGAAAGTCCAGGAAGAAGGCAGAGAAAGAGACATTTGATTTGGGCCCAACTGTGGTCCAGACACAAGTGAATACTAATATCATATTTTGTAGAAGTGATAGTAAATGGTAAAGTTCCTTACAGGGAAAAGAAACAAAGACAAACTCTCCTAAACTCTGCATCACCTCTATATTTACAGGTATAAAAGGGAATCTCTGTTAATTATTGAAGTCATAACACAATAAAGCATTCATTGACTTTTTTTAATTGGGAAGTTACTCCTTTATAACTATATTCATTAATAATACCCTACTTTTTCTAATCCTCTGTTAAATGACAAAGCATAATATACTTCAAGTTTTAATACTGTTAAATATTGCTAACACCCAACTTTTCCATGAGATGAAAGTGAATTATTGTATGACGCAACCAAAGCTTTTTAAGTGACAGTAATTTGGCTTGTGAGTTTTCTAGGTGAAACAGCATTACCAGGCAAGTAAAGTTCTTTTTCATTTTCTCATGGTTACTGAGTTGTGGAATTTAGACACTCCTTTATAGTTCTGCTGTTCAGAGAAATCCAACCAAGAGAACTTTCCAGTTTTGCTCTTCCATTAACATGTACATCTATTCTTTGAGCCTATCAACCAAATCATCCATTTGTCTACTTAAAACACTTTTGTTTGAAGCCAAGTGCTTAGGGTATTTTCCTGTTTTCAGGATGGGGGAATAAAATGTATATTCAAAGTGTTCCATGGCACAGGATAAAAGATGCCAAGAATTAGAAAGTGGGACTCCTGAATCTGTATGGTGCCTCAGTTTATATCATCTGCTGAATAGTTTTCATGTTGCTTTCTAAAGTTTTGTGTTCTGAATTGAACACATTGTTCTAAATCTGGAAGGTTTTGTGGGGATTGAGCTGGTTTTGGATTATGGCTTTGTAATTTTCCTACGCAACTAAGAAAAATAGTTACATTGCTTTATGGTGATACTTTCTAGTGTCATAAACTTGAGAGTATACTTTCAGAGAAGTTTTATCTGAGCTGGCAAGTTGTTTCTTGAAAAGGGCACTCCTATCCTGAAATTTTCCAGAGGCTCAGAGTTCTGACCTGCAGAGCAAGAGACATCTTTATAGACTTTCCTTCTTGAAGTAGATAAAGCTTTGACTGAAGTTTCATACTTCAGTCAAATTATGAAACACATATTCTTTAATATGTGTTTAAGGCTTTTTCTTATTTTATTTATTTGTTCATGGATTCATTCACTCTTTAAGAATTCACTGTGACCCCCACTATGTTGCCCATCTTTGTCCAACTTACTCTTGCTCATCCTGAAGGGAGTGCTGGAAGGAAGTAAGGATGAGCCAGGGAATGTTTCCCTGTGAAGGGTCCCTCAACCCTAAACCTGAAGGATGAGCAGGAGTGAGCCAGGCAAAGGAGATAGCAGGGGCCCTGCATAGACTCATGTGTGAGGACTTGGGGTGGGAAAGCACGTCACATACTGGAAGAACAGAGTGGCCAGTGGGATTAGTGCATGAAGAACAAAGAGGAGAGATGCCAGAGGTAAAGTTGGAAAGGCTGGAGGGCCTGATTTTATGAAGATCAATCATGGTAAGGCTTGTGAACTTATTTCTGAGTGTGGTGGGAAGCCATTAACTGGCTTTTAATCGTGAAGTGATCATATTTGCATTTTAAAAAATATTCATGCTGCAGTTTGAGAATAAATTGGGTTGAAGCAGGAGTGAATAAGTGAGTCAGCGAGGAGGAGGATTTTGGGGAAGTTCCAGGTAATAGGTGATAGTGCAGTTAATTAGAGTGCTGCTAACCAGTGCAGTTTTGGTGGGATTTGTTGATTGATTTGGTTTTGGGGGGGGTGGGCGTTATTGTTTCTGGTTGGAGATAGGAATGAGGATGGAGAATGAGGAAGTCTGGGTCAGACCTCAGGCTTGGTGGGGTGTTAGAGGTAGACAATAAACACATAAATAAATGGTGTATGGTAAGTTCTTTGATAGGAACAATACCATGGGATCTGGTAGTGTGATTGAATAGTTAGGAAAACTCACCATGAGAAAATCTAGACAGCTTCTCAGCAAGTGGGCAGAGCAAATACAGATGACCTCAGGCAGAAATGAAGTTGGCATGTTTAAAAAGCGAAAGATGTCGCTTCTGGGATTAGAATTAATGAGGGAGAGGTTATGGGCTGTGTCCTAGGGAGGCAGGCAAGGACCATGCCTTGTCGGGCTTTGTAGGGCAAGGTGAGAAGTTTGGAATTTATCCTTGATGTATTGAGACAAAGACAATGGAAGATTTTGAGGAGGAGAATGTCATGTTCTACTTTATATTTTATAAAATATAACTAGCTGCTGTGTGTAAAAGGGGTTGGGCAAATGTGGAAACAGGGAGACAAATTAGAAGGTTATGGAAGTATTTCAAATGAGCAAGGATGGTGGTTTGGGCTATGGGGGTGGTGGAAATGAAGAGAATAGATGAATCCAGGATATGTTTGGGAAAGAAAATCAGTGGGACTTGCCAGTGAAAAGGGTGTCAAGATTGAAGGAAGAAGAAAGAGGAGTCTAGAAACACTCCTAAGACTTTGGCTTGTGCAAACATGAGGATCGTTCTGCCATTTACTCAGATGGGTAAGTCCAGGGAGGAGCAGGTTGCCTAGAGAAGTTGACACATTAAGTTTGTGCACACATTAAGTTTGAGGTGCCTATTAGATATTCTAGACTCACGTTCAAGAAGGCTGTTAGGTATACAGACCTGGAGTTTAAGGAAGACGTCCAGGCTGGACTGGAGGTATTTGGGAATCACTGACATTTGGTTTCAGGCTCAAAAGAATCCCTTTGTGCTCATCTGTAGAAATGATTCTTAGATTCGTTCTTCCAGCCACTTTTGTACCTAACTTCATGACTATCATCGAGTTGTACCCTCTTAGAAAATAAAAAGAAGAAAAGAAATGAAAGGAAAAAACCATTTAAAGTGTACCATGTAAAAACTTAATTTTGGGTCTAATCTGATGATTTGTGACATTATACAGAGAGATTAAACTGATCTAAATCATGGAAAACCTTATCCTAAGAGGTATGTATCTATAAAAAGTAGGCTAATAATCCACTCCATATTTAAAACTTCATCTGATTACAGTTTGTACAGATTATATAATAAGCATATTAAATATGTAGTTGATAGTAAAACTATAATTTTAACATTAACGGTGATTTTTGGCATGCTAAAATAATTTACATATCAATAGTATGCAGTTAAAAAGGCTAAAGTTGAATAATACTATTATTTAGAAATTATTGGGGTACCTGGGTGGCTCAGTGATTGAGGGTCAGACTCTTGATTTTGGCTCAGGGTCCTGGGATCGAGGCCTGCATCAGGCTCTGCCCTCAGCACCAAGTCTTCTTGAGATTCTCTCTCCCTCTCCCTTTGCCCCTCCCTGTGCTCATGCTCTCTCTCTCTCTCTCTCTCTCTCTCTCAAATAAATAAATAAATAAATAAATAAAATCTTTAAAAAAAAGAAATTATTTTCCAACAGGGAAGAAACTTCTCATTTCCATTTTTTTGTGGCTATGACTTCTTGTCATTTGCTTAAATCAATGAGGCTGTCATTGTTAGTCAGGAAATGTGAGTTTGTTATTTGTTTGTTTGAGTTTTAATTCAAATACAAATGCTGGGGCACCTGGGTAGCTCAGATGGTTAAGCGGTTGCCTTCAGTTCAGGTCATGATACCTCGGTCCTGGGATCGAGTCCCACAGTGGGCTCTCTGCTCAGCGGGGAGCCTGCTTCTCCCTCTCTCTCTGCGTGCCACTCCCCCTGGGAGTGGGGGAGTGAGAGTGCTTGTGCTCTCTCTCTGTGTCAAATAAATAAATAAAATCTTTAAAAAAAAACCCCAAAACTCCAAAAAACCAAATACAGACGCTAATACAAGTGATATCATTCCCTCTGAAGCTATTTGTGCCAGTTAGGCAAAATGTGTGGGAGAGAGAAAGACTTGTTTGGGGAAAAAAAAAATTTCTTGCTCTAGTTTCCCATAATATTCTAAATAGGTGCTGTTTTTTATTTATTTTTTTAACAATTTTATTTATTTGAGAGAGTGAGTAGGAGCACAAGTTGGGGGGAGGGGCAGAGGGAGAAGCACACTCTCTGCTGAGCAGGAAGCCCAATGCTGGGCTCGATCCCAGGACCCTGAGATCATGACCCGAGTTGAAGGCAGATGTTTAACCAACTGAGCCACCCAGGCACCCCTAAATAGTTGCTGTTTTTTAATCAGCAAAAGGATATAAGATTCATCTCTCTTTAGTTACATATTCATTTTCTAATCAGTTGTTGTGAACCTAAAGACATCATTTCACATCTTTTTATATCTTTGGTGTCATCTCTTACTAAGTGAGCTGATGGATTGGCATAGAGCCATTTAAAACAATTTTAATGTTCTTTTCAGCCCCTCCCTTAGAGTGGAATGTCTCTATCTCATGTAAGCCAAATGAATTTTGTTTCATCATCCAGTGTTTTCAAGGTTTCGTTCCTCCTCCAACTCTCTCACACCAACTTAGAACATGGCACCACAGGGATCCACCTTTGTATTTTCGGTCTGCATATCCCACAACTTTCCTTGATTGTTTATAGATGGTGGACTATTTTATAGTTTTGTAGCTCATGTATTTATAGTTGTGATAATTCTTATTTATTCAGAAATTCCCCCATATTAGTTGCCTATAAGATATGAAGTTATATTTAAAGCGTGGGATTAAACCCATGTCTTTGAACATACTCAGTTCTCTTTCAAGGGACAGCTAGGAAGGTGATTTGTGCATGAAACCCTTCATATGTGTTTCCGCCCTGAGATGCCAAAAGGATTCACTGAAAGGAGATTTAATCTGAAGTCAGTCCCTCATGCAGGGGTTCTTGGACAACATGGTGTCCTCACGATCTTGGCCAAATCGTTTGAGCATGGCATATTGCCCTTTGACGTCTATCTTAGTGTGTTCTTCCCCTTAATCAGGAATGAAGATCTCCCCAAGGTGGATTTCTGCCTTACTGTTATTTATAGTCTTTCACAGTTGTTTGTGTGTTTGGGATACTGTACTGTTTACAGTGGCAGAACATATAGGACTCGTTTGGTTTTTGCAGGAAGCCACTTGCAAGAGGGCAGTGTTGTGAGGTAGGTGTATTTTCTATTTTCTGGAGTTCCAGGTCCTCCAACTCCTTCCCTCTCCCCTTCTTTCCTTTCCCTTAACTCGGCACCAGCTGCCTCTCATTTCCATCCTCAGACATGTCTGGCTCCTAGTTCCTGTTCCTAGACAAAGCCTCTTTGTCCCCATTAAAACTTGCTATCAGCAAAGGATCTAAACATAATTATAGATGGTAATACATGTGTGAATACTGCTTCAAATAGTTCTGTTAAGGAGAATTTGCACTTTCAAGTCATAAAAAGTCTTCAAGTATAGTGGTGAACATCTGACTAGGCAGTTTCAGGAATAATTGGTACTGTCCTTAGCAGCAGAATCGTCACTGCAAACCCTTGGTTGACTTCTCTCCCTTCCTGTGAGCCTAAGCTTGTTTCTTGGACTCTGCTCCCAGCTGGGATCTGACCTGAGGCTGCTCTCTTGCAGTCCCACCCGTGGAAGGCTAAGAAGAAGCCTTAAGTCAGTCGCTCAGGAGCAATGGTTGGAGATTGCTCAGGCCAGAGGGGCTTGGCAGGATGCTTCAGAACATTCTAACTAGTGCTGTAGACCTTCCTATAGTATACCATAGACTGCAGTGGCCATGGTACATGTCTTTGGCTTTTGGACAACAGCAGATAGGTGGATTCTGTGAAGAATACATTACACACATGAGGGCACAGCCCAGGAACATTTATATAAATATTTTATTTTCATTTATGTTTTTAAGGATTTTTAAAAAATAACATTTGAATTATGTTGCATACCTCCCTTTCAGCTCCATGTTGTTCATTGGAATTCAGACAAATACCCCAGCTTTGTTGAGGCAGCTCATGAGCCAGATGGACTAGCTGTCTTGGGAGTATTTTTACAGGTGAGAATCCACTGATTTCATTTTAAATAATTCATCAGCCATGTTGGATAAAGAGTTTCAGTCATGGAAAGGATAGTCTACCATTTTTAATAGTAAACTCATTTTAAGTGTAATGTTTTCCTTTTGAAATTAATATTAAACATTTATGTATTAGTTTATGATTTATCTAATAGCCCAGAACTACCTTGGGAGTATTGTTTCACGTCTCCTCTTATTGTCCATTGATCATTTTTATGTGAACAGAAACGGCGGCAGCCGCAACAATAGTTGGAGTAACAGTTGAGATTCTGAGAAGAAAATCTTTATTCTGGGCTCTTCCTGATTACACGGTATTTAGAGATACAGGACAGAGTGAAGTTCACGTTCCTGATTCTTGAAGCACTAGTTTTACCACTGTGGTTTGTTGTCTCAAACACACTGACCAGTTTTTAAAAATTGTTGTTGTCTTTTCCTTTGTGTCATAGTCACATGTAGTGAAGCAAGTATCCTTGTTGTAATCCCTGTGGGTGGGTTGGGCTGCTCAGCTCCCACTGTGACAGCATTCTTGTAGGGCGGGCGCTTTTGCTCTGCCACCAGACTCTGCAGGAGATGTTGGAACTCGTTGGGGCTGGGACTGGAGGAGTACTGGGCAGAACGGAGGGTGGGATGAATGGTTTCGGCTCCTTCCCTTTGGCTGCCAAGTCCGCTGGTGGTCATGGAATGTGAGTGAGGCAAGAGATTGTACTTGAATCCTGAAGGACTTAAAACCTTAGGTAGAGTCAGCACATCCCTAATAATGAAAAGAGGTACATATATTTTTCTGATGACGATTTCTACTCATGATAACATATTGTCTTGGTGCAGGACCTCAAATCATTTTAGGTTGAAAGTGAGAGATTTTTTTTTCTTTTTCTTTTTCTTGTTTAAAGATTGTATTTATTTGAGAGAGTGAGTACAAGCAGGGGGAGGGGCATAGGGCGGGGAGCCTGCTGAGGAGGAAGCCCCATGTGGGACTCAGTCCCAGGACCCTGGGATCATGACCTGAGCCGAAGGCAGACACCTAAGGACCGAGCCACCCAGGTGTCCCTGGAGATATTTGCTTTTAATGCTTTGATGTCACAAGTGCCAGTTTGGATCTAGGGTCTGAAGGTCACATCTGGTTGAATAGTGCAAGTATTATGTTAGAGTTTCCTAAGGGAGTTTTCTCTTAAGTTAACCTGTATCTTAAACATTCATAAAATGGAAAAACTATGTAGCTGTTACTACTAGTTTTGGAATCAAGCTTAAAATTCAGCCAAGCAGCCTGCCACATTACCTTGTTCAGATTCTTCTGGCATGATAAAGCCAGCAGGTAAAAGACAGCTTCATTATAAAACAATCTCTGTTTGTTCTGGGCTGGGCATAGGTTTTAAAAAAAAAAAACAATTCAAAACCAGTGACTGAAATGGAGTGAACCAGACCTGTTCTGCTACAGTAACTATTTCTTTTGAAATTTCGTGCTTTCAGATTGGTGAACATAATTCTCAGCTGCAAAAGATTACTGACATTTTGGATTCTATTAAAGAAAAGGTAAAATGAAATATTATTTGCTAATGACTAAGGTATTCCTTGTTCTCTCCTGAAGTTTCTTACCTTCTTTTAATAACTTAAGCTTTAGATAGAGCATATGCTGTCTGCTTTGAAGCAGGGTTGGAACATACTTGACCAATAGAGCAGAATCAACCTATTGTCATTTGCCTTTTGAAAATGCTGAAGGGGGTCTTAAATTATCTAAAATCGTTACTAATAAATTTACGCATGATTAGTTTCTGGTATTGGAGTGTTGCACAATCAGCGTTTAATTGCAACACATTTTAAACAAATCTTGTGCTTCTTAAATAAATCTAGCTAATATGCTACCTCATCTAAAATTTTTAGATTAAGGCAGAAACTTTTTTTTTAAGATACAAAGGCAGATACTAAATAATTCCATGAGTTGAAGAGTTCCAGTAAAATAGTCTTTCATTGGATGCACGTGTTTTTGTTTTTGTTTTTGTTTTGAGGGTTCTGTAAAGCTCTCCCATTGTAATTTGTGGGAATTCTTTCTCCACCAGGGTAAACAAACGCGATTCACAAATTTTGACCCATTATCTCTGCTTCCTCCGTCCTGGGACTACTGGACATATCCTGGTTCCCTTACAGTCCCACCTCTTCTTGAGAGTGTCACATGGATCGTTTTAAAACAACCTATAAATATCAGCTCTCAACAGGTATGTCACTTCTTCAAGGTTGATCCTGATTTACTGGAGGAAACTGGACCAAAACTTAAAAAAAAAAAAAAGTCCTGCCCTTAATTTCTGGGGCACGATGAAGCCTGTGTTTTCCCTTCATTAATCAGATAGGTAGTTGGACTGGGTAAAACTTACGTCCCTTTCTTATTTGACCTTCTGTGATTAGATGATTTCTCTCCACGGTCTTTGAAACGTAATGTGCATACAGACACTGAGGGAAGTGACTTTAAAGGCTATAATTGTTTTCTTTTTTGGGCTGAGATATAAACAGGTTGGTATATAAACGGGAAAATCAGGAGAAGGGCTACTCTCAGAAGGGGACTTTCTTCTTTTTGACCTCAGTCCCTAGACCTGCTCCTCCTACAGATGATGTCGCAATCAGAAAGTGAGCAGTGACAACAACAATGGGTCTCTTCTCTTTTGTTGACAAAACTTTTGTGGGGCTGCTTGAGGGGCTTTAAGCATTTACTGAGATGCTGTTGGGTGCCTACCTGTGCTGTTTTAGTGAAGACATTTCCTCACTTGTTTTTCTGATTAACGTATTGAGTCTGCAAGCCGTCTGCAGGCTCAGGCTCTCTTTGATGCCCAGAAACTTGCCTTGGGTCTCTGACCTGTGTGACTGACCCATCTGACAGGTGGATGTGATGTCTTCTGTGGGTGCTGTGCTGAGCGGGTTTTCTTTGCTTCTTGTTTTCCTTTTTGAATTACTTGCTGCACAGTTTTAGCAAGAACATAGTCTAGTAATTTTTGCAGCTAATCAAGCACTTCTGTTCTGGGCTTGCCCACCTGCCTAGCTGTTTATTTTTTACCCCCAATCAAGGACTAGAGCTGGTTCACCTTTACCAAGGTCATATCAGGTAACATTTTCCCTTGGGGTGTTGAACACATCTGACTTTTGTTGGCCTTATCTTTAGGACTAAAGCCAAATAATAATCTGGGACATACTAATCAAAACATTTTATAAAAGTCTGGATTGAAGTCCAGAGCTTGACTGACATGGAAATTCCTGTGACTTTTCCCATCATAAATAAGATGCACTGTGTCATGAGAAAAAGGACCTGTCACTGATTCAGGGGCCTTACTAACCAAGTACATTTTCTTTCCCCCATGTGCTAAACTGTTCACTTTTACATTCCTTTGTTAAATTTGAACAAGATAAGGGTAAGAATTAATAAATTATAACAAGGTAGTAAGTAATAATAGGAGATCATGTTTTCCCTCCTATTTCAAGGATGTTTTCAATCCCTTAAAGTCACTTGGAAAATAACTTTTTAAAATCCACCTGCCATTTGGAAGAGACTATATCAAAATATATAATTTAGTTACTTAAAATACATAAAGCTCTTAATCAAAAATGACCCACTGTAAGTTTAGGAATTATGCCTACCTAGCTGTGGTTTCACTACTCTAATTTGAGGCTTACTTAATTAATATTAATTATTAATGTGGTTTTTATAAGGTAGAGTATATAAAATAATAACTATATTTTAGAGCTTTAGTGTGATTGATAATTCACTGTGATCTACTTAAATTCACTTACATCTACTCTAGCACGAATACTTTCAAACACTTTCATTTTTAAAAAATATTTTATTTATTTATTTGAGACAGAGAGAGCGAGAGAGCACAAGCAGGGGGGAGGGGCAGAGCGAGAGGGAGAAGCAGACTCTCCGCTGAGCAAGGAGTTGGACACAGCTCATCTCAGGACCCCAAAATCATGACCTGAGCCAGAGGCAGACGCTTAACCGACTGAGCCACCCAGGTGCCCCAGACATTCTCATTTTTAACCAGATGGAAATGATTATCTGAATAATAATATGAATCCAAATTATTCTAATATGATATTATGGTGATTTTAAGAGTTAAAAAATGAAGCAAAAGATATTTCAGAAGTCCAATCCCAGTCTAACCATGAGAAAAACATCAGACAAAGCCCAACTGGGGGACATTCTGCAAAATAGCCAATCAGTACTCCTCAAAACTGTCAAGGGTATCAAAAGCAAGATAAATCTGAGAAATTGTCATCATCAAGAAATGCTCAAGGAGCTATGACTACTAAGTTGTTTCCTGGTGGGATCCTGGAACAGAAAAAGACATTAGGTAAAAACAAAGGAAATCTGAATAAAGGATGGACTTCAGTTAATGATAACATATTAATACTGGTTCACCAATTGTGAAAAATGTACCATACTAATGTAAGATATTAATAATAGGGCACATTAAGCACATTATGAGAACTATTTGTACTAACTTTGCAATAATTCTGTAAATCTAGAACTGTTCTAAAATAAAAAGGTTAAGAAAATCCAAAACATGAGAGGGTCGAGATGATTATTCAGTTGCTTACCTCTTTTCTATAAAGTGAAATGAACATGTCTTTTGTGTATACCACTTACTTAAGAGTTACTTTCCAAAAGATAATTTCTAATCTCAATTTTGACAGCTCTTTATTTTTGAAGTCCCTGGGACACATTGTTTTATGTATTTTCCAATTCTACCATATAATGTCACGAGCTATGAAGATTAACTTCTTTTTTTAGTGCCATTTTTTTCTAGGTTTTTCTACTGCTATTTCTTGCCCAGTCACTATTTGACCAAAAGGGCAAACCAGATGTTTTTCATTTTCTTTTATTTGATTCAAGCCCATTTTTTTTTTGTCCCCAGAGTCACTTATTGAAATGCTTTACTTGACTGCCCGACCAGTAAACAGATATGCTGTTTTCAGATGGTTTTGATAGCAGATCTGTCATTCTCTTTGGAAGGCTAACTGTTCTGCCAAGTTTCTTTGGGCTATCCTAAATTATCTAAATTGGCTTGCTCATCTGCTGAATTCAATGTGCAGGATACTTGCTTTTGATTCTATGCTCTTTTTTAAAATATTCTCTTTGTCATTTGTTATGAGATTTCCATACAATGAAATTCACGAGTTTTAGTGTGCAGTTGATGATTTTTGTTGTTGTATATTACCATGCAGCAACCACTAGATCAAGATATAAAATAGATCCCTCGACCAAAAAATTTCCTTATGCTTCTTTGCACTCCACCTCCTTCCTCACCGATAGCCCTAGGCAGTCACTGAGATGTTGTCACCAGGATTCTGCCTTTTCTAGAATTTTATTTAAATGGAGTCATAACAGTATGTAGATTTTTGTGTTTGACTTTTACATAGCATAATGTTTTTGAGATTCACTGACAATTTTTGTTACTGAGTAATATTCTATGATATGGATATACCACCTTATTTTAAAATCTATTTACCAATTGATGGATATTTGGGTTGCTTCCAGTTTTGGGCTATTATGTCTTGGATAATAGCTGTATATATTTGGAAGTTAGGAATAATTGGCATATACATTTTTGTGTAGACACATATTTTCATGTTTTGTGAAGTTAGACATGACCTAGATTTACTAGGTCATGCAGTATCTTCATGTTTAATTGTATAAGGTACTGCTGTATTGGTTTTTAATGTGACTGTTCCATCTTTCATTCTCACCAGCAATATATGAGATTTCTACTTCCTCCACATCCTTGTCAACACTTGGTGTTGTCAGTCTTTTGAACTTTAGCCATTCTAGTGGGTATCTGTGATTTTTAAAATTTGCATTTGTCTGGTGACTAGTAATGTGGAACGTTTTTTCATGTGCTTGTTGGCTGTGTGTATATCTTCTTTTGTGAACGTCTGTTCAAATCATTTGCTCCTTTTTAATTTGGGTGTTTGTCTTTTTATTATTGAATTGCAAAGGTTCTATATACAATCAGCCCTTTTTAAAGTACATGTTTTGCAAAACTTTTCTCCCAGTCAACATGTTGGTTGCCTTTTTTTTTTAAACTCTGTCTTTTGAAGAGCAAAAGTTCTTAACCTTGATGTAGTCCATTTTTATCAGTTTACCCCTGGTTTGTGCTTTTGGTGTCCTGTTTAAGAAATCTTTGCCTAACTATATGCCACAAAATATTTTTTTCATACTTTAAGTAATGGTTGTAGCTCTCACATTTAAGTCTTTGATGACTTATGAGTTAACTTTTATGTATGCTGTGCCCCATTTTCTCTTTCCTTTCCTTCTAATATTTCAATTTCACATATATTTAAACTTTTAATATCATCTAACAGATCCCCAAGATGCTATTTAAAAATTTTTTTTTATTTAAATTCAATTTAATTAACATGCAGTGTATTATTAGTTTCAGAGGTAGAGTTTAGTGATTCATCAGTTGCATATAACACCCAGTGCTCATCACATCCTGTGTGTCCTCCTTAATGCCCATCACCCAGCTACCTCATCCCTCTGCCCACCTCCCCTCCAGCACCCCTTAGTTTGTTTCCTAGAGTTAAGAGTCTCTTATGGTTTGTCTTCCTCTCTGATTTCACCAAGACTATCTTTTTAGATAATTTTTTTTTAGTCTCTGTTCTTCACCATGGATAATTTCTGTTGATCTATATTCAAGTTCATTCGCTCTTTCCTCTGTCATGTCAATTTTACTCTAAAGTCTATCCAGGTAATTTTTTGTTTTAGCAATTCTATATTTTAGTTCTAAATTTTCAGCTTGGTTCTCTTTTATTATATCTATTTTTCTGCTGAGACTTCCCACTACTCTGCATTAAAGATGCTTTTTTTTAAAAATGTACAACCCTCAGGTAGTTAAAATAGTCATTTTAAAATCCATGTTAAAAAAAACCTTGTAAGTTCCTAGTTTGGTTCATCTTGGGTCAGACTCCCCTGATGTTTCTTTTTTTGAGAATGTGTTCCATTTTCTTGATTCTGTGTATGTTAAGTAATTTTTTATTGTATTCTAGATGTGATGAACATGAAGTTGTGCCAATTCTGGATTTGGTTATTTTTTTCTGATGAATATTATTTCCCTTGTGTGAGTAGGTAATTTTTTCTGGCAGGGCTCGAGCTCTCAATTTTCTTTCTTGTGCAGCAGCTCTGGTCTCAGTACAGTGTGTGTGGTTCTTAGGTATAGAGTTTGAGTATCCTCTCTCTGGCTCTGTCCTTGTAAGACCGGTGTGTTCCATTGCAGCTTTTTGTGCACCTTGCAGACTCTACTCAGCTTCAGGTGAGAAGCTGGAGAGATAGGAACTCACTTGTAGAGCTCCCAGCTCTCCTTGGTGTGAGAGAAGCACAGACTATCCACCTGAGTCCCTCTGCTTCTGTGCACTCTCCAGTACCTGTGGCTTGTTGCTTTTTGTATTCGTGTCTGGGTTTTAGAGTTGTTTTCCACAGGGAGGTTGTCTGTAGGGTCTTAGTCCAACAGATCTGGAAGCAACACCTAATGTCCTTTTAAAGTAGTAAAATGCTATATTATGTAATTAATGCTAATGACCTAGGAATACTCTTCTTCTGCATCTTTAGACTAAATATGAAATGGGGAAAGAATTCATTCACTTGAACATTAACTTTGACTTATGCCAAAAAACTCCATATAATTAGCTTTGACATTAAAGTTCTAAATGATAGGAGACAATCCAAGTCAGTTCTAGAATTGTTTAATAATTGCTGACTCTTGCAAGGCATAATGCAAAAGATACAAAGAAGTGTTAAAAATGTCCCTTGTCCTCAAGTAGTTTATAATCTAATAGACAAGATAAAATAAATGCATAAAAAATGGTAACACAGTGGCTGTGCTTGGTAGGTAAGAAAAATAAGGTGTAAAGGGAGTTTAAAAGGGGAGAGACTATTTTATTGGAGAAATCCGGAAAAGACTTCATGAAAGAGCTGATATCTGGGCTAGGAAAAGGGCGATGACTGGTCGGACGTAGTAAAGGAAAGGGAGCAGTTTCAAGAAGGAGCACCATAAGTAAAGGCAAGAAAAGGAGGTGCAGAAAATGTGGGCCCCTTTGTACCTAAGGTTCTCAAGCTTTAGTGTATACAACAATCACCTGGGGAAGCTTATCAAAATGGGAATCCTTGGGCGTTATCAGAAATTCTCATTCAGAAGGTCTGGGGTAGGGTTCAGTAACCTGAAGTTTTAAGAATCACCCCAAAGTCTCTTCATTCAGACGCTCTGGGGCCACCCTTCACAAACCTAGCTTCGAGTGGGCCCCGTGTGTGGCAGTGATCGGAGACGACCTAGTTAGTCGGGACCCGGTGGTCCCAAAGGCAGGCTAACTAGTTTGTTTTTGGGGCCTTATTAGAGTTAGAAATGTTACATATTTTAGAGACCGATTTTGAAATGTTTACACCTGAAATGACATGATATTCAGCATATGCCTCAAAATAATCTAGTTTGGGCAGGATGGAAGGTGGAAAGAGAAATGAGTGAGAGTGTGAATGAAATGAAATTGGCTGTGTGTTAGTGATGGATGACACTGGGTGCTGAGTTTGTAGTGATTTATGCTGCTGCTCTTTCTAGCTTTATGTATGTTTGGAAGTTTCTGTAATAAAAAGCTCATGAAAAGAGATTAGGGGAAAATAGAGAAAAAAAAAGTTAGAGATGCCATATAGTGCTGCGGTTAGTGCATGACTTATTTGCCAGATGGCTTATTTACGGAAACTTCCTAGCTGTCCCTCAAATTACCCCCATTGAAAATGGGGGTAAGAGGATATCATTGATTAAATGAGGTATGTATGTAGAGGACTTAGGGCAATACCTGGCCCACCATGTTCTGTAAGAGAGATTTTACTTTTATTATCATCCAGCTTGGGCAGGCGGTGGAGTGCTATTAGACATTTGAGCACCAGAGTGACATAAGTAAAACTATTTACAAAACATTAGAAAAGAATATTTCTGCTTACTGGGGTGGTTCTCTAAGGACATTAACATTTCAGTATCAGAGCCAAGAAAAACAGCAAAACAAGTCATACCCACCTCAGCCTTCAGGCTGATCTGGGGAGACTCCTGCCAGGACTCATGTAGATGGTATCAGCTTTCGTGACAGAGTGGCAGATTTTCTGTCTGCAAGAAGCCCAGGGGCCCAGAGAGTGATAAGATTGGTAAGGGCCAGTCAGGGGTGTGCATTTTGAGGTTAGTGCGGTGGTGGAGGACACCAGAGCCAAGAGAAGCAAATCTGAGCAGGGACTGGCAGATGCAGGGTTTACCTAGCTGGGCTGAGTGATTGGAAGGGAGACCCAGAGCCAGAAAGGGAAGGGGTTTGGTGGGACATCAGGGCAGGTTCAGTGAGTTTCACCAAAATGTGCAGGCAGGTCAAAAAATGATCTAGAGTAAATTCCAGTGAGGTTGAGGTATTACAGAGGCAGGGAGCCGTGACCAACTTGCAGAGGAGTCAGAGGAGGGTGGGAGGGGCGCCTGGGTGGCTCAGTCAGTTAAGTGGCTCAGGTCATGATCCCAGGGTCCTAGGATTGAGCCCCATCGGGCTCCCTGCTCAGTGAGGAGCCTGCTTCTCCCTCTGCCACACCCCCTGCTCCTGCTTTCTCTCTCTCAAATAAATAAATAAAATCTTAAAAAAAAATAGCCAAGGTCTTCAGAGGAATGGGCAGCTTCAATGGGAGGCAAGTCATGCTTGCTGAGGCCAGCGAGTTGGTGCCCTGATTCAGGCCTTGGGGTTCCTGCACAGCCAGCTGGAAAGGCCACTCCAGACAGACCTGGTCCCCCTGATCTGTGGAAGGCTGAGTGTTTTCCTTCGGGCTCCAGAGGTTAGATTTTATTTACCTCTGCTGCTTGACTTTACCAGAGAATTATTTAAATCTCATCTGGCTTTAGCTATAATCTGGTCTAATGAAATATGAGTAATAGTAAGTTGTAACTATTTGTCTTATCTTGCCCATATCGATACCCTTTAAAAGACCCCTCAAAGTATCACCTGTGGAAAGACATGGCTGCTTGTATGTGATACATGAACCTATCTCCATGGAGTGCGGTGACAAACTCTTGCCTAGGGAGGACCTCCATCACGTCTGCCTCCCATCCTGGCTAGTACTGTGCAAGAAATGTTTTAGGCTTCAACTAAATGATGATGACAGAAACTTAATAGATGTGTCCTAGTATGAGTTTTTAAAAAAAGATTTTATTTATTCATTTGAGAGAGAGAGAGAGCACAAGCAGGGGAGGGGCAGAGGGAGAAGCAGACTCCGCCTGAGTAGGGAGCCTGATGCAGGACTCTATCCCATTACCCTGGGATCATGATCTGAGCTGAAGGCAGACACTTAACCAACTGAGCCACCCAGGTGCCTCTATCCTAGTGTGAATTTGCTTGATTCTGCATTTAGGTGACTAGCTCAGCTTAGAGAATGGAGGTCTTTTTTTAAGATTTTTTTTTTTAATTTGTCAGAGAGAGAGAGAGAGAGAACAAGCAGGGAGAGCAGCAGGCAGAGGGAGAAGCAGGCTCCCCACTGAGCAAGGAGCCCGATGTGGGACTCGATCCCAGGACAGTGGGATCACGACCTGAGCTGAAGGCAGATGCTTAACCAACTGAGCCACCCAGGTGTCTCAAGAATGGAGGCTTTTATTCTCAATAATTTAATAATTTATCTTTGCTCAAATGAAATAGGAAAACAAACACCAGAAACCTACTTGAGTTAATTGGTAATAGATTTTTGGTGAATACTTTCAAGAAAGTAGAATTATTCAGCTAGTTTACCCAGTCTTCATTTTACTACTATAGACCAGCCTAAATCTTGATAAATAGTATTAAATCACCAAGGAATTGTTAAATAATTTATACAACATGCTTAGAGTAGAAAACTTCAGCAATTAAAAATAGTGGCATAGATTTATGTTTATTGACATGCAAAGATATATAGGATATGTATTAAGTACAAAAATAAGGTTTCAAAAGAGCATGACTGTTAAGCCTGTTTTTGTAATAAAACATGTTGTGTGTGTGCATGTGCGTTCATGGGTTTATGTATATAAAAATATATGTATATAACACTCCATAATGTTAACTGTGATTATATCTTGTGATGTGATTACTAGTAATTTCTATTTTCTTCTTGGTGCTTTGTGTGTTGTATGAAGTTTGTAAGGTAAGTCAACATTTTTCTGTAATAAGAAAAATTAAGCCCTTTTGGTGAGAAATATGCCTATATCACTGAAATTGTATTTAAACATTATCAGAGGTTGAAGGGCCCACGTGTTTACCATGGTTAGTTGTTTGCAAGGCTCAAGTATGGTGAGAGCAAAATTATTGTTTGAGGAAAACAGTACTTAAAATATCAAAATTCTACAGGATGAGCACCACAAGGTTGCCATGAAAATTGAGGCCGTGTTGTACTGGAGTACTGGTACGTGTTCAACGTGATTCCGAGAGTTACATTCCAATATTACCATTGAGAGCATATAATCCATTGCTTCACTTCCTAGATGGGGTAACTGAAGAGCAGTGCCCAAGGTCACCCATCTGGTCGGTGCCAGACCAAGGACTGGGACCTGTCCCTGAAAGCCAGTACAGTGATCTTTCCACTGTCCTATTCTGCCTTTGTAGGTGACATTCTCTGATTCCTAGATATGTCCTCTTTGAACCACATTCTAAATGTTGTTTCCTCATATTACTTTGATCCTCAGATAAAGAATCCTTATGTAGTTGATTTTTTGAACCCACAGGTATTTGTATAGTGGTGAGAAGTTAGCAGAAGTGGTGTTTTCTTATATATATGATTTAGGACACTTTTCCTGCAGTATTTTAGTCCCTGGTAGAGGAAAGGCTGTATGTCTCATAACTTTCTAGGAGGGCAGTTCACCAACATTGGTGTGACTTTCTGTGCTGAAGCCCACTCTGCTCTTTTCTTTCAACAGTTGGCCACATTCCGCACTCTGCTCTGCACGGCGGAGGGTGAAGCAGCGGCTTTTTTGTTGAGCAATCACCGCCCGCCACAGCCTCTGAAGGGCCGAAAAGTGAGAGCCTCCTTCCATTAAAAGTTGTCACCAGCGGACCACCCCAAACATGTCCGTGGAGAAAAAAACAAAACACAAAAATCCCTGCAAACAGCTCTTCCCTAGAATTCTGATTTGCGGGTACCATTTTGCTCTCAGCTTCAGCACCACAAAGAAGATCAGATCTCTGTAATCAAACTAACGTAACTCATCCATCTCAGATTTGCACTCACGGGTATTCAAGCAGTAAACAATTGTTTGACATGTGTTGAGACCCACAAAATGCATCTACTTCAACCTATGTGAAAACGTGGCAGGCATCGCAAAACTTCCGAATGCATTAAAAAGTATCCCTTGCCCTAGAGATTAAATCAGTCGTATCTCTCAGTAATGTTTAGTCAAAAAATTAAAATCTTTTCCAGAATGATAAGATTGTGATATCTTTTTCTACACAAGTGAGTCTGCTTAATGTCTTGATATTATTCCAATTCATTCCTTTTAAAGTGAATTTTTGTTTTGATTATGTTGTTGATCCCCATTGCACGGTACCTTTAATAAAATGAACGATATGGGCATTAAGGAGGGGTGGGGTATAACTATTCACTGTGTCCACTCCACAGCTCAAAATTAACCCATCCAATTTTGTTGGAAATTCCTCAGGGTATCAATGACTGTTTAATGAATTATGCCCTATATCACACTCATGCAGTAATGTTAATGATAAACAGGTTAATAATTGACTAGATGCCGTGCTTGCCAGTTTATTGACATGGTTTGAAACTAACAAATTGGAAGGTACCAGACCGGGGGTGCAGCCCAAGGACATGAGGAATAGGTTACTTTTCCCCTGTGTTTTGGCAACAGAGCAGGGAGCAATCCTGTGTAGGTCACTGTTCTGTCAAGTGGTGGAAAATATTTACTTGGGTCTCATATAAATACACAATCCATCCACAAACCCTCCAACCCATTTCCATGTCAAAGCCATCTCCCCTTTTATACATGTCCCTCAATCTCACAAGTAATTTTGTAAGCTGGCTCTTGATAATTCATTTTAACCTATTGTCTCATATATTTTTGTTTGTTTTCGATGAAGGCGGATGGTGAAGGTCCTTTTGCTCTCTCTGGTGCGAGTGACACTATTAACCACATTTAAGACTTGAACACATGGGACACTTCTGTCATCTGAGGGAAGTTTAGCTGAGTTTCCTTGATTTTGTTACTTTGTTTCAGACACCATTCCTCCTCTGGATGTAGATTTTGATAATTCAAATTATTCTGTCATAGTCTTCTTGAAAGGATAACTGAGTATCAGTAAATTGTATAATAATGCTGTACTTGGTTGCAGAAGGTAACTCCTTAAGTCTAATGCTGATACCTTGGTCATTTTTGTTTTCCCTTACAGCATCTAGCTTAAGCCTTGCAGGAGATTGCCATCTAGGAAATATTTAATGTAATTGAATGTTTTAAAATGTTTTTATTTGATATCTTTGGTGATTATCTTGCTGCTTGTGATTAAATGCACTATCAGTTAATGTAACAAGTAAAATATAAGTTATCTCTTAAAAATGGTTTCTTCTTAAAGGAATAATTGTTAAATCTACTGGTGTAACCAGATGTTTTAATGGTTTTAAAAATACCAGTGTTGGATGGAAAGGTGTTTCTTTACTTTGGAAAGGCATGTTGTAAAGTATCCTAGTAGGAGAAAGAGTCTGTTTCCTCAGGGAAAGTATGTTGTTCTGTTTGAAGGGGTGTGTAATGAGGATTCTAATTACTTTGCATGAGAGTTATTACTTTGTAATTTATGGTTTCTGCTACAGTATTGCATCAGTTCTGTGCTACAAATTGGACTTTAGTAGACTAAAAAAGTCTACATAGCACTGATTATCTTGAAGACTGTCTGTTAATTTATTTATCTCATGGGGTGAAAGGTCTAAGTGTATGCTGAAGTTCTTATCTCTTAAAAAGATTAAAGAGCGTAAATACTAGTACAGATCTCTTTTGTTTTCCCACATGTATTGGATTTATGTTCATTAAACATTTTGTATTTCAATTTAAGTTGGATTCAATCACAATAAGGAAAATGAGACAAACTTTGAACTGTATCAGGGACTCCTATATGCAAGACACAGAATGAGATTATATTTTTATACTTTTTATATAGAAAATAATCTCAAGCTCACAGAAAAAAATGTACACACAGTACATTTTTTTTTCTGAATTATTTGAGAGTAAGTTGCCAACCTACTGCTCCATCATCACACAAACTTTAGTATATATTTTCTACGAATGAGGACATTGTCCTACATAACTACAATATAGCTAAAACAACCATAGAAATAAAAGGCATCCAAATTGGCAAGGAAGAAACCAAACTTTCACTATTTGCAGATGACATGATACTCTATATTGAAATCCCAAAAGACTCCACCAAAAAATTCCTACAGCTAATACACGGACTCAGTAAAGTCACAGGAAACAAAATCAATGTACAGAAATCTGTTGCATTTTTATACACCAGTGATGAACCAGCAGAAAGAGAAAT
This sequence comes from Callorhinus ursinus, assembly GCF_003265705.2. NCBI lineage: Eukaryota > Metazoa > Chordata > Mammalia > Carnivora > Otariidae > Callorhinus > Callorhinus ursinus. Next base: position 33,895,895 of record NW_027397067.1, read on the forward strand.
CAAGGAATTGATCCCGTTTACAATCACACTAAAAACCATAAGATACCTAGGAATAACCCTAAACAAAGAGGTAAAAGAGCTATACTCTGAAAACTATAAAACACTTATGGAAGAAATTGAAGATGACACAAAGAAATGGAAAAACATTCCATGCTAACGGATTGGAAGAACAAATATTGTTATGTCTATACTACCCAAAGCAATCTACACATTTACTGCAATCCCTATTGAAATACCACCAGCATTCTTCACAGAGCTAGAACAAATAACCCTAGAATCTGTACGGAACCACGCAGACTTCAAGTTATATCACAAAGCTGTAGTGATCAAGACAGTATGGTACTTACACAAAAACAGACACACAGATAAAAGAAACAGAATAGGAAATCCAAAAACGAACCCACATCTGTGTGGTCCATTAGTCTTTGACAAAGCAGGAAAAATAACCAATGGGAAAAAGACAGTTTCTTCAATAAATGCTGTTGGGAAAACTGGACAGCAACATGCAGAACGAAACTGGGCCACGTTTTTACGTCGTACACAAAAATAAATTCAGAATGGATGAAAAACCTAAATGTGAGACAGGGAAGCATCAAAATCCTAGAGGAGAACACAGGCAGTAACTTCTTTGACCTGTGCTGTAGCAACTTCTTACTAGACACATCTCCTGAGGCTAGGGAAACAAAAGCAAAAATGAACTATTGGGACCTCATCAAGACAAAAAGCTTCTGCACAGCAAAGGAAACAATCAGCAAAGCTAAAAGGCAACCTACGGAATGGGAGAAGATATTTGCACATGATATATCTGATAAAGGGTTAGTATCCAAAATCTATAAAGAACTTAATCAAACTCAACAACCCAAAAACAAGCCAGTTAAAAAATGGGCAGAACACATGAATAGACATTTTTCCAAAGAAGACACCCAGATGGCTAACAGACACATGAAAAAATGCTCAGCATCACTCATCATCAGGGAAATACAAATCAAAACCACGATGAGATATCATCTCACACTGGTCAGAATGGCTAAAATTAACAACACAGGAATCAAGAGGTGTTAGCAAGGACTTGGAGGAAGCAAAACTCTCTTATAATGCTGGTGGAAATGCAAACTGGTGCAGCCCACTTTGGAAAACAGTATGGAGGTCCTGTAAAAAGTTAAAAATAGAACTACCCTATGATACAGCAATTGCACTACTAACTATTTACCCAAAGGATACAAAAATACTAATTTGAAAGGTTACATGCACCCTGATGTTTATAGCAGCATTATCAACAATAGCCAATGATGGAAAGAGCCCAAATGTCCTCTGACTGATGAATGGTTAAAGAAGAGGTGGTATATATACACAATGGAATATTACTCAGCCATCAAAAAGAATGAAATCTTGCCATTTGCAATGACATGGATGGAGCTACCGAATATTATGCTAAGCAAAATAAATCAGAGAAAGACGAATACTATATGATTTTACTTATGTGGAATTTAAGAACAAAACAGATGAGCATATGGGAAAAAGAGGCAAACCATAAAACAGACTTAACTATAGAGAACAAACTGAGGTTGCTGGAAGATAGGAAGATGGGGGGGGAATGTGTTAAATGGCTGATGGGTATTAAGGAGGGCACTTGCACTAGCGCTGAGTGTTGTATGTAAGTGATGAACCACTAAATCCTACACTTGAAACTAGTATTACTCTGTAGGTTAATAAACTGGAATTGAAATAAAAACTTGAAGAAAAAAACAAAACAATACAAAACAAAACACCAACCATAAGATTCACATTGCTTTATTATTACCACCTAATCCATTTGAGAATAGCTTGTTCATGCTGTCATGTTTCCTTCAGTTGGGCACCATCCTTCAGTCTTTTGATTTCCATTACTTTAACATTTTTGAAGATTATAAGCCAGTTATTTTATAGAATGTCCCCCAATTTGGGTTTGTTCAAGGTTTCCTTGTGATTAGATTCAGGTTAAATACCACTGGCAGGAATATCACAAAAGCAATGCGGGATGCTTGGCTCTTCTCATTCCATTCTATCAGGCAACAAATTTTGATTTGTCCTCTTATGGAGAATAGTCACTTTCATCACTTGATTAAGACAGTGTCTGCTAGGCTTCTCCATTGCAAAATTACTCCTTTAGCCTTTGTAAATTAACAAATATTTGTGTGAGGATGTGCTCTGAGATCAGGTAAATACCCAGTTCCTTCTTAAATCTTTAATTAATCAATTTATTTCTAGCATGGATTTAGCAATTCCTAATTTATTCAGTGGGCTATAATCTGTTATTATCATTGTTGCTATTATCACTAATATCTCATTTATCTATTCTCATTCACATTTTTTCTTGATTTGGTCAGTAGGAGCACTTTCAGGATGACTTCTGTGTCCTTTTGACACGTCCCTGTTTCCTTACTTTCTGACAGCAGTTTGATATTCCTGGCTCATCTCAGTCTTTTCCTTCCCCGGTCCTGAGATCTACCATTTCTCCAAGGAACGCTGGCTTCTTTTAGTGGGGAATAGTATTGAGAAAACCAGTCTGGATACTAGATGATCTCATTGCTATTGGTGTGTTACTACTCCTAGATCCTCTCCATGGACATAAGTTGGGAATGTGAACACACACATATGCACACATACACACAAACATAATGTGTATATACAGGTTCAACACCTATATTTCTATATTTATCTATATCACACTCATATGTCCAATTTCAATCCAACACTGCAGGGTTCATTCTAGTTCTCCATTTCCATATATTTAAAAAAAACCTGACCCCAATGAATTAAGGTTCAATGTGTTTCTTCTTTCTGCAGCATAGTTTTCCATACTGGAAACATCAAATACTGTATTATTTACAACAGAAATTAAATGTATGCTGCCATACACTAACTCAAAACTTTTGATATTTTTATTAACTTGACTGATTACATTTTATGTGAATTAAGCTTTGACTTAAGCAGTTTACTGAATTGAGTTACTTGGAGATTTTTCTGGTGTGGCTAGAAACTCACCTCTACCTTCCTAGGGAGGAGTTATAACAAGCAGGGAAACCCTAGTTCCTGTCATCTCATTGTGTCTCAATGAGATCAGATGAACCAATGCTTGGAATTGATTATGCAGGCAAGAGATGATAGCGAAAGACCAAAAGGACAGCAAGGAGGCAACCTAGAAATTAGCAAGAGCAGGTTGCTCTTGCCTTCCTTAGAAGGAGGCAATATTCCTAGAGCTCAGGAGCCATGGCAACCCAGATGAAGCTGACACTAAAGTAGGTCTGACTAGCACAATCTAGTTAGTTTTTAGAAACACAGCCATTACCTGAGACCTGGTTTGAGGCAGAGAGAAGGGGAGAAATACTCTGGGTTCTCCTTTTGTTTTGTCCTCCAGATTCCATTAATGCCCATTGGTGGAACCTAGCCAGATGCCACATAATGTGAAAATATGAGAAATCCTCCCCTCTGCCATATAGAGCAGATTAGTGGAAAGGTCCAGGAATGGATCTAAGGAGAAATGGGCTTAAAACCAGCCAAGACACCAAGGGCTGGGATCTCTATTATGCACGTCAAGCAAACGACTGATGTTGGGCTGGAAGTCTCCAGAGATGGAAGACCTCTGTTAAACTTCTCTCCCACTTTGGAAATTTAATTTGACCACAATCTGTCAGGCATATGTGGGAAATGTTTTGTTAGGTACTAGAGATATAAGGATGATTAAGACATGGTTCCTTTTCTTAGCTCAAAATCTAAGACAAGTATAAAAATAAATTGCAACACATGAAATGTTATTAAGTATTTTAATTTCAGCTATCTGTAGAGTGCTAAGGAAACATGGAAAAGATGGGGAAAAATTAATTCTGGATAAATTAACAAAGGCATGAAGATTTGCAAGTGTGATATTTTGGAAATTGGATTCTCTGGTTCTCTATGTAGATCTGTATCTGGTACTAGGGGGTGGGGAGATATATCAGTGAGGACTCTTCTGCTTGAGAACAATAGGAACTCCAACACTACATGGCTAAAGCAGTAATGTGAAGCCAGGGCTGAGATCAGGCCTCAGTATCCCTCCTTCTTGGCTGTCTCTACCTCTGTGGGCTCCGTTAGCCGTCAGACCCTCCCTTCATAATGAAGGGTTGGAAGTCTGCATCTCTATTCCTAAACCACGTCCTGTAAGCCACACCAACAGTAAAGGAGAGCTTCTTTCTTCAAAAACTTCCAAAAATTTTCTGGCTTTCACTCCCATTTGCTTAGATCAATTCACATGCCCGTCCTTAATCAAGTGATTGTGGCCAGCAGATAGAACGTTGGTTTGGGGAAGCAGGTGACATCGGCCCCTTCCCAAGCCACACAGACTAAGAACAGAGGAGGGCTGGCTACAGCGAAAGGAAATGGGGAGCTAGTACCAGAGGCAGGGAGAAATGATTCTGGGTGGCAAAAACAATAAATGTCTACTCTGCACTTAATGAGTGGCTGAAGAGAGGTCTGAAAAGAAAAAAACTCACGAGCTAATTCAGACCTTTCAGGAAATAACCATCATCCACCTAAAAGAGAATGAAGTTTCTCAAGCCAAATGCAAGGTCAGCATTTCAATAAGGGCACAAGATTTTTAAAATGTTTTTTCTGCTAGTGCTTTGATACAGTGATAAATCGATACTTTCCCCCAGGAATGTGGAAGGATGGGGATGGTCAGAGCTAGGGACCCAACCTGGGATGGGCAAACCTGGCAGTTTCAGTGAGGAGGAGCTACTTGTTGACCCAATTCAGTTGGTGTTCCACAGAGGGCTCACAGGTAGAGACACTGGATTCTGATCATTGTGGTCTGTTTGTTGCTGGCTTCTCTCCAGTTCCAAGGAGGCAGAGATGTTCGCTTTTGTCCTCATCTCTCTCAGCCTTCTTTGTCTAGCAACCTATGTGGATTGATCGTGCCTGTGATTCACAGTGCCTTTGTCTTTACAGGTAGCTCAAGAAGTATTTGTTGAAAGCATTAATAAATGAACACATGAGGGGCGCCTGGGTGGCTTATTCCGTTAAGCAGCCAACTTATGGTCTCAGCTCAGGTTTTGAGCTCCGGGTGGTGATATCAAGCCCCGAGTGGGGCTCCACGCTCGGTGAGCAGTCGGCTTAAGATTCTCTCTCCTTCCCCCTCTGCCCTGCCCCGTCTAAAATAAATAAATAAATCTTCAAAAATAAATAAATACAAATGTACATAAATATACGCATGAATGAGTAATAAGTGCTCTGATTACATGTAAAATTAGCGCATCTTGAAATCCATTCTTCAATGAAGTAACCTGAGCCCACAGGTTACTGACATAAAAACTTAAGCAATTTGTTCCCTAAGAAAATGTTAGTTTATCAGTTGTGAAATGAATCCAAGATAAATGGGGATGGAGGTGTATATTAGAGTTGTTGCATTGTGATTAAATGGGTATACCCTCTCCCAGGATGGTTTCCGAACACATCATGCCCTTCCTTGTTAGCGCTGCGGCCCTCCTCTCCTTCCTCTGACTAAAATTTTCTACTGCCATCATCTGGACAACCAGATAATTTTCTTCCACAACCTGTGCCATGGACCAGGAATGCTTGAAGTTGTTTGGAGAACCCTGGGACCCCTGAGACACTTCCAGGGGGTCAGTGCAGTCAAAATTATTTTATAATAGTACCACAATATAATGGGGCAACCGGATGGCTCAGTCGGGATCTTGGGGGTGTGGGATGGAGCCCTGGGTCGGGCTCCTCGATGGGCGTGGAACCTGCTTGGCGTTCTCTCTCTCATTCTGTGCCTCTCTGCCCTCACCTTTTTTACTGCTTTGACATTTGCACTGATGAGTAAAATTGCTGGTTTCTTGGCATAAATCAAGGTTGTGGCAGTAAATGGTGATAGTAGTCATTTTTTTCTTTACCACCATACATAGTTATAAAATGTCAATTTTTCTTAAGAATGTCCTTGTTGTTAAGTAAAAATTATTAATTGTACTCATATTATTGAAAGTTAGGTTGAGATTAATAGTTACTCTCAATTCCTGAGTACACATTCTTTTACTATTTGGTGTAACATAATGGAAAATTTGCAAGAACTTCTGCTGTAGTTTTCTTTCAGAAAAGCATTTATGCAATGGTTTGAGTTGCAAACTGAATTAGACACCTTTTTTTTTTTAAAAAAAGTAAGCTCTATGCCTAAAGTGGGCTTGAACTCATGACCATGAGATCAAGAGTCACATGCTCTACTGACTGAGCCAGGCAAGTGCCCTGACACTTTTTTCATTGAGCATCATTTTTACTTAAAAGAGCAACTGACAAACTGGATATTCAGACTTGGATAACTGACAAATATTTTCTTGGAAATGAGCAAAGTGAGCTTCTCATTTCAAGAAAAACAACTAAAAGCATTTGTTGGCAATGATAAAATTAGAACTTTAAAGAGAAAATTAGGATTTTGAAAAACATATCTGGTCTGTAAGCATGCCAGTTTCTCAATGCTTAAAGACATTTTTGATGAGACCAGTGGTAATTTTTTTAAAAATGTGTTTTTTTAATATTGTATAACAAATTGTGCCAACATTTTGAAGATATGCTTAACTTGGTGAACCAATATTTTCTAAATAAACAGTGCATGATGTTACAAATTCATGCACAGATAAAATATCTCTTTACAATGCAAGAGAGACCAATAAATTTTAGTAGAACAAAGCATGAAAAGTTTATTCATACAGTTTACTTTTATGTAACTTTTAAGAAAATATTTTAAGAAAACATTGTTAAACTTGGTGTTTTACTAAAGAAGAATATCCACAATTATCCAAAAAGGCTATTAATATACTCCTCCATTTTCTTTTTTTTTTTTAGATTTATTTATTTGAGAGAGAGAGAGAGAGAGAGAGAACAAGTGGAGTGGGGGGCAGAGGGAGAAGCAGGCTCTCTGCTGAGCAGGGAGCCCAATGTGGGACTCGAACCCAGGACCCCGGGATCATGACCTGAGCGAAGGCAAATGCTTAACCGACTGAACCACCCAGGAACCTCAACTCCTCCATTTTCCAGTTACGTATTGGTGTGAAGCTGGATTTCCTTCAAGTAGTTCAAACCAAACAGTTGATCATGACAGATTAACTGTAGAAGCAGATATAAGAATCCAGCTGTCTTCTATTTGGCCAGATATTAAAGAGACTTACAAAACTGCAAGTGGCACTCACTACATTTTTTGTTTTAAAAATATTATTTTCGTAGACTCTGTTATGTTCATTTATAAATCCTTAATAATTTCTCAGCTTTAACTTCTAATACAGCGACTATCAATAGATATAATCCACAGTAACAAAAGTTGTTTGGGGTCTTCAGTTACTTTCAAGAGTAAAGGGTCCTGAGACCAAAAGGATGAAGAGCTGCTCCTGTGGACCATGCCTTGATCCGGCGTCCCATCCTTCATTCTTCTCAGCACGTCTCTGCTCTAAAAGAGTTGTGATCTAAATAAATAAATAAGTAATCCATCAAACAAACAAACAAATAAATAAGTTGTGATCAGGTCTAGTGAATGGTAATTAAGTTCTATTAATGCTGCAAAAAAACACAAAAAAAAACAAAAAAAAAGAACGGATATGGATGTGCACACATATTACCGAGATGTAAAAAGGTAAATTCTAGTCTCACATTATTTGACATGGGATTACTCATGCTACTTCAGACACTCCTGGATGTACTCTTTACTTCCCAACATCAGATCTAAGCCCCAGCAACTTGCACTCATTTCTGTTTAGGTGCTGAAGGAACAATATAATTTCCTCTAAGTTTGGGTCCACTCCTTGAATTCAAGTCCAAATGACTTACTGTAGTCACCTGAAGTCTCGGCCTTGTAGTTCCCTGGGTTCTGCCGACAGAAATTTCCCACCTCCTCTTGCTCTTAGCAAGCTGTCACTTCTCCTGCTGTAAGCCCTCAGTTTTGAAAAATGTCTTCTCAGCCCTTTGTCTTTTTCTTATTGTGTATTATGGATGGTCCTGACCATGAACTCCAGGATTCTTTATCTTTTCCCAATCTCATTTTTTACATTGATTGACCTTCCCCTTCCCCTGATCCCTTCTTCTACCCTTAGGGAACTACCTCCCCAGGGCCCTGCCTTCCAGTTCTTGCTACTTCTCTTGGAAAAGAGTAATAACCTATCTTGGCAGGTCAGTTACAATTCAGCTTTCTTGCCAGGTCATAGTAATGCAGAAGGGTATGTGTGGCCACGTGTAGGCCAGATGGCTGCTTTCTAAGGAGTCTCCTAGGTTGATACACCTTAATAAAGTTCTCCAGGTCTAGAGCCAAGCCCTCAAGTCTGCAAGGTTAGAAGCCTACTTTGTCACTGCAGTGAATTCCCTTTTCAAGGGCAGACTCATAATAAGTGAGGTCACAAGTTTGATATATAAAGCAAAAAAGTCATGTTATTAATTTAGAAAGAGTAGTATGCATCTGATATGAGCTCGGATCACCATGAGTACATTCAAAGAATATCTATAGAATTCCACTAGGAAGGTCACCACACATAGGAAACCAAATCAGAAGTTTGCTCAGTGAGTATGGAATTCAGGACAAATAAGATAAATAGAAGTACAAGCCTTATATCAGTAGACCTGGAATAGTTTAACACATCCAGCTCACTAAAAGGGGTGATTTTTAAAGTTAGATGATAAGAATAGAATTCTGTTGGCTGTACCTCCCTGCCATTGTCTCCCAAATATGGATAATTTGGCCAGGAGAACTAAAATACTTGATCTGTTGGCTACTGTTTTCTTAACATTGGATCATGTTTGGATAAACTCTATTATTATATACCTCTGTAGTATTGATTTTCTATTTTTTTGTGACAAATCAACCTTTTCCCTACTTGGTACATCCTTTCTTTCAACATGTCAACATTCACCAAGTGAGAGTTGCAGATCTGAGGGCCATTCTGCCCTTTAAGGGGAGTCTTTAAATATCTGTTCTCATCCATAATGCACAGATTACAAAGCCCAACTCTTAGAGCTATTTAGCCGATATATAGAATTTTAAACTTACTTTCCTTATTCTCAAGTTTTTGTTGGGAAGGTCTCCATAAAACTTCCCAAGGACTGAAAATGGTATTGTTTAAATCTACTCATTGAATGGATAAACAAAGAATACAAAGAGAATGAGACAACATATCTAAAAGAATTCAATGTAGCCTGTTTCTTTTCATGGGAATTTTCTTTTAGGGAAAGTTAGCTTTTGGTATAGGTAGATGCAGTGTTTTCTCAGTCAGCTGGGAAGAGAAGCAGAAGAATAAAATCAGGGATGCTGATGGCAGGCATTGGCTGCAAGAAATATGAGTCAGACTAATCACAAATCCATGACTAAGTAGAGGTCGTGCAGTTATAAAAACTTTTGAAGACAATTTCAGGGTTGTTATATAATGAAAATCTTTGGGATCCATGAAACTCCTGCAGCCCTGATCCCCAGGGGTCTCCTGAATACCATTTCCCTAACAGGGCCCTTTTCTCTTGGCATAGGGACTAATCTGTGTGGGGTTTCTCCCTCTGTGGCACGGACATCCTGAGATCAAGCAGTGAAACAACAGTTCCTAAATCCACATCTATTTGCTCCTTTGTTGTTGTTGTTGTGTAGTTGATATAATTTCTGTGTTTTTCCCTTTAGAAACTGGAGCCTGGACAAACACGAGCTTGGAGTGCTCCTTCCTTAAACAATGGAAAGGTCTGTGTGATTTGCAACTACACAGAGGCACACTTTAAGCTGAATTTGCTCACTCATCAAAGGAGTGTGAAATCTGAGCCCCAATTATTCTTTTACTGAATTCTATTAAGAAAATACAGAATGAGATCTGGCTTTCTAGCCAATATTAAGGAAGGAAGGAAAGGAGAGCTATCATTTATTTTCTTTATTTTGAGGATACACTTCATTCCTATCCAAGCAAAAACTCCTTGTCATATACAATGAAAATGTGTCTGTTTTAAAAATCAGTAAGATTAAGAAGGTTTAAATATTTAAATATTTTTAATAAAGGAACTCTCTCAGATATATCTATTAATTGCCGATGCCCAATTACGGATTAATTCTCCAATTAGTCCCTATAACTGATGTTTATTATAAATGTGTCATTTTATCACCGGGTCAGAGAGTATCTTCCAAAAGACTTGGCAAAATTTAATCACATGCTGTTGTTCCGTAATAATGTCATTTAGGAAAGCTTACATGACATGTGAATATTCTCTAATTAAGTCATAAATCAAAGCCAAAAAATATCTTCTTCTCTCCCCGCTTCCTTTATTCTCCTTTAGTCTTGGCCTGGAATCAGAGAAATACTAAGTGCTCAATTATGAATTTAATTATTTACTAGATGTGGATCCACTGGACACACACACACACACACACACACACATTCACACATAGATGCATACACACGTTCACAACTACACATAAACACCCATAAATATGTATGTGTACATGTGCTTCTATCTCTTCACTTTTCTTCTGAGACACATCTCCTGGTTTCTTCCCTTCTCCCCAGGGGCTTTTTTTCTAGTCTGTTCTCTCTTTATTTCACTCTCTCTCTGGATGATTTTTTTCTAGTCCTATGACTTTATAAACAACATTTAAATATACTTATGATACCCATATTTGTATCTCCAGCCTCAGCTTTCCCCTGAAATTCTAATATATCCAACTGCCTAGAAGAGGACTCCATGGGATTTCTGACAGACATCTCACAACGGACATGTCCAAACAGATCCCTCGAGTCCACGTGTCATCCTGTGTTCTTCCTGGCAACCCCCACTCTCCACGGCTCTCATCTCATCCCTTAAATGGCACCACCAGCTACTCAAAATACACTCATCTCTCACCCCTCTCTTTAAGCCATGTTAACCTGTTAGCAAGTCCTACCGGCTCTGCTCTTAGATTATGGCTCCCAGCTGGTCTCCTGGCTCCAGTCTTGCCCCTGCAGGCTTCCCCACATAGCGGCCAGAGTGCGTCTTTGAAAAGGTAGCTCAAAGGGCTTCATTGCCTTGAGCTCCACGCTTCAGTGACTTCCTCTCATTCTGGATAACAGCCAAAGTCCTGACAATGGGCTCTATGTAATCTGTGCCAGCTGCCTTCGTCCCCAGTCCCTACCACTGTCCCACCCACTGCACTCCGGTGCAGACACTCGCTCTTTCGCCAACAGGCCTTTTCAAGCCTTTACATTTGATACTCTCTTCACCTGGAATGCTCTTCCCCGGATCTTTCCACAGATCACTCCCTCATTCATTCCAATGTCACCTCCTCAAAGAGGCTTTCCCTGACCCTACTCTCTGAAGTAGCACCCTGTTACTCTCTTTCTCCTTACCTTGCTTGGCTGTTTTTGTCACAGCACTTAACCTAATAGTATTTATTTCTAATGTCATCTGCCTGCCGCTCCTACTAGAATGTAACCTTCCTAAGAACAGGGTTTTTATTTTGTGAGCCAGTGTTTCTAGCATCTAAATAGTGATCGGCACATGCTAGACATCAATAAATATTTATTCAATGAACAAATGAATATATTTTCATGCATATTCAAAATAATACAGTTAAAAAAATAGGATTTAAAAAATTTAAAGATAAAATAGCATAGCTGGTCAAAGTTTCCAAACTTGCAGCTAGAGGATGAATACATTCTGGAGATCTAATACACAGTCTAGTGATGTGAGTCAACAATGCTGCTCACACCTGCTCTCTACGGCTCAAAGCAGCCAAAAGATTAGACTTGAAATGTTCTCACCACAGAAAAAGAAATGGTAATTATGTAATGTGAGAGAGGTGTTAGCAGACCTAAGGCGGGAATTGTATTGCAATATATAATGTATGTATAATTTGATAATAATATATCAAATCAACACACTGGACACCTAAAATTTATACAATGTTATATCAGTTATATCTCAATAAGAAAAATAAATAAAAGAGCATAGAGATTTACAACATAATCTTTGATTTTCTGGATGAGTTTTGTGCTTCTGTAGAAAACTGGGTGTAAAATTATATGTCGGCTTTGGTACTCTATACAGTGTGCATTGTTTCTTATAGATTTCTTTTAAAGATTTTGCTTAGTTATTTGAGAGAGAGAGCGTGCACAGGAGAGCATGAGCTGGGGAGGAGGCAGAGGCAGAGGGACAAGCAGACTCCCTACTGAATGGGGAGCCTGATCCCAGGACCCTGAGATCATGACCTGAGCTGAAGGCAGCCGCTTAACAGACCGAGCTACCCAGGCGCCCCAGAAAACTTTTAAAAGATATTGCCGTCTTTAAGATGTTGAGCTGACGCAGCAACACATATACATGTATGTTCCCAGACTATTTTCAATAGTGCTTTAGTACTTCAAAAGTCTTCTAAAAGTTTTCATGCAGTGTTCAAAGGTATAAACTTACTGTCAAATAGTTGATTCACTCAAAGACTCTCACTCACAATTTAATAGATGCCATATTTCCAAACTCAGGTGGTCACATTGCCCTGGACTCCGTGTCTTCCAGAACACTGCTAGAGTGAGACACACACTAAGAGAAAAGAAGCACAGGAGAGGATGGTGAGAAGGAAAACGATCTTCTTGCAGTAAATGGTGTTTGAAAGGGAGAATACGCAAAGGGAAGAAAAGGAGTATTTTTACAGGCATTAAAGAAAATCTGAGGAAAAATTTATGTGAACATAATCTCCGTAAAGGGTGAAAAGGGGACTTAGACAGCGGGGAGTTGTTCCTTCTGTTCATCACCAGGTGGTGCTGTTGGAAAAGAAAAGCCGATTTGCCTTCCAGGGCATGGACTGGCCAGTGCCGGCCAGATTGGACACCACCGGTCTTTAAAACACGAAATCATGCTTTACTCCCCTCTGCTAGTGCCAGATTCCAGTACTTTCCAAAGACTCCCACTCCTCCTTTACTTCTAAGTATTTGCTGGGAGTGTCTCATTGGTGCTCATGAATAAGACAGGTCAACACACGGTGTCCTTTCTTCTATTTTGTTCCTACACTTTTCTCTCCTCCCCTCAAGTGCATCTTCTGGCCACCATTCCCTCTGGGAACATCTCTGCCACCTGCTCTGGATATTGCTTCATCCTCTGGGCACCATACAGATTCCACTGGACCCTGTCTGTGGCCCTGCCAGGGGAGAGAAGGCTGAGGAAGTGTTCATTAATAGTAAACATTTTTGTCCCTACTCTCTCTTGTCTACCTCTGTGAAGCTCAAAATCAGGGGAAGTGGCCCCAGGTGGAAACAAGTTTGGATGTAAATTTCCTGGAGTCAAGCCTTCTTTAATCCTGGGTCACTCTTCGGTTCTATAAATATGTCATCCTTTTCTATGTTTTCAAATGGCATAGAGTCTCATTTGTGAATGTTGTTCTCCTTTGCAAAGGGAATGGACTAGATCGAGGTCCTCAAGCAATGCTTATGCTCTATCAGTGGATATCGAGGCCTTATTTATTAAAAGCTTTCTTATCGAAACTTACAAACATCTCTGTCATTTTTACCACACTCTCCTTCTCTTTGGCATGCCTCATTCTTGTTGAGATTCACAGTGGCATTAGGAAACTAGCTGGTATTCTTTCTTCAATCCTCATTAAATTCTAGATTTTCTATTGGGTCAAGACTACACTGCTGCCTTCAAGGATGGGAGATTTCATTAAAGACAATCTACTGTAGCCTTGCTCAGTCCGGCTTTCTTCCCTTAGATCGCCTATATGACCATCCATCACCTACGTGGCTCCACTCAGAGACTATTCCTACAATTAGGGGAATCCCAAAACATATTTTATTAAAAAAAAGTTATGGGAGCATGAACAGGATTTTTCTAGCTTTAGGATTCTAGAGAAATCAGGTTACTGCTTTCTCATATAAGAAAAAAGTAGAGGCACTTGGGTGGCTCAGTCAGTTAAGTGTCTGCCTTAGGCTCAGGTCATGATCCCAAGGTGTTGAGATCGAGTCCCGCAGTTCCGGGATGGAGTCCCATATTGGGATCCTTGCTCGTCGGGGAGCCTGTTTCTCCCTCTGCACTCCCCCTGCTTGTGTGTCTGCATCCTCCTCTCTCTGTGTGTCAAATAAATAAATAAAATCTTAAAAAAAATTTAAAAAGTAATTTTTTTCTTCGTCTTTTCTCAAAGATATGTCTTTTTCTTTTTGAGAAGCCTTTGGGGTTTCTGGTCCTACCCTCTTGCAACTGAATCACTGAGGTCAAATCTGAGAACTTTTTTCCTGCATATTTTTAGACTGGAGGTTAAGGGCAGTGGCCATGAAGGAAGGAAGGAGGTTGAAGTGCAATGGCTTGTGAGCATGGGCAAGTGTCTTCACTTCTCCAGGTCTTACTTTTCTAATCCACACGCGTGCACACACACACACACACGCACACACACACGTGCGCGTGCACACGCATGCACATGTACACACATGCATACACACACAACAATAGTATCAACATAAAAATTTTTGTGCATCTTAAATGAGATTAGGTACTTAAAGGAACTATGACAGGTCCTTGCATACTCAATACATCTTATTGTTTGAGCACAATCTATCAATGTGGGAGATACAAGTAAGAACAATCTAGCAGTGCCAAATTCCTCTTCGATTCAGACACTAGATGTCGCTGCTAATGTATGGTACTCTCCAAATGAAAGTTTAAGAAGTTCTGAAGAAAAAAAAGGGTGGGGGTGGGAGGGGTCCAGAGATTGCTTTCTTGAAAACATAAGCTTGGAAGCATTTTTTTAAATACCATATTAAAAGTGTAAGGCTTTAATCAACATATTTAGACATCAAGTAACCCAGTAGGGTTTGCTGATTAACCAACTGAAGTTAATACAAAAATAAATACTACTTCTGTATTTAAGAAGCCGCTACACTGATGGAAGGCTAAAACACCAGAATCAGCCTCAGAAATCAGAGGCTTGGATGAGGGGGTGGAGAGGGGATGTTAGCCAACCGCATCCTCCTGACCCTATATTTATATGGCAGGTAACATCCGTGTAGATATGGATCTTTTCTTCCCATTAAAGATTTGGTCAATGTACTTAAATGTTGGAGCCTTTTAAAAGTAACTTCTCTGATCTGTGCGTGTACAGAACATCAAATTAAATGAGAATATACAGCCTAAAGTAAAAATTCCTGAATTCAGTATATATGCAAGAAGAATGGCATTTTAGGTGTGCTGATTTTGTTAATCACATTACAGATTTCAGAAGGAAAGTGCTATTTTTATCAAGTATGTAAGAAGTAGAGGCATAGGGACCTGCACGCACTCTTAGGCACTGTCTTCTGGGATATTTCTACAGCTGTGCCAGGTCTTAGCTCAGGGGCAGCCTTCTATAGCCAGTGTGCTGAGCAGAAAATCAAGCAGATGGACAGGTGGTTAAATCTGAATTTTTCTCTTTTTCCCTCAAAAATTTTTATCCCTGGGTGTGCTGGAATGACAATGCTACCACGGACAGCTAAAATTTCTTGAGGCACTGTTCTGAGCACTGTACACAACTCATGTGAGGCTCCCAGTAACCCCACAACCAAATACCATAATGATTCCCATTTCACAGATGGGAATGCTGAGGAAGGCCAAGTTAATTGCCTAAAGCATTAGTGCTAATCATGACTTTGATAAACGCATGTCCACTAAGGAGAGGTGTAAGTTTCTAAAACAGCCTTGAGCAATAAGGCCAATTATATTTATCTATCCACCATCTTTCCAATCTTCTTAATTATCCACGTTTATACAATTGTACGTATATAGGTATGTATAGTATGCGTGTATTGCACTCTTCCCATTCAACGTTACTTTATACGCATTGTATCAAATATTTTGTTTTTGTGGCTAAGCACTTGTTTTTAGTGACAACAGAAATGACGCCACAGTGGTTTTCATGTGGCGTCACGGTGCCCTGTAAATTTTTCAGAGGTGGTTTAGGGGTGAGGGCACAAACAAGAAGGTCTTGTTCTACTCCTATTTCTTGCCTTACCTTGAGTAGCTGCTCTTTAAAATATTTTAAATCCATTGACATTTTTAGCTTATGTATAATGTTTCAATGAATTCAGGGTCTCACTGTCTTGTCTAAGCAAAGTTTAAATATCACGGATTATATCATAATTTACAACTCCTCTATTGTTGAACATGCTAGTTCCATTGCTAGTTAGTGTCATAGTAATATGAACATCTTTGTACATACACTACTCTTCCCCCTTTTGCTTCCTTACTTTAAATTTCCTGGAGTTGATTTAAGCCCAAAGGATATGGACATTTATCAGTATTTTACACAGCATTGCCAAGCGATCCTGTAGGAGGCAATAATTTCCAGGGCCAAGGGCAATGTGAGCATACTTGCCCTTTGCCCACAAACCAAAAGTAATGGCTTTGAAAAAACAAAACAACAACAATGAAAACCAAGCAAAACCCAAAACAAACTGCAAGTTAAATATGGCTGAGCCAGACTGGCAGCGTGGAATTTCTGCTCACTGAGAATACGCTGTTACTCTGAATTCCTATTCTGTTGAAGTAGAAGAATTTACTTCATTCACAAAGGATTATGCAGGGACCATGGAAAAGGTGAGAGGCCTTGGTTCTTCTGGAATGTGAGGGGCCTTGGCTTGGAGAACTGGACCTCCCCAGAAGAGATCTTACCTCTGAAAGTCAGATCGGGCAGAATTTAATTGGTGCTGCTCATTCACAAGGTTCTTTTATGAAAATGTAATGCAAAGGGTGGCTTTAGAATACCTTTTTAGAGACAAGAAAAACAAAGACAAGAAAAAAAATCACTCATGTTTTCACTTCCACACCAATAACAACTCACAATTTTGCTTTTTAGGGATTACAAAAAGGAATCTCTAGTGTATCTTGGTCTTGTAAAGTTTTGATAATTTTTTACTTTTTATAAATTAAATAATGTGGCAGGAAATGGAAGGAATCAGATAAACTGGGTGTTACTCTGTCACAGAGTTGCAGTAATTTACAATGTACTTTATAATATGAAGGGTAAAGTTCGTTTTCCATCCAAAAGCAAGCATTTATTTTCCTTGGTCAAACATATAAACCCTCCAAATGGCATTTCTGCCTGTAAGCTCAGCAAAGAGGACTAGGAGCAAATGTACCATGTCCTTACCTCCATATGACATCAGGCATTTCAGAGTGGTGGCAAATGGTTGAAGAATGTCACACTCTGCCCAATGATGTTAATCTCTCTTCTCATAAAGCAGAGATAATTCAATTTATGGTGTCACACAGATGCCAACATTAAGGTTGGAGCAAACAAGGACAAAATCTTTCTTTATAAAGTAGGTGTCTAAGGAGATGCCAGGATTTTAACTGTGAAAAGTCATGTGTTTGCCTTTTTGCATAGAAAAGTTCATTTTAAGGTTGGCTTTATGAGATGGAGTAGGAATCGCATGAATGAGACCAGAGAATAACCTGAGCTCACACATTCATGCACAGATCCATGAGCCCTGGAAATGGTGTGTGTACTATGAGAGTCTCTGGAAGCAGGAACCCTTCCTCATATCCATTGTCCTAGTTTAGGCCATAATCCCCCAGCTTTCTTGCCTTCAGTCCAGCTGCCTCCCCACTGTACTAATCATCTCTCCAAGATACCGTGGTGTTCTTTTCTGGCCACACGCCTTGAAGGGGTGAGTCAGCCAGAGTAGAGCACAAGCATTCAAGAACTCCTGCGTTCAAGACGTTGTGCTCTTGTCCTTGACCCCCTTTCCAGCACCATTTCCTGCTGCTCACTGGCTGACCCCACCATGTTCTGGTCTCTCCACACATCCTTGCCATTTTCTAAGCAAGCTCTGTTCTTGTCTACCTTTGGTCTTGCTCACACTTTCTTCATTTTCATTAAACTCCTTGCTCTATCTCTTTGTCCTTTACTAGCCAGCACCGCCTCCTCTCTGCATCCTTTGACCATCTCTCTCTTTGCTGGGCATGACTGAGGGCTTTTCAACTCTGCTGTGATGTATTTTGTTTATAGCACTGCCCACTTTATAATACAGTTCTTTGTCTTTGCCTCTTCCACACCTGGCAGACTGCAGCTCTATTTCATGTATTTTTAATTTTGAAGTTTTATTAAAAGGTATTTGACACATAATACTGTAAATTTAGGATGTAAAACATGTTAGTTCGATACATTTAAGTATTCTGATATGACTGCCGATGTAGTGATAATTTGCACATCTATCACTTCATACAATTATCATTTCTTTTTTTATGGTGGGCATACTTAAGATCTAACCTCTTTGTAAGTTGTATAATTGTGAAACAATATTGTTTGCTGTATTCACTAAACTGCGCATTAGATCTCTAGGACTTATTTTCTTTTAATGTATCGATTTCATGTTTCTATCCCCAGAACTAGCACAGTGTCAGAAACATAATAGGTGCTTGTTTAATATTTTTGAACAAAATCATCTATTTATAAATAGGTTTAGTCACTGGTAAATTGATAAAAAAAAGTAAGTGACGGTTGTTTACCAACACATGTTATTTATTTACTCACCCATCTTTTTTACCAGGTCCCTACTATGTGCCTGGCATTATGGTGGGTAACTAGTACCCACTGAATAAGACATTGTTCCTGATCCAAAGGGGCCCACAGTCTTGTGAAGGAGATAGACATATAAGTGTGAATTATGTTCATTTATTTTTTGGTAAAATAGAAAAATGTTCTTACATTTGGATGTGTTTTCCTCCATGAAATTAGAGTGGATAATGGCATTTTAAGAGTGTAAGTAGCAAAAAAAAAATGTAAGTAGCAAAACTATATAAATTATATCTAATTTCTGGTCTGTCTTACTTGGAAAAGGTATGTTTAAGAGTAATTCCTTTCTTTGCCTGCAAAGGTACAATCCTGTTTCTGCTGGATGTACTGGGGGTTTGGATTCTCCCCTTGACTCCCACAGTGGACCATCCTGCCAGGGAGAAGAGCTGTGGTGCTAGAAATACAGAGAGAGAGGCTGCATCCTTCACTGCCAGAACCCTGCTGAGACTCTGCTGTCCCAGGAATCCATAGTACTAGCAACAAAGCAAAGGGGTCTCCACAAATGTCCTTAGCCTTCTGTAAAGTGAGAAGATAAAGAGTTTAACAAGAAAACCAGAAGAGAGTCTTGCATCCATCTTTAATTTCAGTAGAAGCCTGCTTCACAGGCTTGGAGCGAGGATTTGCTGTGGATTTCCTCTAGTCTGGCAAAGTGAGACAAGGCATTCCCATTATTAATGAACCATGACATATAAAGGGGGCAACCTGAGATAGTCAACTGGCATTTTATAAAGGTCAGAGGTTACTATAAAAGGACTTGTGCAGAGACAACGATTGTTCTTCTGCTATACAAGGAGGAAAATCCAGATGCACAGGATCATATGACGGGAAGGGACATCAAGAGGTGGAAGGCACCCACAGCTAATCCTCAGAAGCTGGGAATAGGGTACCTCCCATGGCAACAGGGACTCTACAAATGTGAATAAAGGAGCAGATTTTGAGCTGGGAAATGATCCCAGAGGATTCAGATGGGCCCAATCTAACCACATGAATCCTTAAAAGCAGATAACCATTTCTGGCTGTGGTTTGAGAAAGAAATGTGACAGAAGAAGCAAGGTCAGAGAGATGTACCATCATGCACTTGATTTTTTTTTAATTAAAAAATTTTTTTGCTATTTCCCCCAGCTTTATTGAAGTATGATTGACAAAAATTATACATATTTAAGTTATAATAGGTGCATTTTTAAGATCTACAATGTGATGATTTAATATATGTATTGTGAAATGATTACCATGATGAAGGTAACACATGAAATCCTTCATTTCACAGTTACCACTTTTTTTTTATAATGAGAACACTAAAGATTTATTCTTTTAGCAAATTTCAAGAATACAGTAATATTAACCATATAATTATTATTAAGCATGCTTTACATTAGATCCTCAGCATTTATTCAGCGTATAACTGAAAGTTTGTACTCTTTGACCAACATCTCTCCATTTCCCCCCATCCCTCAGCCTTTGGAAAGAACCATTCCACTCTCTGCTTCCATGAGTTCAACTTTTTTAGATTCCATCTATGAGTGAGATCATACAGTATCGTCTTTCTGTTTGGACTCTTTCACTTAGTATAATGTCTCCCACATTGGTTGATCCACATTGTCACAAAGACAGGATTCCCTTCTTTTTTATGGGTGAATAATATTCCATTGTATAAATTATAGACCACATTTTCTTTATCTCTTCATCCATTGATGAATGTTTAGGGTGTTTCCACTATCCTGACTATTATGATTAATGCTGCAATGAACATGGGAGTGCAAATATCTCTTTGAGATACTCATTTCATTTCCTTTGGATATATGTACCCAGGAGTGGGATTGCTGGATCAAATGGTGGTTCTATTTTTATTTTTTTGGGAAAGTTCTATACTGTTTTCCATAGTGGCTGGACCACTTTACCTTCCCACTAATAGTGCAGAATTTACATTCCTATTCCCATTAATAGTGTTCCATACCCTCAGCAACACTTGCGAACCCTTGTTTTCTCAATAATAGTCACCCTAACAGGTGCAATGTGATATCTTATTGTAGTTTTGACTTGCATTTCCCTGAAGATGAATACCTTTTCATATGTCTGTTGGCCATTTGTATGTCTGTGAGCTGTAAAGATGGAGGGAAGGGTCCATGAGCCAAGGAGTGCTGGTGGCCTCTAGAAACTGGAGAAGTTAAAGAGACAGATTTATTCCTAGAGCTACCAAAAAAGGAACTTATCCTGCTAATAATTTGATTTTAGTTCAATGAGAACCATGTAGAATTTCTGACCTAGAGAACTGTAAGGCAATAAATTTGTGTTATGTTAAACCACTAAGTTTGTGGTAGTTTGTTATGGAAGCAATAGAAAACTAATACAGCTATACATTGTGACAATAAATATGACTATCTGACAAGAAGAGTTTAGTCTGACTCACAGAAGAAGGATGTAATGAGCAGCCACTGCTGTTCTTTACGGCGGCCATCTTTTGGCATGCGGCTCCCATTCAGTAGCGTGGCTCAGTTGGAGGGAATTAAAGGCTTTGTTGCGAGAAAGAGAAAATAAAATTTTAGCTCCTGCCTCGGGAATCTGGAAAAGATTGTACAAATTCTCATGAGCTGAATCTCACTTGATGTTTCTAGTTCATTGCTGAGAACTAACATTGATGGCTCTCTTGACAAAATATTTCATTTGATCTTCACAATTACCCTGATTTCTTTATTCTTATTTCAACTAAGACAAACTGCAGGTAGGAAGTTAAGAGAAACTAGAGGTCAGATGTTAAATGATCTATCCAATAAATGGAGGAAGAAAGATCATGCAGCTTCTCACTCATCTTTAAAACAGATGAATTGTACCATAAGACTGAGTCATTCTTTTTTCCTGGTCTTATTCCATATCCTTGAGTACTGAAGCACAATAAAGATTTCCTCCAAAAAGCTGGGTCTTGTTTTCCTCTATGGAGCAAGACTGACTATATATTCTTTTCCCCCAAGTGTTTCTGAATATATTTTAATAATGAAGGATCTGCTGTTATCTCAGCCTCTGGTTAGCTGATTTCTGCTTAGCTTCATTGACAGTGGCTTTCACCCTGTCATGGCAGGAAGACTGGCTCTGATGGAAACCATTCCTAGTATCAGCTGTTGTTTCATTCAAATAATGTAAGTTTAGCAACTATATACAGGAATGCACACTCTTGTAAATAAATATAGTCAACATATAGCACAGTGCAGGTAAGGCATTTTTCTATACTACCAGGAACTGTACCTAGGAAAAAGGAAAACAAAAAGGAAACCCCTGAAACATAATTCCAAAAACTATAAATTATATTTCAAATTTATTTGTGTCTTCCTCTTAAATATAGTAATTCAGATGAAGAAAGGGAGAATTTTTAGAAAAGAAGTTAAAAAAGTTTATTGAGATATAATTCATATACCATACAATTTACCCATTTAAAGTGTACAGCTCAATGGTTTTTGGCACATTACATTATTGATTTTTCAAAAATTGTGATGACATACACGTATATATAAATCATGATAAAATTTTAAACCATTTTTAAGTGTACGATTCAGTGGCATTAATTACATTCACAATGTTATGCAACCATCACCACTATCTATTTCCTAAACATTTTCATCACCCCAAATAGAAACTCTGCAACCATGAAGCAATAACTCCCCATTCCCTCCTCCTCTCAGTCGGTGGTAACCTCTATTCTACTTTCTATTTTTAAGAATTTGTATAATTCAGATATTTCCTATAGTGAAGTCATACAATATGTGTCCTTTTGTGTCTGATACGTTTACTTAGCATAACATTTTCAAGGTTTATCCATGTTGCAACATGTATCAGAACTTCATTTGTTTTTATGGATGAACAATGTTTCACTACAGGTATATTCCACATTTGGTTTATTCACTTATCTGTTGATGGATACTTGGGTTATTTCTACCTTTTGGTTATTGTGACTAATGTTGCAATGAACGTTGGCATACAGGTATCTGTTGAATCCCTGCTTTCAATTCTTTGGGTATATACATAGTTGTGGAATTGTTAGATCATATGGTAGTTTTATGTTCAACTTTTTGAGGGATGCCAAACCATTTTCCAGAGTGGCTGTAGCATTTTACATTCCTACCAGCAATGTTCAGTGGGTCCCAATTTCTCTGCATCCTCACCAGTACCACCCTGGTAGGTGTAATGTGATATATCATTATGGTTTCATGTAAATAAACTTTTAAATTTAAAAGTATTAGGGGTGCCTGGGTGGCTCAGTCAGTTAAGCATCTGCCTTTGGCTCAAGTCATGATCCCAGGGTCCTGGGATCAAGCCACGCATCAGGCTCCCTGCTCAGCGGGGAGCCTGCTTCTCCCTCTCCCTCTGTCCCTCCCCATCTCATGCTCTTTCTTTCTCTCTCAAATAAACAAATAACCTTAAAAAAATAAACTTAAAGGGATTGAAAGTCGAATCCTTTCTAGCCTTTAATTTCCCTCAGTGTTGTGCATATTAAATCATTGTTAGGTGTTTCCTACCATCTCCAAAGTTACTCCCAGAACGTGAGTGTTCTAGCTCTTGCCCTTTCTTAGAAAGAGCCAAGTCATCTAGGAGGGGACTCAGACAGAGAATAAACTACAGATGGAGGCATTTTGTGTAATAGGGAAATGTGTGTGGAATGTAAAAGAGGGCAAGAAAGGAATATATGTAGGAGGTATATAGTTTACAAAGGATTATAAAAATTACGTAGGGGAGAGATAACATGGGTGTATTCATGGAAAAGTGCTGAAGAGCAAAGCAGTTGCACTCTGTGAATATAAGCCGTAACTGGAAGGTCCATGGTTCAAAGTTGTCATGTCTATGACTTGAGGCTTCAGTGTAGAAAGAGAGAGGATGGATCTGGATTCCTTACATTCCATTTGAGGAAGGATGATCATGCTCCCCCTTTTCCCGCTAGGACAGGGAGGTAGCTCTTGAAACCTGTTAAAGGTGGGGAACCCATTTCCCCAAGCCACCTTCAACTGTCACAGATGATCAGACACAAGTACACAGTACATTGGCCCAATGGATTGGCTGTGTTTGCTAAAGTTAGTCTGTGAGGTTTAGGAAAGCTGAAGTTTCCCTCAAAAGAAAGCAAAAGACTTGTGTTATTTTTTCCTAAGCAGATTCTCTTTATTAAACTATTAGATATTTATTTATCAAAACATTAAACCCCGTATTTGGTTGATTGTCCCTGAGCAATGGTAAATGTGATCCCATATGGAAGAGCATTCCTCACTCACTGTCCCTATGATACCACATGTCTTTCAGAGGAAATCACACACCAGGAGCTTGAAGATATGCATACTCTTCTATATTTTGTAAATTCATACCAAAAAAAAAATCAAAGCAGTGTACAAATATTTATGTACATGTTGTGCAAGATGATCAGCACAAATTTGCCTGTCAAAAATCTATTGACAACAATCAAATGTGTAACTGTAAGGGCTTTATTAAATAAATTTGGTTCACCCTCCTACTAAAATACTATTTTGCTATTAAATATTATTTTGTAGCAATGTATTAATTGACATGGGAGAGTATTAGTAAATGATTGACAGTCAAAACAAGCAAATCACAAAAGAATAAAGTCTCGGTTTGTAGTATCATCTATCTATCCTCCCCCCTCCAGGGTTATATATCTGGAAGATTACATGCCACAATAGTGGTCTTTGGGTAGTAAGATTATGGGTAAGTTTTATTCATTCAATAGGATCGTTTGTATTTTATAGATTGTATACAACAAGCCCGTATTACAACCTCACATCCTCTACCTACACATCCTGGAAAATGCCAGAGGGTGGCAACTTCACAATTCTGTTCATGAGGGGGGTTGCTTCTCCTGCACATAACCAGCATCATACCTCCCCGTCTCCACATATTTGGAAAAGTAGCATGGCATTCTGGGTCTTCTTAAAAAAAAAAAGTATTCTAAATTCTTCTTGGAGAAGACCAGCGAGATACAATTCTACAAGGCAGCAAAGGCTGATGGGAGAGGAGAAGTGGAGATGGTTCAGCAATGACGAATCATCCTGGTTTGGTCACAGAAAAGGAAAGTGTTGCCAGTTCCCGCTGTCGGGATGCCTTTTGTGTTCTGCATCTTTTTTTTAGCTCAGGGATTATCAGGGCAGGGTTTCCATGCCAGAGCATTCAAGACGGCTTGCCCACCCAAATTCAGAGCTCAGTGTGCTAACTACCAGCTTTTAAAAACTTTGCTAGATACAAATTTAGCTCCTGCCAACAAAATCTTTTCATATGGATACCTTATTTGTTCAGGAAGCAAGCAGACAATGCCGTGGTGACATTAATGCACTACAAAGGCATTCACCCCAAGTTAATTTCAGCAGAGGATAATCTTTCAGTTGCTTTGTTAATAAAATGTCCAAATCGTCTTTTTCCACATTGACACTTTACATACTTGGCTTGCACAGTCTATAGGCGTCATGGAGACTGACAGGACCAGATGATCTAATTACCATGTATGCTGTCAATAATGAAGAGTCCTAAGGTCTGAGCTCAATATCTCTTAGTTCATCTATCTGTTCATTTTTAAGGTCTAAATAAAATATTAAAACTGAGTTTTCAAAATGTTACAACATAGAGTGAAATGTGTAAGTTTTTAAAATTAATTTTTGAAGTTACTTCTGAAAAGTCCCTTGAAAAATATTGGGTTGAGCAGGCGTTTGGTCTCTAAGTCTGTTTTTTTTTTTTAAGATTTTATTTATTTATTTGAGAGAGAGAGAATGAGAGAGAGAGAGCACATCAGAGGGGATAGGGTCAGAGGGAGAAGCAGACTCCCTGCAGAGCAGGGAGCCCGATGCGGGACCCGATCCTGGGACTCCAGGATCATGACCTGAGCCGAAGGCAGTGGCCCAACCAACTGAGCCACCCAGGCGCCCTCTAAGTCTGTTTTTTCCAGAGGCTTCCACTAACAAGGTCCTGAAGGGAATTATAACAGATCTAAAAACATCAGATTGAGAAAGCTGTTTAAAAATTGAAACTATGCACAGACAAGAGTTAGGTTCTTTACTCATTCAAGTTAAAAGTGTGCAAGAAAAGAAGAATATCTTCATCCCAGTAAACTGGAAAATGATTGAAGAGCTTTTTCTCAGGTAGAGTGATTTGGGGAGTTCATTAACAAGATCTTTTAAAGTTTTTTATACCCTGGTTAATTATTTAAACTTGAGACAACTTTCTTTTTTTTTTTCTCCTAGAAATCTCACTTCTGAAAGACAATATTCATCATTGCTGCTGAACCATCTCTACTTCTACTCCCTCCACCAGCATTTGCTGCCTTGTAGAATTGTATCTTGCTGGTCTTCTCTAAGAAAAATTGAGAACTCTTTGTTATTAAGAAGGCCTGGAATGCCATGCTATTCTTCTGAATATGTGGAGACAGGAAGATATGATGCTGTGGATGTGCAGGAGAAACATCCCCCTTTGTGAACAGAATTGTTCAGTCTTGTTACTGAATATGGACTCTGCATCTGGTTCTTTAATATTGGGTACCTCAGGATACTCTTTTAAATCATTGTTGTCTCAGAAAAATCTCAAAAAATAATCACCAATTTGCACATAAGGAAAAGGTCCAGGGTGCCTGGGTGGCTCAGTCAATTAAACGTCTGCCTTCGGCTCAGATCATGATCCTGGGGTCCTGGGATCAAGCCCCACAATGGGCTCCCTGCTCAGTGGGGAGCCTGCTTCTCCCTATCCCTCTGCTCCTCCCCCACACACTCTCTCTCTCTCTCTCTCAAATAAATAAAATCTCAAGAAAGAAAGAAAGAAAGAAAGAAAGAAAGAAAGAAAGAAAGAAAGAAAGAAAGAAAGAAAGAAAGAAAAAGAAAAAGGGCCAGAGGGCTGCTTTAGCCAGCCAGCCAGTTGGGTTTTCCTCTTCCCATCTTGTCTAATAACAATCCAACCCTTTTCTTGTTGGTCATGTTACTTCAAGTGGACTTGTTCCATATAAAAATTTGGGAATTTGAAAATTTTGGAAATTAAAAAAGAAAAGCAGTGTATTGTCTATGCAAGCCTTGTTACTGTGATATTAGAATTCTGGCAGACATTTTCTGTATGTTTCCATAAATCTACTTTTCTTCTTCCCTCAAGAACAACAAAATCTCACTCAGAATAGAAACAAAATACACTTGCCTTATTGACAAATGAATTGTCTGTTATCAATAAACAAATATTCATCAGGTACCTACTACATGTCAAGCAATTGGAATATGGCAATGAAATGATAAACAAAGAGCCTGACCTCATGGGAGTCTCCGACATTAATCAGTAATTATGTGTGATGTGTGCTAGGAAGGGCAATATGGGAGCTCTACTGCATTCTCTCTGTTCTTTTCATAACTTCCTTTAAAAAATTAATGTTGTCACTTGTGCCTCTGTGATCTAGGACCTACACTGAATATATGCAGCAAATGCATTCTTGAAGAGTATAACAGTGAATATATAAACAGTATAAGTGTGCTCAGAGAATATAAAAGCAATGGCCTGAGGCAGGAAGAATACATTCCATTTCAGGCACTGTGATCTCAGGGGATGGAGGGGCTCTCTGACCCTTTTATCTACCCTTCTTTCAATTCTAGCATACCTCCTCAACTTTTCTGTTGGTAAATTATCACTCTATTTTAGTATAAATCAATGGCATTTCTAGAATGACATCACCATCTCAATCAAATTGACTTCTGTGTACTGTTCTTGCTTCAATAGGGTAAGTGGCTTATCATCTTCCTCTATGTACAATTCCTCCACAGCCATTTGCTGTATTTCTTAGTACATTTTTCTTACTATACTGTCTAGTTCAACCTGTAAGGGTGAAAACAAGCCTTGTGCAAAATCCCCAGGTTAATAAACTTAAATCTCTCCCATTTCTGGCCATGTTAACGGGTACATTTCATAAAACCTGTGCCTTTCTGTTTTGTTTTCCCATGAGATTATATAATCCTTGAGGGGAGAGGATGTCGCAAGAAAAGTTTATAAACTCAGTAGTATAAAACACAGTGGTAACCCCTTCAAATGCATGAAGTCACTTAGTAATACATGTTTATGGTGCTAGGATAATTCCAATTTTGTTCCTGGAAAGAGCATTAAAGCCATTGTCTCAGCTCCAAAAACAGCCTGACAGAAATAATTTTATTTCTTTTTTTCACCAGGAATAACTCTCTTGTACTTCCTGTACCATAGAATAAATACCATAGTGCTCATAAAATACTTCAATATCTGAGGTCATTTAGCGGCATGTTGTATTTTTAAGGGCTAGTGACTTCTATTTGAGCTCATTGCTTTTATTCATATTTAGCAATAAAATATTTTACCTTTTTTGATTTATTGCTTGCCAAACATCTACTGTTTTTTTCATTTAGACTTATAATACTTTTTCCCTTGAAATCTTTTTAGAGCATTATGACAATTTCAGAAAAAGTAAATAAAATTTAGCATTAAGAAAGAGTACTGTAGGGACGTGTGGGTAGCTTGGTCAGTTAAGTGTCTACCTTCAAGCTCAGGTCATGATCCCAGGGTCCCTTCTCCCACTCATGCTCTCTTTTGCTCGCTCTCTCTCTCAAATAAATAAATTAAATCTTAAAAAAAAAGAATATTTACCCACATACACTTTTTTTTTCCTTACTCACATCACTGACACACTTATCAAGCCAGGTTCTCACCCACATGCACTTTTTCCCCTAAAGTCTTTGAAGCCTCAACTTTCTCATTTGTAAAATGAGGCTAATAACTGTATGTAATTCATAGGGCTGTCGTGATGAATGAGATGGTGTTTAGTGAAACCTAAAGAAGTGTTCTCTAGATTTCATTTGGGGCTTTATTTAGTAAATACTACTTAATGCGCAGCCACAGTTCTAAGTCTTTGCAAATATGACCTCATTCATTTCTTCATTTAATCCTTCAGCCCTAATAGCAACCATATGAGGTGGACACTCTTCTTACTTCTATTTTATAGATGAGGAAACCAAGGGCTGAGAGGTTAAGGTAACTATTCCGGGTTAAAAGTCAGTGTCAGAGCCAGGATTGCAATCTGGGCAATTAAGCTAAAAAAAATTCATGCTCTTAAACAACATTGCTCTATTTTATTTATGTATTAATTCAACCAATTTACTTAACTCCTACTGTGTGTTAGGAATTGTCCTAGGCACATGGGTTACAAAGATGAAATCTCTGCCCTTGAGAAGATGATCGTTTAGTGGTTAAAAAAAAATTGTGAACAGATAATTACAATACAATGTTGTACCTCCATAGAAGACATAGGTTCAGTGGCTGTGGGAGCCACTGGCCCATTATTAACATTTGAAGGACTTGGGAAGAGGTACAAATGAAGATCCACATCCCATATGTTCAAATATTTAAACATTATAAATCAAGTTTCATGAAGATGTTTTTATAATGACAAAATTGAAAGTATGTGAATTTTTTATTACTAAAAGCTGGTATGATATCAAAGACAACTGAATTTAAATATTAGTGGGCATGTCTGTGTATTCTGTTAAGGGCTGGCAATGTTTGGGTGAGTAATAAAATAACACTAAGCATAATTCATAAATAAAATTCGTTTACCCACAAATACATTTTTCTGACCTTAGTTTTATCAAAATAACTAATTGTGACTTTATAATCAAGATTTTCATATAACTTGTATACTATTAATAGTAGTAACCTAAGTGTCTAAATATATATCTGTTCAAAGTATATATAATTTGAACATATTTTCATCAAATTGTAAATGAAAACAAATGTACCAAAGTTAAATCATTTTTATATTTTTTCAAAAATTTCCCTTTACATAAAATATTGTTATCTATTAAAATAAAATATAAAACATTAAAAAATTTAAAAAATTAACTAAAGCTGAAATTTATTCATTCTTTTTTTGAATATTTAATTAAACTGTATTAAATATATATTTTTTATTTGAATATGTTCGACACACAATGTAACATTAGTTTCAGGTATACAACATAGTGATTCAACAACTTTACATGTTATGCTATGTTCACCAGAAGTGTAGCTACCATCTGTCACCATGCAACCCTATTATAATGCCATTGACCATATTCCCTGTGCTGTACTTTTTATTTCCATGACTTACTCATTCCAAAACTAGAAGCCTGAATCTCCCACTCCCCTTCACCCATTTTGCCCATCCCCCCACCTCCCTCCCCTCTAGCAACCATCAGTTTGTTCTCTGTACTTATAGGTCTGATTCTACTTTTTGTTTGTTTATTCATTTGTTTTGTTTTTTAGATTCTACTTAAAGTGAAATCATATGGTATTTGTCTTTCTCTGTCTGACTTATTTCACTTAGCAAAATACCCTTTAGGTCCATCGTAAAGTGTGCTAAATGTTCTTATACAAATAAAATGATTCCCAATTCTAGTAACCAATGTCCATGGAGTTGCTAATTGGATTGGTGAGTCACACATGTTACATCTATTTATATACAAATGTAAGAGTATGTGAATTGTTAAAGGTTGCAGAATGTTCCTCAGTGGCCATGTGTAGCTGTTGTGAATCCTTGCTAATTCGTGAGTAGGTCTGGAACCATAAATTTGATCACAAAGACAAACAAGAAAATGGGTATTTGGCTGTATGGGGAATAGCAGTTGTTTTGCAAGAATCTATTGCACATATGTTATTTGAAAAGCATGATTATTGTTGGGCTTCTCTTGCCTAAACACTATCACTGCTTAAATTTTCCCCACACTCTGCAGCAGGGTCTGTCTCCAAAATTGGCAGTGGCATGACCCACAAATCTTTATGTGGTCCAGCTGCAGTTGCCTTTTGTTTCAAGGACATATGGCTAGAGATATGGAGATGTATTTCTTTGGAGCCTAAATCATGTTAGTGATGGAATAAATGTTTAGGGTTATGAGTCTTGCTCTGCCAGTGCTGAACACCAGATCCTGAGAGAAGGAGGTGTCCTTATATTCTTTTATAAATGTATTTTTGTGTTTCTGATGTATGAGGCCCTCCAAAGTGCAGGGTCCTTCTTGCGTTGGTCTTAGGGTGATACTGTATAACTACTAGCTATAGGACCAAGGAATTTTTATATGAGGCAGATATCTGGTTGAGTCTTGAAGGAGACAGAGCACTATGGGTCATGTTGCTGAGAGCATATGTGAAGGCACTGAGGCACTTAGTAGTGTAGCCTGCTCAGTGAACTGCAGATATATCTGCATGGCTAGAGCACAGGAGGCTTGAGGGGAGAGGTGGAGGGTGAAGCAGGAGAGATAATTGGGGACACATCACATAGGTCTTAAGAGCCATTTGGTGTTTATCTTGAAACAAGGAAAAACATGAAAGGGTTTTTGTACAGGGAAGGAATTGGTTTAGTTTGAGTCCTGATGTGGAACATACTTGGAGAAGGGCAAGAACTCGGCAATTAGGGTAGCAATTATCCCAGGGAGAAACAATGCTGACCTTAACAAAGTTGGGGTAGTGGAAATGGAAGTGAGAGAAGTTGAGAGGGATTGGGAATGTGGCGAGAAGCTGGATGGACAGGAGGACCTAGAACATTGTAGTTGTTTAATAAATGTTTGCTGAAGCGAATTGTGTTCCTGTTTCCAGGGCCTCCAGCATTTTAACTACACTATCACATGCCTTTGTTTACCTCTGAATTAATTTGAATATATTGTTTTAATACTTTGAATTACAAAGTGGGTACATTCTTACCAAAGAAAGATTGATACCAGAGATAGACATACCAAGAAGTTCTCAGTGAAACTGGTCTGATACTGTTACACAACTGTGTTCATTTCCAATAGGAGCAGTTTCTTGGCTTCCATCTCCTTGAGTCAAGAAGTTCACCTCACAGGTGCATCAGGTCATAGACGGTTGGGTTATAATGTATATTGCTCATAAACAAGTTTTCTGTATATACCACACTGTCCTTCAGTTAACTTTGGTGAGATTCTGTGTCTACTTTGCTCAGTGTGAAACATTTGGAATGCTTGAGTTTTCTGAGTAGACTGTAACTTTACAGAATGTTCCCTTTGTTCTTTAAAGTGCTGACTCATTTATTTCTAAATCAAGTTTAACCTAAAATGACTTGTTGTTTAGTTGTGCTTTATTTGACTTCGGGTAACCTTTCAAAACTGATTGGGGACAGATTTATAACAAATGTAGCTTGAAAATTTGGAAATTGGACAGTCGCTAACAATGGGGATCGTGCTGTTTTTCTCTCTCTCTTTAAAGGTCCCTTTTTATTCATGCTTCTTATATCTGCCTTTTCATCAGAGCTGGGTCAACTGGCCCACCTGACGCAAATTCAATCCTGCTCATCTCTAAAACTGATCCTGACTTTAAATCGAGGGAGAGGTAACCTGGACCTCCACACTTAGCCAGTGCTGTCGGCTGCTATGGGCGTCAGTTCTAGCAACTGCGGGTTCTGCCTAGGCTCTGTGTCTGAGTCTAGACATCCATAACCCAATTTTCCTAAGATATGGACAGACAGCAAGCTGCGTTATTTTACCCAGGAATTGAAGCCTGGCTCCTCAACCTCAGCTTTGATTTTGTGACCCTGTTCTGGATTTTCCAGCTGGTTCTGGATTTCTTTAGGACATGCCATTATCTTGTGCTTAGTGTAGGTCTACTACTTTTTGTCTGCTGCCTTACCTCTTACATTTTTTACTTTGAAAGCCAAGATGGCTTTTCACTGAATTAGGTCTATTCTCCTAGCATATTCTTCATACCAGGAGACAAGGCTGACAATAGATTTCAAACCCTTCTATTGGGTTCCAACTTGTTGAAGTAGGTTGGTTTGTCCTGAAAGATAGGCAAATCTGTAGCCCCTATACAGGTAGTAAAACCTTTCTGGATAAATAGTAAGAGGAAGTTAAGATTAAATCATTTTTTCCTCTGCCTTCCTATAGCAATTAATTGCATGTATATCAGTATATATTTAATTCTATTTTGGTTTACAGTTATTAACATGGATGTCTCCGCCAATAGATTATAAGCTCCTCTGTGATCGGGTCTATTTTTATCTATTTCTGCATTCCCAGTAACATTAGCATAGTGCTCTCCAAGTGGTAAACACATAGTAAATGACTGAAGAAATAAAGAAATTTAAAACCAGAGTTCATAAGATGCTTATTAATAGGATCAAGTATCTTATTTTCTTTATCTTTATTACACCATTAGTGTAATGCTATCCACATGGTAAAATACTTAGTATACATATGAAATAATAAATAAGAATAGAATTACAGTATCATTTTTCAAATGTCTGCATTAATAATTTTCATTTGTGATTTTTTTTCCTGCATAGACATCAGAAACTGCTGTTAGACTGATTGTTTGTGCTTAATTTTCATAGATGATGTATTATGACTTTTTATAGCCAGAATAACTACATCTGTGTTCAAGTCAAATACACTAAGCACTCATTATATGCTCTAACTTTTTGAATTCTTCAAAGAGATATGAAGATGAGAGATAAGATGAATCACTGCCTTCCTGCTTTTTTTCTTTCACTTGTTCTTTCTGCAGTGTTGATAGTCTAAAGAAAGAGATCAATGAGGTATTCAAGAATTATGAAACAAGACAAAAAAGAAGAGTATGGGGATATGCTCTCATAGTGCTCTGTGGGCAACTCCATGCTAGGGAAGGCTTGTCATCAGCTGCAGGAATTCTACCACTTAACTCTCCTTCCCTACATTGAACCTCGTGTTTCATTACATGATTTGAAAAAAAAAATTTTTTTTAGTAGTCTCCATACCTAGCGTGGAGCCAGCGTGGGGCTTGAACTCATAATCCTGAGATCGAGAACTGAGCTGAGATCAAGAGTTGAATGCTTAACAGACTGAGCCACCCAGACACCCCACATGATTTTTGATAATAAGATTTATTCTGGAACACAACTTTAGCATTACTCATGAACAGACTGCACTACTTCATGCTCTTCCCAGCAATGTCTGACAGTTTTTATTTCCTTGCATCACTGACAACACTATGTGTTACTTAAAAAATATTTACTAATTTTATATGTAAAGAATCAGAAAGTATTGGGCACTTGGGTGGTTCAGATGGCTAAGCATCTGCCTTTGGCTCAGGTCATGATCCCAGGGTCTTGGGATCGAACCCCGAGTCGGGCTCCCTGCTCATTGGAGAACTGCTTCTCCCTCTCCCTCTG
Organism: Callorhinus ursinus; assembly: GCF_003265705.2. Taxonomy (NCBI): domain Eukaryota; kingdom Metazoa; phylum Chordata; class Mammalia; order Carnivora; family Otariidae; genus Callorhinus; species Callorhinus ursinus. Next base: position 33,929,575 of record NW_027397067.1, read on the forward strand.
CCTGCCACTCTACCTGCTTGTGCTCTCTCTCTCTCTCTATCAAATAAATAAATAAAATCTTTAAAAAAAAAGAATCAGAGAGTATTGTTTTGTTCTGTAGTTCTTTGATTACTAAGATTGAGCAGTTTTCATATATTTATTCATCATTTGTTGTTCTTCTTTACTGATTGCTTGTTCATATCTTCTATTTTCTCTTGGGAATTCAATTTTTATGTTAATAACATGTGAAAGCTTTTTCTACAGCAAGGCCATTGCTCCTGTGGATGTCACTTACACTGAAAAAATTTCCCCAGTTGTCATTTGTTAAAAAGATTGTATTTATTTATTTATTTATGAGAGAGAGAGAGACAGAGACAGAGACAGAGACAGAGACAGAGCACGAGTGACAGGGATGAGCAGGGGGAGAGGAAGAAGCAGGCTTCCCACTGAGCAGGGAGCCAGATATGGGACTCGATCCCATCACCCTGAGATCATGACCTGAGCCCAAGGCAGGTGCTTAACCAACTGAACCACCCAGGCGTTCCCCCACTGTCATTTTTATTTCCATTAATTTTTTTTACTATTGTTGGTTGACCTAGATATTTAAGTTTTTCATAGTTCAATCAATTATTCTATTATTTCTTGGTTTGTAGCTTTGGTGTTTTGAAGGTTCTTCAATCAGATATTTAAATATTTACCTATTTTTCTAGTATGTTGATTTCATTGAAAAATTTAACCACCTTGGATTTATTGTGGTATATGGATGAGATAAGGGTCTTTTTTTTCCCTGAAGTAGCTAAATATTATTTCTGCGTGGTGTGATTCTGTTATGCATGTTTGATTTTGCTTACAACTTAGGTCATTTGTTAACATGATGGAAAATAACACATCCAAACAGCTTTACATGTGTCTGCCTCTAAAGGATATTAAAATACTTATTAATGATTTGAAGAAAGTATATTCTCTAGTCTTTGAGGGGTAAAAAATAAACTTAACTTAAGCCACTTAAACACTATTCCTCTCTGACATAATTGCTATTTCTACTTCTCATAGCAAAGGGATTAGCATCCCAGATGCCATTGTGAGAAACCTCTAGCAAGTGCACTTGTGTTGTGAGCATTCCAACACCTTCAGACATGATCTCTTGTCCATCAGTTCGCTCTTAGTATAAAGATACTCAAGATACTTGTAAAGATACAAGATGAGAGTGTGCACATATCTTCCCCCCTAGTTTAGGGCTTTACTCTTTTTTGTCCTTTCCTTTTTAATTGAATTATAATTGACATACAATGTTATATTAGTTTCAGGTGTACCAACACAGTGATCTGATATTTTTGTACATTACAAAATGATCACCTTGATAGGTCTAGTTACTATCCATCATGGATAAAGCTAGTACAATATTATTGACTATAGTCTCTATGCTGTGTATTACATCCTCATGACTTATTTATTTTGTAACTGGAAATTTGTACCTCTTAAGCCCCTTTACCCATTTTACCCAGCCCCTTGCCCCTCTCTCAGCTGGCAACCACCAGTCTGATCTGTGTGAGGGTATACACATATCTTTAAGACCCAAGGTACTCCATGAGTAACTTCTTTACTGAAATCAAGATTTGTAAGCAAAAATGCTTAAGGTCATTTCTCCTAACTTGTTTTAAGAATGGTATATATATGTGTATATATATATATATATCTTTATAATTTTATGCATTTTCTTCTTAGCTTTATAAATGTGTCCATACAATTCTAGGAACATATAATGAACTGTATTCTTGTAGTAGGTTAAATATCCATATCTGTGTTTCTATTTTGTTATAGTAGACCAGTCCTGCAATAAATGCATTTATTCATTTATATCTGTGTGTGTGTGTCTGTCTGTCCCTGTCTACCAACTAAGATTGAAAACAGCCAAATCTAGTAAGAGTAATAAGGAAATCCTCATACAGTGTCTCACAGAGAACAGTGTGTAATTAAGCATTTGTTATTTATGGATAATCATCAAGATTATGCTCACAAAATAAGTATTTCCATATGTATTCATTGTCTTAGATACAAAGAATGTTGATGACTTTCAGAGTGATTTGGGGTCATTATTAATCTGATGAGATATTCTTCAGTTGAATTTTTTTCTATGCTGTTTTTACTCTCATTTGTAAGCTTTTGTTAGTTTACTCACAATAAATGAAACAATTGACTAAAGTTTGGATTCTCTTTCTTTTTTATTGTTTTATATCTCTTCTGCAATGGGATCTCTACCAACTCAAAATAATATTTGTAAGAGAGAAAAACAACAAAAAGATAATTCATGAGCTATACTAGATATATACATCATTCCATCTAAAAACTTGCTATAAAGAATGACATAGAAAAGCAAAAATAATTGTTAAATTAGGAAGAAAGTTCGAGAGACCTGGAATCCCACTGTAGTTCAACTTTTTTTGTTGTTTTTTAGAGCCAGAATCCTATCTGTAGTCTAGGATTGACTTTGTGATGGGGAAAGGAGCAAAGGGTTGAGTTTCTAAGTACTTTAAAACTCCATGCTAAATTTTGATTATATCTAATTATTTACATTTTCAGGGGAGGTAGAGAGAAGTTTCATTGCTTTACTTACATATTCATAGGAATCTGTGACCACAAAATGGTGAAGAACCACTTCATATAGAGTAACCAGTTATAAGAAATAGAAATTTCCTCTTTTGAGTTATGTAAAAAAATTAAATTTAAAGAAGATGTTTATTTTCTTTCCTTTCATTTTCCCTAATTCTGCCTTTGATGAATTTAATGTTCTTAGAGTTATTTTCTAAAACATACAGAAATGAGCAATTTAGAAAATATCTTGGACTCACAAATCAGCAAAAGGATGCCATAAACGTTCAGCATGATATTTCTGAAGCAAGGGTAGGAGTGATGGGGCTGCATAAGACAGAAAATGGTAGGGAGTAGAAGCATCTTTCTACCTTTGAGCTTGTTGCTGGGCCTTTCAGCTGCCATTGTCATTCTGGATGATTGGAAGAGGGTCAGCGGCCAAACATCATGGAAAAATCACAAAATCCCTGCAGGATGTTCAAATCATTTACCTAAGTTGGCAAGGGAATAGGGCACACAGCAGGAGGGTGAGTCAAAGAAACATATGAGTTGCTTTCTCAGATGATCCAATGCCTTGTCCACATATCTTCTCTCAGCAGCTGCTTTTATCGGCTACTTCAGAGAAATTTGGAAAGCCCCCATAATGCACCTCATGAGTTCTGCCAAATAAATGAAATTCTGGCAGAAGCAGTAAGGGGAAGCATGCTCCCCAGTTGGCATTCAGCTTAGGGATAAAGTTTGATGGTCATCATATATCTTCGGTCACTTCTTTGCCTTCTCCATAGCAAGACTTAGAGATTTATATTTAAATTCTTAAGTTTAAGAATCCATTTTAACCTAAAAAATATGTGGGTCATTAAGTATTTTTCAGATGTCTATTGTGAAATTTGTTTTTTTAAATTGCTCAATTTTTTCCCAGAAAATATTTTCAAAAACTGTGTGTCCTGAGCAGATATATTTTGCAGATATCTTTCTGCAAAAATTTTTTTATACCTTTTATACCTTAAGCAGATATATGTTTCAAATTAAACTCATATCCCTCTTTCTTTGGCTCTCATGATGACTTTTGATAACTTTAGAATTAAAATCCTTTCAATGTGACTCATGTGAAATGAGAGGGTCATAGGACAGGTGTAACTGTTTCAGGCTTTCTCAATATCTGGCAAATATATAGTAATATACACAGATTACTTTTGCAAAGAAAGTATGTTCTATTTATATAATGCTTATGGGAGCAGAGTGAAAGTATTGTTTGGATCTATTACATTTTAATAAATAAGATTCTTTAAATTCTGGGCTCCAAATCAAAAATTCAAGTGAAGTCTTTTAGTATGGTTTTAACACAACCTTTATACAAGGCTCCTTCAAGAGCAATGAAGAATCTGTTTGATCTGTCTTTTTAAACTATGTTTATGTTTATTTAGAAGTTTTGACTGATTCTGTAACATTAGACAATACTAAGACTTTGGAATGGGTACAGGCTTTGGTCTCTAATATGATTTCTTATATTTAGTCATGGAGAAGGAAACTAAAGTAAATCACAAGACTACATACTAGACACAAGATTTAAATTTTGGATGTAGAGATGGCTTCAGAAAGAACTGACTTCAAGTTAAGGGCACGTCTGATAAAAGATTATATGATTTTTTATATGATTCTAAGTCCAAATGACTCCATTGTTTTTATAAACCATTCACAGGTGAATTTTCTTCAAAAATTTTGAATTACAGATTCTCTATTCAAGCTCACCAGTTATGACAACGGGGGGGAAAACCATTGGCTTTGCTAATGGGAGGAGGAAAAGTGGAAGCAATAACTAGAAGCAACATCTTCCCATAGAAAAGATACCATTTTTATCACAGAGAACACAAATGATAACAATGTTGAGCCAGTAGAATAATATTAAATGCAACTGTCATCTTAGCTGTATATTTGCCTTCAAGAGTAAGAAAATGAATTTCTCAATATCTATCTCAAGCTGCTCTTAGGTTATTACATTTGAGGCAAAATAATATTGCAAATAAGGCACTTAAGATTTTTGAATGTACATGGGCCTGAAACGATTTAATATTTAAAAAAAACCAGAGTACATAATAGACAAGAAAGGGATAAAGTTATTTTACTGGTTCAACTAAATTGAATAAAATGGAAACAGACACAAATCCCTAAGAAATTATTCAGTATACTTTAATTGCAATTATAAAGAATTCTACAAAATAAACTGAATTTAAGCACAGGTTTTACAAGCTTATGGATTACTAATTGAGTTAAGCATTAAGAATAAAAATTAAAACTTCACTCTACAGATTGAATTTGCAGCTATACTGCCTTGCTAGTATTGAAATAAATGTGTTTCTTAAAAATTGTTTTACTGGATTATGTCCAAAGCAGGGCAGTGTTCCTCGAGGAAGGAGAAGTTCCTTCCTGGTCCCATCAGAAGGAAGCTCTCACTATTCTGCCATTCAGAGGCTGGGGTGGCCGGTTGTTGTGCTGAATGGGGACAGCTTTGTCACCTTCAACAGTCGATAGAAGGCTTCGGAACTGTGCCAGCTGGGAGGGAGGATGAAATATTTAAAGAATCAAAGGCTATTAAAGTTACACAAAACACTGTATTTCCAGTATTGTTAATGCACTGATATTTAGAAAACTAAGTTGCTGATTGCAACGGTCTTACCAATGGGAAGGGAGGAAGTAAAAAAATCCCTTCACATTTATTTGAACTAGGTATTTGGTTTAGATTATTAATGATGGGCTGGATTAGAACGCCAACTTTCTCAGAAGGTCAACTGGGCTACCTTGGGTGAGTGATGTGCTGCTTGTTGCCTCAATTTCCATAAAGTAAAATTACAGTAACATTGACTATATTCACTGTGCTGTGCCTTTTATCCCTGTGACTTATTCATTCCATAACTGTACCTCCCACTCCCCTTCATCTAGTATGCCCATCCCCCCACCCCTTCCCATCTGGCAATCATCAGTTTGTTCTCAGCATTTACATCTTATTCTGCTAAAAATCTAGCCTGTTTGGAGGGACTTAAGCTATGGCCGAAAGCTTATTTTGGGAAGCCACAATGTGTGATAATTTATCAGCTCTCAGAATAATCACTTTCCCACCCCAAAATACATTCCTACCTTTTACTGAAAACACCACTTTACAAAAAAACCCTGTCATTTAATGTAGACAGATTTTTAAGAGTTCCACAAACACATCATCTGGCCTATAAAACTATGGAGATGTAAAAAAAAAAATCGCTGACTCCACCAAAAGTGAAAATAATGATTGCACCTGAAAAAAATTGGTGTGTCCTCAATATTTCAATACTAAGTATCGATTTAATATAGGTAAAATTTTATATGGATAATGTAGTATGAAGCAGACTCCTTAATACCTGATAGGAAAAATATTAAACACTATCAGCTATTTACATTGGGTTGTGAAGATTAAATGCGTTAGTCATATAAGTTCTTAGAATGGTACTCAGCATGTAGCATATGCTCAGTAAGTGTCTGTTACCAGCAGGCTACGTACATTGCCTGTCTTATAGATTTGTTATGAGAACTGGCCGACAAAACCTATGTAAGGCACCTAATAAAGGGAGTTGCTCAATCAATAGTAGTTATTATCATAATTATAAACAATAATTAAAGACATATCTTGTTGGATAGCTAAGAACTAAAGCTTCAAAAAAGAACAAAATCCTTTGTCAACTCTCAGGGTATCTCAGTTGCAAAACATACTTCCCCAAAGTCTTAGTAGAACTTCAGTGACAATCTTTTCTTTGTTTCTGAAACTTTTAGGAAGACACTTAACACAGATGGATTTTTCCTTAATAAGGTGGAAAAGATAGCAAGAGTCAGAATCTCATGGTTTTTTTTCTATATAAAGTAAAAAGCAGCATTATAATACACATTTCTTTTTGATTATTCAATAGACCTATGTCAGAAATGAATTTTTTTCAATAGGAATGGAAAACAAACTCCTTAAAAATCTATTTGAAATCATAACGTCCCCCATTAATACTATGAATTGACATGATATTACTGCTTTGCACTCCCAATTCCCACTCTTTCACCTTTGATACTCTACCTGTTCTGGGCTGATACTGATGGGGTCCTTACAGATGATCCAGGTTATACTCTCATAAAGGGGAGGATGAGTCAGAGAGCCAGAGTAGGTCCAGTAATCCAGGGATGAAGGAAGGAGAGTAGATGGGTCAAAATTTGTGAATGGGGCTCGTTTGTTCTGTAATACATCATTATATTATGATTTAAAATACTTACATCATATACATATATGACATCTATGTTATATTATCTTGGCATATATATTGTCTTAATATTTTAGCTGAGAATTTAACTTTTCTGCTATATATTATACACTGGTGTGTTTGTAGATATAAACAATAAAGGTAATAGAAGACTGAAAATTTGCTACACTCACATTTTGGCCAAATAATCTTCTTCCTTCCTCATTTGGTGGAATATAAGCAAAGGTTAAAAAATTTTTAGATAATCTATCCTCTCTAAAAGATATTTCAGTTCCAGAATAAAACCTTTATTGTTTCTTTAGGAATGAGGCCAGATACTGTTCCAGTGGCAAAACTATTATTGACATGCTTATTAGTTATGTTTTAGCCTTCTTTTATTTACTCATGTTCTTTTTTGATTGTTTATGAGTGGCATATTAATGGTATCTCAAAATAAGACCCTTAACTCCTGCATTTTTGTACTGCTAAAGAAACAGAGGTAATTTTCTTTGTGAAATGGGAAAAAAAATCACATTTTAGTTGGATATACTTTTTAAAGAAAATTTGAACGGCTATGGAACCTGTTCTTCTCTAGGCTAGTTCTTCTCATGCTGCTGAAGTAGAAAAAAAAATAACTGAGAAAAAGAAAAGAACAAAACAAAACAAATACCTGAGTCAGAGACCTTCTCAGAAGCAAGCAATATCTAAATACTACCTTGATTTTCAAATTGGTAGCTTTTGCTCTAGTCTTCCTACTCCCCACTTCTACATATTTAAATGATTTCAGTAGTTCTGTGGACTCTTGTTCTCTGACTTAAACAATGTCTTTAGTCTATTGACCTTGGTTTTAACTGTGTTTAGGGCATCAAGTACTTTCTGCAGTCTTGGGTTGGCCTGATCAACCTGGAGATTAAAAAAAAAATGTGAGTTAGAAATTGTTATAAAGTCAAACTATGTTTAGCTATTTTTTTTTCAATTAAAAACAGTAAACTGAAGAAAGGTAAGGTATTTTCTCTCTGCTTTAGGAGAGGGAATTTTGGTGGGCATATGTCCTGGCGGGCCCTTGTCCTCTATAAATTGTTCGTAATGCATAACCACTGTCAACCTAAAAACAAGAAACCAGCTCAAGAGGAAAGCGTTTATTTGAGATCAAAGAATTGCAATTCGGGGTACACAGATTGGGGTAGAAACCCAAACAACATTCTAATTACAGGACATAGACTCAGGGTTTTCATAGAAGAAAAGGAAGATCACGTAAGTGGTTTTTGAGAAGAGTTCATTGGTGCTGACAAGCAGGAAGGGATTCCTACTTTACTGATGGGTCAGGTGAAGTGGTCACTATGCAGAAGTTCACTTTTATCAGATCTCTCAAATACGATATTCTTGTTCTTGCTGACTTCTAGGAATGTTGGCAGTTTGGCCCAGTTCAAAGGTTCCAAAAGCAGGGTGTGCAAGGCAGTTCCCCTGAAATGGCTACTATGACTCCATTTTAAAATGGTTCTGTGTGTTATATTTCTCAGCACAGAGAAAGTGGCAAACAAAAAGCTTGGTTTTAATTTAATATGGGCAAGATGCTTAAGGACATACAAGTCAAAATCCAAGAACTCGGCAAAACTGTGACATAAAATACAACCTTTTACTTTTGGCCTGTTTTATTAGTTATAATTGGTACAGTGTATGGTGTGTTGTAAGTGTTCAATAAAGGTTAACTAGAATTACTATAATTCCAAAAGTTAGGGACCTGAGTGTGATATTTATCATAAGAAACATGTTTATGACACAGAGTTCCTGGAACCCTTGGAATTTCCGAAGTGAAGACGGCGAGATAAGGGTGTCTTTTGTTATGTTAATTAGGGCACTTTTGGACTGAATCTAAGAATGAGGGCTGGTTGCCCGGAGAACCAACCATGTGGTTAGAGGGTTGGAACTTTCAATTCTACCTTCAGACCTCTGGGGACAGGAGAGGAGACAGGGGCTACAGCTTGAATGAATGGCCAATGGCCAATGATTTAATCAACATGCTTAAATAATGAAGACTCTGTAAAAACCCAAAAGGACTGGGTATAGAGAGTTTCCAGATTGGTGGATTCAGGGAGATACAGGGAAAACATGTGCCTCCACAGGGCAAGGAAGCTCTTTGCCTTTCCCCATACCTTGCCCTATGCATCTTTTCCATCTGTCTAGCCCTGAGTTACATCCTTGTATAATTAACCGGTAAGTAGAATGTTTCTCTGGGTTCTGTGAGCTGTGCTAGCAAATTAATCAAACCTCTTCAAACCCAAGGAAGAGGTCAGGGGAACCTCTGATTTATAGTTAGTCAGGCAGAAGCCCAGCTAACAACCTGGGCTTGAGACTAACATCTGAAGTAGGGTGGGGGAATTGTAATCTTGCAAATCTGAACCCTTAGCCTGTGGAACCTGATGCTATCTCTGCGTAGACAGTGTCAGAATTGAGGTGAATTCCTGGACACCCTGCTTGTGTCTAAGAGTTGCTTGTTAGAGGTGGGGGGTGGGTCACTGCACATTGGAATTTGGTGGGTAGAACCCAAAAGACGCAAGTATACCCAATTTAATAATCACTTCCCTACAGAACTTTTCAGGGATACTCTTAGAGAGGATTTAAGCAACATCTGCCATTTTCAACATTAACTGAACTTTTTTCATGGAACAACGATCTTCTTAATATTTTTCCCTGATGATACATTAAATTGATAAATTCCTGAACCTATGAAGTAGGAAGTTTAGAGGAAAAGCAATTTGGAAAATCTGGAAAATAGAAATTCCCTCCCCCTCCAACACCTTCCCATTCTATCCCTACCTGAAACTTAATTCTCTCTTAAAAAGGGAAAAGCTTAGAGAAAACAGCAGCAAAGTACTAGGGAACTGTTTGCTCACCTGAAGCCATTAGCAGAAGGGAAAATTTTAAAAAAGAAAGACTCAAATATCTTTTTGCCTTATTTTATACTATTTTGGTGTTTGATTGGTAAGAAGTAGTGTTAGCCCAGCTCTGTAACTCTCTGTAACTCACCTTCATCAAAACACCGATAACTGCCAAACCATCAGCCTGTGGGACAGCTTCAGCAAAGCTGGAGTACTTTGCAGAATTCCAGTGAATCAGGTGAAGCTGAAAATGATAATGTGGTCAATTAGTTATTTATACCATTGTGAAGACAAAAAGTTATAAGTTAACTTGTTAATATTAGAAGATGTATCTTGGCTTAGGTAACATTTATATGAACCTTTATCCAGTGGGTAGGAAAGGCTATGTTCTCACTCTTAAGAAGGATTATGTACATTGGGTAGAGCAGGCCATTTGCAATTTCCACGGAACGAGTGAGTAAAATTTCTTTTCCCAAAATATCACAACTATTTATTATTACTCCTTTTTAAAAATTGCTTTGGTATGAAAAGATCAGGAATTCCAACTAGTTTTCAACAAAACTGAAATAACTTCTGTCAGGTGAGGTCCTTTTTAGTAACTATTTATAGGAAGGGGCTCCTGGACAGTCTAGGAGTCTTGGCCAAGAGCACATTTTCTCAAGCACATCTAGGCACCTGTCAGATCATTATGTCTAGCCTAACCTCCCTATGGAACTCTAGATCTGAATATCCAATATGATATAAGTCATCTTGATATCTTCTTGAATATCCCCACATGGATATCTAACAGGTATCTCAAACTTAATATGGCCAAAGTACAACTCTTGATTTCCTCCTTGCCAAATCTGTTTTATTTTCCCATCTTTGGAAAAGGTACCACCATCTACCTAAATTGCTCAATCAAAAAGTACAATAGTTATCATTAATTTCTTACTTTCCCCACTTATCAACAGCCATCTCTCAGCATATCTCATAGATTATACCTCCTTACTTGGTTCACAACTTCAAGTCTTTGCATTAGTTGCTGATTTTCTTTGGAATGTCCTTCCCCATAATCTGTCAATGGCAACCTTTTGTCTTGAATTAGGGCTGAACACAAATGCCACTACAGAAAGAATACTTTTCTGACCTCCAATGTAAAGTGATCATCTGGTCAATCATATCACTTTAAAGTAATTAATTCTCTACATACCACTTACTTAATCTCTCTCGCTTGCTCTCTCTCTCTCTCTCACTTTTCCTTCTCTCTCCTCTTCCTCCCTTCGCCCCAACTCCTGCTCTCCCCCCAATCCTCCCTCCTGTCCTCAATTGCATGTTGAATTTTGTGGCTAAGTGCCTCTCATCTCTAGCCTGGATTATATTTATTTTTCTTAAATTAGATGAGGAGATCACTGACTTAGATTTCTTAGATGCAACAAGATCTGCCTCTAAAAAGATAGTATTAATTTAGGCTCCCAGCCCATTTGACTTTAGTCTACTTTCAATTTTTTGAGGGAGAAATGGGAAGAAACATTTAATGGGTTTCTGTAGTATTAAAAGTTATTAGCCAAGCTTTACATGTAACATAAAGCCAACTATATTCGTGTAAAATTCGCAAATCTTCTATTAAAATAAAAAATGCACATACCCTGTAACCTAGCAATCCCTCTTATAAAAACATCTGCCCCACTTATGTGCTGTCACTAGTGCATAAGGTGTACGTACAGATGTACTTGTTGAAGACATTTTGGTAAAAGTAAAAAACCAATGGAACAAAAAGCAAAGGACATTATAATTGTCCATCAGTGGGGGCCAGTTAAATAAATTCTGATATATTCACACATTGAAATAAAATTAAAAGAATGAGGTAGAATTAACTCTATTGACTTGGAAAATGATTATGATAAATTAGTAAGTAGAAAAAAGGCACAAAACTACATGTATTACAAATTCATTTTGTGAAAGTCAAATAAAAAGTCAGCCTGTATATATGGGTACATATATATTTTATATTCATACATATATAGAGCAAAATTTCTTCTCTTTCAATCTCTCAGATGCTTTGTTGAGAGTTTGATATAAATATTCTTCATTTTTCTATGTATATACAGACAAAATATGATCCTTGAGAAGGATCATAGACTTCCACGTGAGGACAGTTCAAGAGGCTGGAGGTTGGTGACCTGCAGCAGGAACAGACCCTCATTTAGGTGCGTGCCACTCTGTGTCTGTTCCTATGATTAAACTCGCACTCTTGGTAGAGTCTTACTGAAGTGTTCCAGCCTGGCCACACCTGGGCCCCCGGTGTGTCCAAACTTGACCATTTGAATAAGAAGCAAATGGTGTGGTTAGTTTAGAGTCAGAGCTTTAAAGGAGAGCAGCACCTCCTCTTGAGGCTAGCCTGATGTTAAGGTAACCGTTTTTGAGCCATTTTGAAGACAAAGATGATTCTTGGGCTCAAGAGCTCAACTCCAAGTTGCCTTTTTCACATGAAAAATTTCCTTCTATTACCCCACTTGGTATGTAGGTGTTTGATTTTAATGCGGCCTGGGAGTTCCTTATAGGGATGAGAATGCTCATTCCTTTGGAGCCATTATAAGGGTGATTTATGTAATAAAGCAGCTGCTTCCGAAAATAATTCTCAGTGTAATTATCTCTTGCTTACTGAGTTACATTACCTCTGCAGAATATTTGACTCCATCCACTATGTGTTCAGAACCATAGTCATTTGTGCTGCCCCAGTGAAAATGGAACTGACAGAGCCTATAGCTTTCAGAAAGAGGACCGCCTTTCAGCACTAGAAGAAAAAAGGAACTACTATTAGTTTTATGATTGTAAGCTCTTGCTTATCTTTGCATTTAACATAAGCCAACACTAAATTGGATTAAGTAGAACTGAAAACAAACACTAGTGCCAAAGTTTTTTTCTTGTTGGATTTCTGCCCCCACATCCATGATGATGGTATTCATTGTATAGTGTGTCTCTGACCATTGCATTGAGTTATATACAGTTCTTAGCACATAAGCTGTAATTTTATCTTTTTCTTTTTCTTTTTTTGTTTTTTAAGTGGACTGCATATCCACTGTGGAGCTCAACATGGGGCTTGAACTCACAACCCTGAGATCAAGACCTGAGCTGAAATCAAGAGTCAAATGCTTAACCGACTGTGACACCCAGGAGGCCCTAATTTTACCTTTTTCTGCTGCCAAGGAAGTATATCGGAAGGTGAGTGAATTATACTTTTACAGGGCTTTCCTTGAATCTGCTTTAATGTGCAAGTTTATTCATTCATTCTTTCAACAGAGACTATATAGACAGTATGCATTAAGATCTTCAGTAATTTATTTTGAGTAACAAATTACACATCACATACTTTGTAACTAGTCAAGACACAATGAGTATCTCGACACCTTTGTTGAGAATGCCTGTCCAGGGACCAAGAGAAAGTGCCAGGGGGGCAATGGGGTCACTTTAAAAATTTTAACATTGAATGACTTTGTCATTTCCAAGAGTCTATGTAATCATATGATTAATTAAACACACATAATACCAGATCTAATCTAGTATTAACAATGGCCATAGCCCCAAAGTGCCTAAAATTTAGGCTCAGAACCTTGTAGCAAAGTGCCAGAACAAGTTTTGCCTTTTGTCAGTAGAGCTATCTTATGAAATTGTCATTTAATAAATTATTTAAGAAACATTTATGAGAATCTTACCATGTAGCAGGAAATGTGGCTAAGTTCTGGGGTATGAAGAATTCAGTCACTACAGTTTAGTAGGGGAGGGGGAGATACATAAGTATACTTATGCACAGAATAAATCTTCCAAGATTTATGTAAGACTCATTTTCTTACTGGTACCCAAGTACTTTACAATGATAGAGTCATTTTTCTGGACACACAAAATACATTCTTCACTCCATTTCTCTTTCCTACTGTGTTCCTCCATCCTCATTCCAATTAGGAAATATTTGCCTTTTCAGTTTCTATTTCACTATGATGGCTCATTAGACATTCTTGGAAAAAATACTGTTTATTCAGAGAGTGTGAAGTGAGTATACAGATATTAGAGGGACGCCTGGGTGGCTCAGTCAGTTAAGCATCTACCTTTGGCTCAGGTCATGATCCCAGGGTCCTGGGATCGAGTCCTGCATGGGGCTCCTTGCTCGGCGGGGAGTCTGCTTCTCCCTCTGCCTGCCACTCCCCCTGCTTGTGCTCTCTTTCTCTCTCTGGCAAATAAATAAATAAATTAAATATTTTTAAAAAAAGATATTAGAGACCAGAAGAGATAGGATGGTGTCATGGATGAGAAGGGTTGAAAAAAGATGGAGCTGGGGGTTCCAAAAATCATCTTTACCACATGGGGGCTTTCCAGAAGTCCAAGATGCTTCACCAGATTGCAGCAAATTTATACACGTGCACTACACATGTGCACAAAAGACTGAGGATGGCATTTTGTGTTTCTTAAAGTCCTATTGTTTAAATTTTCCTAGTAGAGTCAAAGAAAATAAACCCGAAGGTCTTTTGGCTCACCTGATCGGTTATCATTGTCCTCATAGTTTACATGGAAAGAATGCCCCACGTTGATAATTTCTTTGGCTGTGGCTGGATCATAGGAGACATTGATAGGTTTAAGAGAACTGTCATGTTTCGTTTCACTGGTTTTAATGTCAATTGGAGATTGCTTATTTCCATTTGCAATGGGGTACAGCTTGCCCCATTGTTCAGGACCTACCAAGGCAAACACATGCATACAATCAAAACTTCATCAAATGTTTGACTCCCAGTTTTAGGAGTGTAACCATCTCTTTGCTTACGAGACTATGATTTATTTAGGTATCTTAAATGGTATTCTGTTTAACTTAATGAAAATTCAGCATTTGAGAATGCACCTTTTCTATACTATCTTATAAAATAATATATTTGTCAACACAACTATAAATATTTTACTATTAGTACTAGATTTCTTATATATAACATATATATATTATATACAAATATGTATGTATGTATATACATATATGTTGTACACTACAGATATATATATTAGCACCCTCTCTATATATTATATACTACATATATATCTCTCTATATATTTTAGTATTCTCTCTCGCTATATATAGAAACCCACATATATATATAGAGAGAGAGAGAGAGAGATAGAGAGAGAGAAAGAGAGAGATTGAGAGAGAGGAAGAGACAAAGAACACATTTTGTAGACAACTGTATCCCAAAGGACCAGTGCTAAGAGGACACGCGGAGTTATTATGATTATTCAGGTCAGGCAATTCAAACCATTGACCTGTGCCTGTGCAGTTACTCTATTTTGTTTCATTTATTTTTAAAATGCTCAATACCCCTTTTATTGGAAAAGGCAATGAGCTATTATTTTGGTCTACATGAGCAGAAGAACTCTTACCGTTTTTGTCATCATATCCCCAGTCGGAACTTGCCATGATCTTCTACTTAGTTTTCTTTTTTGCAAACAAAGATAATACCTGGAATAACTGACTGCAAGCCAGCATGCAGTAAACAACAGAAACCACCACTTGTGGGTTTTTATAGGAACTTCTCTGCCTTTAATAGGCCACTATTTCATCATCTCTGCCTATCAGGAAGTATAAATAAGTAAAAAAAAAAAAAAAAAAAGCTGTTGTAAAAAAAGCCCACGAAGGTCAATTCAGTTCCAATTGTTTTATTTTCTTATATTGTAAGAGAGAAATATCAAAATTGTAGGTTTTATAAAACCAAGCCCTGTTTCTCTCAAGTTAGTAGATGATATGGCTGAATATTATCGTATATAAGTCTTTGGGTTTCCTAAATTTAAAACGGATTTGTGCACTTGATATTTCCAATGTTACCCTTGCTGGAACTTAAGCAATACTACCAACAGTATTTTAGTAAAGAGAATAATTCGTATGTTTACAGGATGATTGTAACTAGTATCATGATGTTAATTTAAAATCAGATAAACTAATTCTTTGTAATGTATATTATCCATAAAGTGCATTTCATAGACACACAGAATGAAAATAAAGTCCTTCATTTTAGAGCAATATTAGAACTCATAAGTGGAGACAGTTTTATTAATATTGAAATTGAATAGAGCCCAATATTTATTTTACACATCAAGTTCAGCTCTACTGAAATAGAAACCTGTCTTTTGCATGCTTCTTCATGACTTTTAAAGCAATTTCACGACCACCACACACACAGAAATCCTATCGAGTAAGAATTATCATTTTGTAGCTGAGAGATATTGAGGGACTTCTCCACAACCAGTAAGAAGTCAAGAAGCCAAGACTTCATCAGGACCTTGTCCACTTGCTTTCTTCACTGTATCCACTGTGCGAGCTGTGAGATGGGTGACCCCCTAATTCTCCTCTTACACCTACATTCTCTTAAGCCCAATTTAAGCTTGAACGAAGGTGAGAATTGCCACCTGGTGAGTGATGAGAGGATCTATCGGGCTTTCCACGTAAGCAAAGAAAACCAACTGGGAAGTGTCTGACTCTGGCTAGGTCCACATATCCAAGGCTCTAAACATGCTCAAAGAAAATACAAGCAGAAAAATGTGCTTCCAGAGTAATGCTTTTTCATACCACGGTAGTCATTGTCTCCTTTCATGTTCTCCAGTTGTCTGGGGTGCCTGGGCTCTCTGGAGGACGAGGAAGATTAGGTGCAATTTTTAGCAAGGCTGACTAGAGACACAATGTTTGTCCCTTTTTGGCTAATAATGGCCAACTGCCCCAGATACAGAGTGGACTATGGCTCATGACCTTTGTGGTGAGAGGTCCAAGCTTCCATTCTACGCTCTGGTAGGCAGAAGGAACTATTACTTAAAGGGAACTTTTTTTTTTAAGGTACCATTTATTGAGAGCCCAGTATGTCTCAAATGCTGTGCTGAAAACTTTACATGTATTAATTCATTTAATTCCCACAATAGCCAGATTAGGCATTACAATCTATATTCTGCATAAGAAGAAGGCTTTCTAGAGGTGAAGACACCTCCTAGGGTTACAAAGCTTGTAATTGGCTGCTTATATCCCATAAGCCTAGAGTTTAAATCTAGGCCTGTCTAACTCCAGAGTTTATCTTCTTTCTTTACTGTCCACTGTCAATAAATGCCCAATGACCTTCCCTTGATTCTATTTTCTGGAGGACTGGATTAGTTGATCTGTTCTGGTCTGGCTCAAGATGACCATTAGCCAGACTTGATTGTTGGGCTTACTTCATTCCAGACTTAGAGTCTCAGTTTAGCCAAAAGCTCATGGAGTAGAAGGTACACTTTGCTTCGCACTTGCTTCCTAATATTTGCTATTTTGCTAAAGATGACTAAAAACAGAACTACTATATTGATCGACATATTTGAAAAACGTATTTGAAAAAGACGACCTCTTTTCATTATATGATTATGTGATGATTCATCGCATGAATATTTTAACATTCATATGGGATGGTAATTCATTTAAAGTTTTTGGCACAAAATTACTTGGAGCCCTAACTATTATGGCCTTTTATTCCAATACATACCTGGGTGTGTTTTTGTACAAGCAGAAAACTATATAGAGAAAAGATATAAAATTTAATGAATACCTACGGTTTGAGTCCTAACACCCCACCCATTTACTTTTATCCCTCTTTTTCTGCTTACAAACTTTGCCTCTTTCTTGGATTGAGTAATCCAAGATGTCTCATTTTGCGTTCACTTCACTTTCACCTACAGCCTCCCTCTCCCATGTCCTGTTCCAGGGCCGTGATCTTTGGACTGCTTTTGCATACCAAGGAGTTCAATTTACTCAGTCTCTGCTCTTCTAAACTAACATTTTATTTCCTAAGGCCATCAAATATTGATGAAGACTATTTGTTTTTCCTGATAAAATATTCCAAAGAAGTCTAAACATACTTGAGAATGAATCATAAGCAACAAGCCTGAGGGAAAAATCTATTTTTTAAAAAAGTAATGCAAAAGTACATAAATAATTTTGGTAGAGAATTGCTTAACTAATAACATTAAGAAATACCAAGTTATATGTCAATTATATCTTAATAAAGCTGAGAAAAATAAAAATAAAAAAGATTTTAATACTTTAGAGATTACTAAATGTTGAAAGTATGATGCACAGAAGGTTTAACTTTAATAATTATATTGGTTCAGTTCGAAAATTTGGTAAAAATGTACTAATGGGCCAAGGGGGAGAAAAGAAAGGTTTCCTTTGTTACCTTATGAAATGGAATCAGAGGCCAGATATTACAGAAAAAATGTAAAGATGAAATGTTGATTATCCTAAGGGGATCCACCCTTAAACTCTATGCCACAGTTTTGTCTCTTGGCCTTCATAATAAATGAAATTTTTGCAACAAACAAACAGAAATATCAGGAGTGCTGGGAGATTGACTATTACTGGAAGAAGTGTTTCTCCGTGCACTCATGCAAGGGGGTGGTAGGTTGGCTAGAAAAGGCTACTGTTTATAAGGCAATTTTCTTCTGTCAAGTCTTTGGAATAATGAGCTCCTTCAATCCTCACAGGGGTTAAGTTAGTCTCACCTCATTCTTTTTTTTTTTTTTAAGATTTTATTCATTTATGAGAGAGAGAGAAAGAGAGAGAGAGAGAACGAGCGGTGGAAGGGGCAGGGGGAGAGGGACAAGCAAACTTCCCGCTTAGCAGGGAGCCCTACAGGGCTCGATACCATGAGAGACTCTATCCCAGGACCCTGAGATCATGACCTGAGCTGAAGGCAGATGCTTAACCCACTGAGCCACCCAGGCGCCCCTCCCCCCACTTAACTCTTAAAGAGAAATAACTGAGGCTCACAAAATCCAAGGAGAAAAACCAGGATTTTAACCCCTTTCTGGTTACCTTGAGCGCCCGTGTGTGCTTCCTCTTCTCTATACCATCATGCTTTTAACAGGCTGTCTATAAAACATTTGCTTTCCAGTCAGCTAATATTTATTACGATTATTTATTGAGTAACATCAATTAACTTTGCTGAAGATTTTTCAGTGCCCTGAAATGTTTTCCAAAAAAGCCACAACATTTCCTCAGTGTTTTGCAAAATTTAGAAACCATAATTAGCTGATTTTACATTATATTTAAAAGTCTTAGCATTTCTTATTTGAACTTTTGCCTTCTAGTTTCTTAAATGAACATTTTTCTCTGGTTGCTCCTTTAACATTTTAAAGTTAAAAACATGAACTCTTACGTAGATGAAGAAATTACAGGGAGTCTCGAACTTAAGTTTGTGATTAAAAAGAACTCTCTGGTGTAAAAGGATGTAAACATGGGAAAGAGGGCTGTGCCTCATTATGGTAGAGATCTACTAAATGCCACTGGAAAGAAATCCAAAAGGAAATAGCTGTTCTCTAAAGCTTAGAGTTCCACAAGGACAAGGTGGCTTCCCTGAGATCCATATTTTCCCCCAAATAAGGAAATCAAGTGTCATTTTTATTTTTTATTTTAAATATTTTATTTATTTTTTATTTGAGAGAGAGTGAGAGCATGGAGGGGGAGGGGACCCTGGAATCATGACGTGAGCAGAAGGCAGACGGTTAACTGACTGAACCACCTAAGCACCCCTCAAGTTTGGCATGACTTTTCACATTGCTCGCTAACTTCCCTGCCCCTCCAGAAGAGGTACTCTTCACGGTGGCAAGATAAACCTTTTATCTGGTGGAGAAGAGGGTCATGGAAAATGGTGATACTCGTTCAGACTTTTCGGCAGTAAGACAACTGGAGATTATGATGAATTAATTTAAATGGCAGAATGGTTTATCTGGATCTCACAGCTATAATTCCCCCAAACTGGTTTTCTCTCGTCTTGTAACGAAACGTCTTACCAACTTTATTCTTTCCAACAGATTGTCTTTATTTTCATCCGTATTCGGCTTCTTTGCCTGTTCAAAAGCTTCTGCTCCCGCTGTCCCCTCTGGATGGCTCTGCATCTAGACTTTTGCACAAGATCACCTCCTCAGAGATAATTTTTCCTGACCTCCAAATGCAACATGTCTGCCCTCTTCCCAGTCACTCTGTTCTATCATTCTGTCTTCTTTCTTTCACATTTGTTGCCGCCTGACATTGTTTGCATTCTGAAATTAATTTCTTTACGTCCCTAATATCTATAACCATCTTTATAATGACACCTCCATTTTATTTCTTAAAACCCACTGAGTTCACTTACAACATGCTTGGAAAACGGTGGTGCTCAATAATATTTCACTAAAGTGAGAGAGGGGGATTAAATGATCATTTTAACTTCAGTTATTGTATTTTTATAAAGACTTAGAAGGGCAGAATGCTTAGCAGGGACTGTGTCTTCCCAAATGCACAGATCTGAATTCAGGGGTGTGTGCCACCCAACTCATGTTCATATTTAGAACTAAGGAAAAAGGGCCTTTCCCCTCTCAGTTTTGTTAATGGGAGGAAGTAAGTGACTTGTCTGTGTTTGCCAGTCATTGCCGGGAGAGTGAGAATGTTGGTCTTTATAAGTGTCAAAGTTTTTGACACTTTTTATGTGTCAAAATTTAATTCTTCAAATGTGGTTTGAACTTTTGGTGTAAAAATTTCAAAGACCCATACTCTCTTGGATCTGTAATTAAAGAAAATTATTGCTGTAATTAAAGAAAAAACTTTCAACCTTATATTTCCTATCTTGGAACATATTTTTGAATGCAATTTTTTAATGCACTAATGAATATTTCTTATTAACAACTAAGTCAACTCTACATAGGTAACTATTTTAATTCACAGCACACAGCATTTACAGTTTCTTACAATTTCATGTTTTTAAAAACATTAAATTTTAAATACATCTAGTTGACTGTCATGCTTATTGAAATTACAGGTTGGAAAGATATACTGTATATACTAAGAACATAGGCTAGTGCATTTTTAAGCTAATGGTTAGGAAGCTCTTTACTGGATGAGTGGGTAACCTGAGCAGGTTAATTGTACCATCCTTATATTTATTTTTATAGCTGACAAAATACTATTTGTATCTTTTCTCTTGTCACTGTTTGGAGGAATTGATGAGCCCTTCTATAACAGATGACATTTTTTTTGAAGCAATATTTTTCACCTAAAAATAAAATAACATGAATAATGCTTTGTAAACCATAAAATTTCATACAAATATAAATGATGAACTTCAGCCTCAAAAAAAAAAAAAAAAAGAGTTTGATTTTAGGGACTCTTGGGTGGCTCAGTCCGTTAACCTTCTGCCTTTGGCTGGCTCAGTCCGTTAACCTGCCTTCAGCTCAGGTCATGATTCCGGAGTCCTGGGATCGAGTCCCACATCAGGCTCCCTGCTCATTGGGGAGCGTGCTTTTCCCTCTGCCTCCGCTGCTCCCCCTGCTTGTGCTCTTTCTCTCTCTCTCTGACAAATAAATAAATAAAAACTTTTAAAAAGTTTGATTTTCCCCTGAAACAAATAATAATTTATATGTTAATGGAAAAAAAGTTTGATTTATCTCCTGGGTCAGTACATGATTAAGTAAAATAAAGTAGTTCAAGTGATTGCGTGTGGCCTGAAATTCAAACAATTGCATAATAGAAATCTGCTTGCCACAGATTAAACTAAATCCTATAGGATAAGTTCTCAAGGGTAAATATTAAGGGAGGTGAAGTTCAGTCATATCAGTCACCTTGTCAAAATATCTTTCATGCAACCTTTTTGGGTCCATCTACCTAAAATTTACCTTAAGATTTAAAAAAAGTTTCTGCCAACCCCCTTAACAATTTTGTTAGCTTTTAAGCTCTTTTATCAAAGACTAGATTTTTAAAATACATCTGCGGTTGAATATATCCTTTTTTTTTTAAGATTTTATTTATTTATTTGACAGAGAGAGACGGCGAGAGAGGGAACACAAGCCAGGGGAGTGGGAGAGGGAGAAGCAGGCTTCCCGCTGAGCAGGAAGCCCGACGTGGGGCTCGATCCCAGGACCCTGGGATCATGACCTGAGCCGAAGGCAGATGCCTAACGACTGAGCCACCCAGGCGCCCCTGACTATATCTTTTTTAAATAGTGTTAATGTATAGTCTGTAGGTCACCTGCCTCAAATTCATGTGTGTGAATTAAATTAAATGCACATGTGTTTGTATTTTAACCAATCCCTTACTTTTGTGAAATGACCTAAGCTGATTTGGATGACTAACAAATATCAAGCTCTCTTGGGAAGTATTGGTAGGATTTTTTTGTTTGTTTTGTTTTCAAGATTTATTTGTGTGAGAGAAAGTGAGAGAGAAAGTGAACGTGGGAGGGAGGGGTAGAGGGAGAGAGAGAGAATCTCAATTAGACTCCCCGCTGAGTGTGGAGCCCTGCAAGGGGCTAGATCTCATGACCCTGAGATCATGACCTGAGCTTGAAATCAAGAGTCAGAAGCTTAACCTACTGAGCCACCCAGGTGCCCCAGTATTGATAGGCTTTTTAGATGTATCTGAGGGTTATGTGAATCTAGCTCTGTAATCTAATTACCAAAAGATATGTTTCAATGAGAGCAAGTCTCTGACCAATCTCCCCAACTGTATATTCATGATTAGCAAACAGGCACAAAAAAGTCATATGACTTGTCTGTAGTTTCAGGAAGGCCCAACTACAAGTGAGGCTCACCCACCAGCACCTTGTACGAAGGACTCATTCTAAACAGGCTTCAGTGACATCAGGACTGGTGTACTTTGTTGTTGGGTCAGGCACCTGGATCCACTGGGGCCGAGTGGGGCCCTGACTTACAAAGTACATCAATGGTATTCAAGTACTGGACTTGTCCACTCATGTATCTTGTTTATGCAAGAGCTATAAGTCTAGCAAAATTTCCTAGTCAGTTACAAATCTGGTACCACTAATTTCATGAGTATAAAATTATTTCTAACATATTTTATAGTAAATAACAAGCCTTTCAGTGTTGATTCAGTTGCAAATATGCTAAATAGCCTCCTCTGAAGATGCTAGATCCTAATTAGGATGCTGCCAAGCATTCCTATTAAGCATTAGATTATCTGAACAAATACATTATTTATACTAAAAGAATATACAAATATAACACCTAATGAATCAAAATCTCTGCATATGAGGCCTTGGAACCTGTATTTTTTATGCTAAAACACAGATTTAATTAAATTTAAGATCATAACACTTAACTTAGTTATGAACACATAGCTCAAAATTTCTAAAACACTAATGAAAAAATAGTTGCCTTAATGTTTTCTTTTCCACACTCAGAGGACCCCTGTTTCTCACCCATTAAGCTGTCTATAATCTACATCAATTTGGTAAAAGTGTTTCTTTACATCAAAGTTTGAAACATTTATCTTTTTCTCCCCACCTGATCCCTCCAGAATTCTGAAACCTATTAAATATTCTTATTTTTCATAACAATGTATGTATTTGCATAATAAGTAAGTCCAATAAGTATCTATTGGATGCCCAATACATCTAACCCCTGATTCTTTTTTTATTTTAATTTTTAAATTTAAATTCAATTAATTAACATATAATGTATTACTAGTTTCAGAGATAGAGTTCAGTGATTGATCAGTTTTATACAGTACCCAGTGTTCATCATATCACGTGCCCTCCTTAATGCCCATCACCCAGTTACCTCATCCCTCCAGTCACCTCCCCTCCAGCAACACTCAGTTTGTTACCTATGATTAAGAGTCTCTTATGGTTTGTCTCCCTCTATGATTTCATCTTGTTTTATTTTTTCCTCTCTTCCCCTGTGATCCTCTGTTTTGTTTCTTAAATTCCTCATATGAGTGAGATCATATGACAATTGTCTTTCTCTGATTGACTTATTTCTCTTAGCGTAATACCCTCTAGTTCCATGTAAGTCATTGCAAATGGCAAGATTTCATTTTTTGGTGGCTGAGTAGTATTCCATTGTGTGTGTGTGTGTGTGTGTGTGTGTGTGTGTGTGTGTGTATACACCGCATCTTCTTTATTCATTTATCTGTCGATGGACATCTGGGCTCTGTCCATAGTTTGGCTATTGTGGACATTGCTGCTATAAACATTGGGGTACAAGTATTCCTTCAGATCACTACATTTGTATCTTTGGGGTAAATACCCAGTAGTGCAATTGCTGGGTCGTATGGTAGCTCTGTTTTCAACTTTTTGAGGGACCTCCATACTGTTTTCCAGAGTGGTTGCACCAGCTTGCATTCCCACTGACAGTGTAGGAGGGTTCCCCTTTCTCCACATCCTCACCAACATCTGTCATTTCCTGAGTGGTTAATTTTAGCCATTCTGACTGGTGTGAGGTGGTATCTCATTGTGGTTTTGATTTGTATTTCCTGGATGCTAAGTGATGTTGAGCATTTTTTCATGTGTCTCTTGGCCATTTGTGTGTCTTTGGAGAAATATCTGTTCATGTCTTCTGCCCATTTCTTGATTGGATTATTTGTTCTTTGGGTGTTGAGTTTGATATGTTCTTTATAGATTTTGGATACTGGCCTTTTATCTGATACGTCATTTACAAATCTCTTCTCCCATTCTGTCAGTTGCCTTTTGGTTTTGTCAACTGTTTCCTTTGCTGTGCAAAAGCTTTTTATCTTGATGAAGTCCCAATAGTTCATTTTTGCCTTTCTTTTCCTTGCCTTTGGAGATGTGTCTAGCAAGAAGTTGCTGCGGCTGAGGTCACAGAGGTTTCTGCCTGTGTTCTCCTCCTAGGATTTTGATGGATTTCTGTCTGACATTTAGGTCTTTCATCCATTTTGAGTCTATTTTTGTGTATGGTATAGGGAAATGGTCCAGTTTCATTCTTCTGCATGTGGCTTTCCAATTCTCCTAACACCATTTGTTGAAGAGACTGTCTTTTTTCCATTGGATATTCTTTCCTGCTTTGTCAAAGATTAGTTGACCATAGAGGTAGTGATCCATTTCTTGATTCTCTATTCTGTTCCATTGATCTATGTGTCTGTTTTTGCTCCAGTACTATACCGTCTGGATGATTACTGCTTTGTAGTAGAGCTTGAGTCCTGGATTGTGATGCCCCCAGCTTTGGTTTTCTTTTTCAACATTCCTTTGGCTATTTGGGGTCTTTTCTGGTTCCATACAAATTTTAGGATTATTTGTTCCATTTCTTGAAAAAAGTTGATGGTATTTTGACAGGGATTGCTTTGAATGTGTAGATTACTTTAGGTAGCATAGACATTTTAACAATATTTGTTCTTCCAATCCATGAGCATGGAAACTTTTTCCATTTCTTTGTGTCTTCCTCAATTTTTTTTTTTAAAGATTTTATTTATTTGTCAGAGAGAGAGAGAGAGAGCACAAGCAGGGAGGAGTGGCAGGGTAGAGGGAGAAGCAGGCTTCCTGCTGAGCAAGGAGCCTGATGCGGGACTTGATCCCAGGACCCTGGGACCACGACCTGAGTGGAAGGCAGACACCCAACCAACTGAGCCACCCAGGTGTCCCTGTGTCTTCCTAAATTTCTTTGATGAGTGTTCTATAGTTTTCTGAGTACAGATCCTTTGCCTCTTTGGTATCTTATGGTTTTGGGTGCAATTGTAAATGGGATCAACTCCTTAATTTCTCTTTCTTCTGTCTCAGTGTATAGAAATGCAACTGATTTCTGTGCACTGACTTTATATCCAGTCACTTTGCAAATTCCTGTATGGTTCTAGCAATTTTGGGGTGGAGTCTTTGGGTTTTCCATATAGAGTATCATGTCATCTGTGAAGAGTGAGAGTTCGACTTCTTTGCTGATTTGGATGCCTTTTATTTCTTTTTGTTGTCTGATTGCTGAAGCTAGGATTTCTAGTCTGTTCTAGTTGAACAGCAGTGGTGATAGTGGACATCCCTGCCATGTTCCTGACCTTAGGGGAAAAGCTCTCCGTTTTTCCCCATTGAGAGTGATATTTGCTGTGGGTTTTTCATATATGGCTTTTATGATATTGAGGTATGTACCCTCTATCCCTACACTCTGAAGAGTTTTAATCAAGAACGGATGCTGTACTTTGTCAAATGTTTTTTCCGCATCTATTGAGAAGATCATATGGTTCTCGTCCTTTCTTTTAGTAATGTAGTGTATCACATTGAATGATTTGTGGATGTTGAACCATCCTTGCAGCCCACTTGGTCGTGGGGAATAATCCTTTTAATGTACTGTTGGATTCAATTGGCTAGTATCTTGGTGAGAATTTTTGCATCCATGTTCATCAGGGATATTGATCGGTAATTCTCCTTTTTGGTGGGATCTTTGTCTGGTTTTGGAATCAAGGCAATTTCTGTCCTCATAGAAAGAGTGTAGAAGTTTTCCTTCCATTTCTATTTTTTGAAACAGCTTAGAAGAATAGGTATTAGCTGTTCTTTAAATGTTTGGTAGAATTCCCCTAGAAAGCCACCTGGCCCTGAGCTCTTGTTTGTGGGGTGATTTTTGATTACTGCTTCAATTTCCTTGCTGATTATGGGTCTGTTCAGATTTTCTATTTCTTTCTGTTTCAGTTCTGGTAGTTTATATGTCTCTAGGAATGCATCCATTTCTTCCAGATTGCCTAATTTGTTGGCATATAGTTGCTCATTTTATGTTCTTATAATTGTTTGTGTTTCTTTGGTGTTGGTTGTGATCTCTCCTCTTCATGATTTTATTTATTTGGGTCCTTTCTCTTTTCTTTTTGATAAGTCTGGCTAGGGGTTTTTCAATCTTATTTATTCTTTCAAAGAACCAGATCCTAGTTTCATTGATCAGTTCTACTGTTCTTTTGGTTTCTATTTCATTGATTTCTGCTCTAATCTTTATTAATTCTCTTCTCCTGCTGGGTTTAGGCTTTATTTGCTGTTTTGTCTCCACCTCCTTTAGGTGTAAGTTTAGGTTGTATATTTGAGACCTTTCTTGTTCCTTGAGAAAGGCTTGTGTTGCTATATACTTCCCTCTCAGGACAGCCTTTGCTGCATCCCAAAGATTTTGAACAGTTGTGTTTTCATTTTCATTGGTTTCCATGAATTTTTTTAATTCTTCTTTAATTTCCTGGTTGACCCATTCATTCTTTAGTAGGATGTTCTTTAACCTTGATGTATTTGAGTTCTTTCCAAGTTTCCTCTTGTGATTGAGTTCCCGTTTCAAAGCACTGTGGTCTGAAAATATACAGGGATACAATCTTTTGGTACTGGTTGAGACCTGATTTGTGACCCAGTATGTGATCTATTCTGGAGAATGTTTCATGTGTACTCGAGAAGAATGTGTATTCTGTTGCTTTAGGATAGAATGCTCTGAATATATCTTGAAGTCCATCTTGTCCATTGTGTCATTCAAAGCCCTTGTTTCCTTGTTGATCTTCTGCTTAGATGATCTGTCCTTTGCAGTGAGTGGGGTGTTAAAATCCCCTACTATTATTGCATTATTCTCGATATGTTTCTTTAACGTTGTTATTAATTGGTTTATATAATTGGCTGCCCCCCTGTTAGGGGCATAAATGTTTACATTGTTAGAGCTTCTTGTTGGATAGACCCTTTAGTTATGATATAGTGTCCTTCCTCATCTCTTATTACAGTCTTTGGTTTAAAATCTAATTTGTCTGATATAAGGATTGCTATCCCAGTTTTCTTTTGATGTCCAATAGCATGATAAATGGTTTTCCACCCCCTCATTTTAAATCTGGAAGTGTCTTTGGGTCTAAAACGAGTCTTTTGTGGACAGCATATTGATGGGTCTTGCTTTTTTATCCAATCTGATACCCTGTGTGTTTTGATTGGGGCATTTAACCCATTTACATTCAGAGTAACTATTGAAAGATATGAATTTAGTGTCATTGTATTACCTGTAAAGTCACTATTTATGTATATTGTCTCTGTTTCTTTCTGGTCTACATTACTTTCAGGCTCTCTCTTCACTAAAAAGATCACCTTTAATATTTCTTGCAGGGCTGGTTTAGTGGTCACAAATTCTTTTAGTTTCTGTTTGTCCTGGAAGCTTTCTGACTCTATTATTTTGAACGACATCCTTGCTGGATAAAGTATTCTTGGCTGCATATTTTTCTCATTTAGTACCCTGAATATATCATGCCAGTCCTTTATGACCTGCCAGGTCTCTGTGGATAGGTCTGCTGCCAATCTGTTTCTACCGTTGTAGGTATGGACTTCTTGTCCCAAGCTGCTTTCAGGATTTTCTCTTTGTCTCTGAGATTAGCAAGTTTCACTATTATATGTTGAGGTGTTGACCTATTTTTGTTGATTTTGAGGGGGGTTGTCTGTGCCTCTTGGACTTGAATGCCAGCTTACTTCCTCAGATTAGGCAAGTTCTCCACTATAATTTGTTCTGCCCTTCTCTTTCTCTTTCCTCTTCATCTGGGATCCCAATTATTCTAATATTGTTTTGTCTTATCTCTCGAATTCTGCCCTTGTGATCCAGTAGTTGTTTATCTCTCTTTTTCTCAGCTTCTTTATTCTCCATCATTTTGTCTTTTATATCACTAATTCTCTCTTTTGCCTTATTTATCCTAGGAGTTAGAGCCTGCACTTTTTATTGCATCTCATTAATAGCCTTTTTAATTTTGACTTGATTAGATTTTAGTTCTTTTATTTCTCCAGAAAGGGATTCTCTAGTGTCTTCTACGCTTTTTTCAAGCCCAGCTAGTATCTTTATAATCATTATTCCGAACTCTAATTCTGACATCTTACTTATATCCATAGTGATTAGGTCACTGGCAGTCAGTACTGCCTCTTGTTCTCTTTTTTGAGGTGAGTTTTTCTGTCTTGTCATTCTGTCCAGAGAAGAATAGATGAACAAGAGAACAAAATACTAAAATGGCAACAATGATCCCAGAGAAATATACACTAAGCAAATCAGAAGAGACCTGAAACTGAAAAAAAAAAATTATAAAAACAAACAAAACAAAAAGAATATAATCAGACAGGTGAACAGAACAGAATACACTGGATCCTGTGTGTATTTTTGTCTGTTTGTTAGAAAAATAGATCCCAAAATTGTAAAGAAAGAAAAACCTATATATGTACAAAAAGAAAAAATTAAATACATTGAAAGGATAGAATGTAACTGTAAAAATGAAAATTAAAACAAAAAAAAGGAAGGAATATAAATAGACAGGTGAACAGAACAGAGCAAGAGACCATATCCTGAGTGTATTTTGGTCTGTTTATTTGAAAAAACTACATCCCCAAATTGTAAGGAAAGAAAAACTCATATATCTATATATAAACAAAAATAAAATTAAATACAGTGAGAGGATAGAATGTAACCATAAAGGTGAAAATTAGAAAAGACTTTAACAAAAAAAAAAAAGAAGAAGAAGAAGAAAAAAAGAGAGAAAGAGAATATGATCAGACAGGTGAAGAGAACAGAGCCATACACTAGATTCTGGGTGTATTTTGGTCTTTTTGTTAGAAGAAACTGCATCCCAAAATTGTAAAGAAAGGAAAACTTATATATATATATATATATATATATATACAAAAATAAAATTAAATACAATGAAAAGATAGAATGTAAGTGTAAAAATGAAAATTAAAAAAAAAGATTAAAAAAAGAGCTGATAAAATAAGAAATTGGTTGAAAAAGGAAAGAGAGGGGTGCCTGGGTGGCTCAGTAGGTTAAGCGACTGCCTTCGGCTCAGGTCATGATCCCAGGGCCCTAGAGCCGAAAGCCTGGGGCCCCACTCCCCAGTGAGCCCTCAGAGAAAAGCAGTCAATCATTCCTGTCTCCCTCATCTCTGTCCACACTCTTGTGCTCACGTGGCCTGTGACCCAGCGTTTCTATCTCAGGCATGCAACCGCGTTTAGAGTCTCCAAACTCTGTGGACTCCTGTGGTGCACACCCGTGCTGCTCCTCTCAGGAGACGGAGGGAGGGAGGGTCTCATTATAGTTCTGTGGATCACTGTAGTTCTACCCTGCTTGGAGATCAATTACCCGACCCTGCTATGGTTAATGGTATATGGCAACCCCGAGCAGAAAGCTCATTCCTGGGTTTGCTGATTACAACTGGCTTCTGTGCTCTGATGCCTGATGCCTCTGACCCCGGGGATCCTGAGACCACACTATCCCACCTGGCATTCCACCCTTTCCAACACCTGAGCACCTTTCAGGCAGGAGTGTCCCTTACCGGAGCAGACTTCTAAAAGTTCTGATTTTGTGCTCTGCTGCTATATCACTTTCCAGTAGCTGGCTTACAGGGGATCTGTCCCCCATAGTCTATCTTCCCATATATCGCCTTGGATTCACTTCTCCGCACCTTCTACCTTGCAGAAGGTAGTCGCTTTTCTATTTGTAGAATTGCAGCTATTGTTTTCTTAGATCTCCGGTTGAGTTTGCAGGTGTTCAGAATGATTTGATAGCTATCTAGCTGAATTCCGGGGACCACACAAAACTAAGGTCTCCTACTCCTCCGCCATCTTGGACTATCTCCAGAGTCTGTATTTTTAACA
Source organism: Callorhinus ursinus (assembly GCF_003265705.2). Lineage (NCBI taxonomy): Eukaryota > Metazoa > Chordata > Mammalia > Carnivora > Otariidae > Callorhinus > Callorhinus ursinus. The sequence continues at coordinate 33,959,620 of NW_027397067.1, forward strand.
AAAATTCCCAGGTGATATTTTTAAACGCATTTGGATTCTTCTACAAACACTTTTTTAAGGCCCTGAATGCTGTTTTCCTGACATGCCTTCTCCTTTAGAAAAATAGTTCATATTAGCGGCTACTTCAACATATACTATTTTATGAATTAGTCTTTTTTCCCTGCAAGATTTCTTCAATCCTTTAATGCTTTTACTAGTACCTAACTCCAGGAAAGAAATTATATTTTTAGGGACATCTGGGTTGCCTCAGTTGGTTGAGTGTCTGCCTTTGGCTCAGGTCATGATCCCATATTCCTGGGATCATGTCCCACACTGGGCTCCTTGCTCAGCGGGGAGTCTGCTTCTCCCTCTACCTGCCCCTCCCCCCATTTCTGCACTTGCGCCCTCTCTCTTGCTTTCTCTCTGGCAAATAGATAAATAAAATCTAAAAAAAAAAAAAAATTCTTTTTTGTTAATTCCTTTTTGCAATGCCCCTTTATCTGTTGTGTCAACATGCTAAATACAGAGTGGTGACCTGCTCTACAGGGCTTTTTGAATTAAACGCTCAGATAAGATCCATGGTTAAGTAGAGAGAGGTACATTATTCAAAATGCCTTTTAGTAGTGGAAATATTCATTGCTGCAGGCAGGAGTTTGTTATTTTAATTCATTCTTAACTGGTCCCTGTCCTAGCAGGTCTATAAAATAAAAGTGACAAGAACACTGACTGAACCAGTGGTTTGCAGAATGACTCATTCAAAGGCAGAGTGCACAGAAGTACATTACAGAGACCCTCTTTATTGATCTTAATAGAGTGAACAAAGACACCTAATGGGGCGAAATATCTACGAAGCTCCTTCAGTCTCTAAAGACTTTCTTTTGCTTGGTAGCTATTTTTAGGTGTTAGCAGTAACTATAAAATCCTTTATCTGGGCACCCCAATTTATTTGAACCATGCTATTTCTTTGTTGTAAACTGGGTTAATAATAATACTCACCTTGAAGTTTTTTTTTTTTTTTAATGAGGATTAGAGATAAAGTCACATAGCAGATACACAGTAACAGAGAGTATTTTTTTTTTTTTTAACCTGAGTGTACTACTAATAATGGAACACTGCATGGGCTGTGGTTAAATAGGATGGGAGAGTTAAATGCTGGGGCGAGCTGAGGACACAGGGCTGGGTCAGAGCTTCTAAGACTTTGATTGATGAAATATATTGGCTAATCAGCCTTGAAACCATGAGACATATTGTCCCCAGGGCATTTTCTAAGAAATGAGTAAAGAATAAAAGGAATGATTACAGGTGCTTTTCAAGAAAGAAATTCTTTCAGAATAGCTCCCTAAAATGGGGGCTTTTACGCATATGATCTTATTTATAACTTTTAAGAAGTCTGTGAGCTGGATAGAATGCATTTTAGTATCTTCACTTCAAAATGAAGAAAGAGGCTTTCATAGATGAGGAAATGAAACCATGTATCCAAACTCAGATGTGTTAGAACTGGAACATTGAGTCTTCAAACTCTGTGTCAAGTGTTCTTCCCACAATGACAAATTATAAAATCAAATTAACAGTGGCTTTCCTTCTATCACTTTTTACTTCATTATTACAAGGGTTCACTGATATGGTGAGTTCCTACCTCAAAACAGTCAATGTAGTTTCCCTAAAATAGATTCAATAATGTAGGGTTTGATTTTGTCTGAGGAGGTTCAGGGTGTGATAGGGACCATCATCTCTCCTGAATAAATGGATGTTGTGGTTTTTTGCATCTCTGCAGCCAGTCTAGTTAGGCCCATGGAGCTATCCCCCTCACCCCTCCTCAGGCTCTTTGAATGCCCACCTTCCCTACATTTCCATGGGGAAGCCATGCTACCACATGATTTAAATTCCCTGGTTTCAGTATAACTGATGAATGCATATTTCCACATTTCCACAAAAATTTACTTATTTCTTCTAGTCCTAGGGGTGAAGGATCAGAGCACAGGGCAGAACATAACAGCTCCTCCTCCCTTCTATTTCTAGAGCTGGAAGAAGAAAAAAGTAAATATGTATTAGGTTCCCAAAAAAAGATTTCTGAAAAGATTCCCGTCCTTTTAGCTGAAGATGAAATAGCAAGATTTTAATGAAAGTCCTTCCTGATCTTGTCTCCCTTTATATAAATGTTACTTGGGCAATCAGTTTAGCTGGTAGAGACCATATGTCTTATTCTGAGTTTCCTCTGTTTTTCTTTTAAATTTTTTTTTCAAGTTGCTCCAAGCAAGTGAGAGGTACCTAAATATACAAATTATATTAAGCTGATATCTAAGTTGGGTTTGGCTATAAGAAAGTGAAGAATTTTAAGGACTCCTAAAGTCTAGTTCTTCCTTCAGCAATGATTCCATAGAGCGAGTGCATGGGGTTCTCCTATGCTGTGTGAGGGCTCCTTTAGCTTCTGGAATCAGAAAAGTGTGGATAGGCTGATCGAACTGTGACTTAAAAGGCCTCAGGTCTCAAAACACCAGGGTTAAGAGGGAAAAGCTATTGAATGAAAGCCTTCTGATCGCATTCCCTTATACCTAGTTTCTCTGGACCTATGGTGGAATTCCTTAATATGCAATATTTGGACATTGCAGTAATAGTCCTAAATCCTTTAAGACTGCCCCTGCCTCTGCCTCTCACTAGTTGGTAAAGTTCCACATAACCTCTGTGCAAGTGCCCAAGGATTACAAAATGAGAGGCTGACATGTTGGCAAATGCCTTAGTTTTCCATCATCACCCAGGAGGCAGCCGGAACCAGTCTGGTGAGAAAGAACTCCAGGAAAAACACCTCCCCAGGTTCATGTCAATAATGCTTTCAAAAAATGGAGACCCAGGAGTCTCCATTGGAGAATCCAAAGGAGTCCTTAAGAGCTCTGGTGGCTAAGAACCAAGCTCCAGTTAGAATGAAGCTTATCCATTTGGACTTCCTAAAACAAACAGCGCTGGTTTTATGCAGTGATTTGATCTGCGGAAGATGAATTCCTGGCAGTGTTATCAGTTCCTCCTGTTGGTAATTCCTGGGGGTGCTAGCTCGCCAGGTTTACATACAACGTTCCTACAATGCGGTCTTTTGTTGCTCCTGTCCAGGCTCCAAGGGTTCTCCTGGCCCGCCCCCCGGCAGAGTGGGACAAGAGTCTACTGTGTGGCTGCTTGCAGCTGGTGCCTGCTGGTGGTACACTTTTCTATCCTAATTTTGCTTTTTGGTTTAAGATTGTGTCTTCTAGTCCTCCCTCAACTTTTGATACCACACCCACAATGCCCAGCTCTTTGCTGGCGAACATGGTATTATTAATAATGTCCAGTGGCTTCTTCTAAAAGAGCCTTGACTGTAATATAAAGTCACTCTTGGGTATGGGGCTGACTGTCATTGGTTTTGGTTACAATAATGGCTTCAAAGGATCATTGTCACTTTAAAATAAAAGGTGACAAATAACACCCTAAAGTTTCAAGTCCTTAAAGCATAAAGTTGGGAGTGGTGAGGAAGAAATGAATCATCTTTTAGCAGCAGCTAAACATAATCAAGTTTGAAGACAAGAAAGATAGGGTATCTTTTATTAGATCGGATATTAGCAGCAGTGTTCTGGCTCGATGAACATAGCTTCTGTATGAGATGACTATGACATACGCTCAAAAAAACAGCCCAGAGAGGAGAGAAATGCCAACGGTAATAGATGTGACCTTTCAGTGCTTGGCCACTGGCATTGTGTGAAGGTAATCCTAGATCCCCCATTTTTCCACTTGGATGTAGCAGAGACTGACAGGGCAGGTGTCCTGCCTCAGGCAATGATGTATGATTTGCTTTCAGTCTCCTTCCTATTTGCCTCTTCCAAAGTGAGATTGAAAATCCGGTCCCTTCACTAGCTCCGCAGAGAGCCTAGAGGCGAAGACCTGGTATATTATTTGTTTCTTGTAAGGCTGTTCTTGTACCAATGAAAAGGTCGATGATAAACGGATGCACCTTAGAGGTTTTTATACTGCTATTCAATTCTGAAGGATTGAAATGCAGCTATGACAGAGGACTTGAACTGCAGTGTCTAGATGAAGCTAAATTGAGCACAACTTAATCCCTTCATCATAATATGAACAAAGAACAAAACAAATGGCACCATGGCAGGCAGGCACCGCCTCAGGCACCACAAGTCTGGTTGTTGAAATGAGCTGTGAATTTATTTTGTAACTCACAGTTACTCACCCACCGCCATTGATGTCACCAGCCTGCCTCATTAAACCTCAGGGCTGCCATCAAACTTATTCAACCCAACTCCATGTATGGACGGGAAAAGTTTGCTGGGAACTCAGTGACCGACCCATGTCTTCTTAGGAGATAAAATTGGGATAAACAGCACTGAATGTGGGAGGGGAGAGCAGCACCTTGTGCCCTACTATATGTTACCAAGCAGCACTTGTAGAGTCCTCCCCCTCTCTCTTATTTTAAGCAGGAAAAATGCTTAAAAGCAGTCCAGGGGGAGTGTCATCCTTCCATTCTGCAGTGGTGTGTGTGAACCTATCTTTTCTGGAAGCTGGATTCTGTGTCCGGTGCCTAGCTTGAGTCAGACGGACACCTGTATGTTTGGTTTCAGTTCTGTCTTGCACCATCTGGAGCAGCTTTGCTCCCTGGACCTCAGCCCCAGTCCTCCCACCTGGACTCTGACCTTGCCTTTGACTTGGGGTTGATGTTCCACCATGGGCACCGACTGCGACCTGCCTCGGGACTCATGCTCCTACCCTACCCATCCCTGCTTGCCGGTTCAGCCCCCTTCCAGCCCAAGGTCCTCTTCTGTGACTTGATACCAACCATTAGTTGAGTTCAGGTTCAGGTGACCAGAGGCCAAGAGTTTAGGCCAGGGAAGAATACTGTCTGGGGACCTAAGAAACGGGAGAAAGCACAGGTTGCCATGAAGCAGGAACAGAGGCCAGTGTGAGCTCTCCAGTGATCAAAAGTGTGAGGAAAAACATCTTGCCTAAATGAGAAAAAAGTGCAGGTAAGAAGAACATGGGCCATTAATTATGTGCCACACTAATGACTAACATGAGGCTATGCTCTTGTAACTCAGCTGACTTGGGGAGCATTTGTGTTTTGAGTTTCTCCACATTGTGAAAAATCATTTATGAATATTGTTACTTATAACTTTCATTTTGGGGGGTTAATATGTTCATATGGTTCTAAATTCAAAGATATAAAAGAGTACAACATAAAAAAAATCCCATTCCCATTCTCTATCCCAGAGAGAACCAAAGTTATCAATTTTTTTCATTCTCTTCTAGAGATATTTGATACAGATATGTGGAAATAATTGCATATGTTTTCTCTTTTTAAAGAATACAAATAGTGTTACACTATATGTATATTTTTGGCCCCTTTTCCACTTACCATGTTGGAATTTGGTCACATCACTATATAAAGTATGTTTTCTTTGGGCTTTACAATATTCTGTTGCATGGACTGCCATTGTTTAGTTAGTCATTCCCTAATTGAGAGACATTTAGATTACTTCTAGTCATTGTGAACTGGTTGTATAATTACCTTATAAGTGTATAAAGTCATTTACAAATATAACTTATTACAGATTCCCAGTTGCTCATCTGAAACCCCTGGGGCCACATGTGCTTTGGAATTCACCCTGTAATTTAACACATTACAATTTTTCCAGCAAAATGTATGGATAGTCATAGTAAGTGGAATAAATAAGGACTATAAATAGCTTCATATCCATTCAGGTCAAGTTTTGCTCACACATGAATTCTGGTCAAGTCAGGTCAGAAAAATTTTTGGTTTTCAGGAAGTTTTGGATTCAAAAAATCAAAAGAATTTTTTGCAGAAAAATTTTTGGTTTTCAGGAAGTTTTGGATTTTAGGGATGAAGCGAGGCACGGTGGACCTGTATTTCCCTCCCTTATGTTGAGTGTGTCAACACAATAGCAATATGGGTGTAGGAAGACCATCAGATTGAGACTTGGGGAGCCTGCACTTGGGGACCATTTACTCCTTGTGTGACATTGTAGAAGTTGCTTGTATCTCTGTAAGTCTCTGTTTCCTCATCTGAAAAATGGAGACAATAATTCCTACCCAGTAGGACTGTAGTGAGAGTTAATGATAATTATGTTTCATGTGTCTGGTACCTGGGATGCACACTATGATTGGTGGCTGCTATCATTGTTCATGGGGGGGGGGTGTTTACTATGACAGAGTTAAGTCATTTTTTTCCATGAAAATTTGAAGATAGCAGGAGAAAGAGACAGGAATTTTGTGTAAGAATCCTAGGAGAGTTTTTAAGGAAAAAGGACCAATACCCAAAGCTTTGTCTCTGCAGTTTAAATTTATTAAAAGCTATTAGACTGGACAGGGCAGTGCTGACCTAAGCTCAGAGCCAGGGAAGTTCCAAAGACCCTTTGAAAATGAAACCCCCAGAAAGAACCTGCGCAGTGGACTGGTCCCAAATCCAACTGAGAGAAGGGCAACAGTAGTCTGGGCCCATCAAGAACTTGACATAGGAACTTATCCTGCTCCAGGCATCTTGTGGTCACACTTCCAGCCTATGGGACTTCCTATGTTAACTCATTTATTTAGTCATTTAACAATTATTGTTGAATGTTGAATAACACAGTTGTATGAGATTATTCAAAAAATTGACAGACATGGCTATATCTTCATAGGTATTATAGTTTATTGGGCACTTAAATAAGTAAACAACAAGCAAATCACTAAAAATTGTAAATTGTAAAGCAGGTGGGGAGTGGTAGGGACAGGAATGGGCTACTGTAGATTAGGCAGACCGAGAAAGCCTACAGAAAGAAGTGCTCTTCAAGCCAAGAGGAGAAGGCACCAGCTATGCAGAGAGGAAACCAAGGAGGAGGAGGAGGTATTAAGCACAGTGGTAGAGGTGTGTGAGCCATTTCTTCTGTCTGGAACACTCCTTGCCTATAATGTCACCTGATTGGCTCTTCTCATCTTTCCAGTTTCAGATCCAGTGCCTTCCCCTCAGAAGGCCTTCCTGTCCTCACTAAACTTAACTTTTCTTCTTTTGCTAGTCACTTGCTACCCGCCATCCTGATTTATTTCTTCAGAGTTCTACTCACCATAAAAATTTCCTTGTTTAGTTTTTCACTTGCTTATTGTGTGTTTCTTCCCTTTAGAAGGAAAGCTGCATGAGAGCCCTGAGCATTTTGTCCAGTATCTGTGGGTGTCTAAATAGTTGTTGAATAAATAAAGGAAGAAACTATGCAAAGTTGCTAAGGTAGAAAAAAAATCTCAGTACATTCTAGGAAACAAAATCAGGCCATTGGGTCTTGTCACATGCATGGCCCCCATTGAACTCTTGCTTCCTGATATCCATGCCCGAACGTAGCCCCCTACCATTATTGACTTTGGGCTTAGCCTTGTGACTTTTTGTCCAATGGGACATCAACACAACACAAGCACAGGCTTGATAAGTGCTTGTTTAGAACACAGATGGGCCATGAAAAAAGCCCTGCCTGGTCTTGTCTCCTCCAAATGGAAATACCAGTTGCAGAGCAAAGCCTGGGCATCCCAGAGTCCCAGCTGAACTTAGCTCCCTGCCAATCCTCTAATTAAATACAGCTGCATGAATGAGTCCAGGCAAAACCAGTAAACCAACCCTCCTAGTCCCTTTACCCATCACTCCCACTCCACAGAATTGTGAGAAATAAAAATAGTTATTTTAAGTCACAGTTTCTGGAAGTCTGCTACATGCAAAAGAGCCGAAGCAGAGCTGAGACATAGTAAGTGGGGAAAAAGTGGTTTGAGGTGAGTTTAGAAAAGAAGACAGGAAACAATTACTCAGGGTCTCCCATGTGTAAAGTTAATTTATGTTAAATGCAGTGGGAAATTGTTAACAGTCTGAAGGAAGAAACAGAAAAGACAAACAGAAAAGTCTCTCCACCAATTGCCAGCCTCAGGCCTTGAAACTGACAACTTGTATTTCTTTTCTCTGGAAACACTAGGAGACCTGTGTGTGCATTTAAAAAGCTGATTGCCTTGCTGGAGAAGTGTGGAGAGGCTCGAGGTCACAGAGCGTCCGGGGGTTTTGACAGGAGGCAACACACAACATCTCTCTGTAACAGTCCGATCTGCTATAAGTGCCCCCCCCATTATCTCTTACTCCTCACAATAACACTATAGAGTCATTATAGCATTCTAATTTCAATAGATGAAAAAAATGAAGTTTAGATGGGTTATACAACTTCGTTCACGTTTTCATAGAAGTAGAGGCAGTATTTTTACTCAGATCTGCTTAATCCCAAAAGCAGGCTATTTTCACTGTAAGAGACTGGATGGGCTCTGGATTGACCATATAGGAGAGTTTTGGTGGCAGAAAAAGAGGAAGCAAAAAGTTGTGAGAGTTAGGGAAGAAGATAAGAAGAAAGGAAGGGATAATCTAGGAAAGCAACTCTGTCTTCCTACCACCCTTTTCCCAAACTCTACCTAAGTACTGTGACCTTGAGTGAAAATTCTGTGATCTCCGAAGAGATTATACTTCCTCATTCTAAATGTTTCACACTTACAATTGCTTCAGATCCCTTTAGAAGGAAAAAGAAAAATTATAGAAGTGTTTTTGTAGTAGTTAATAGCTAAAAGTTTTCTGGAAATAAATATCAACCAGTAGGAGAATAGACAAATACATTGTGACATTGTCATATGATGGAATTTAAATAGAACTATGTATATCAACACATAAATCTCAAAAACATAATGATGTTTTGCATAATTATGCAAAAAAATTAAATTGAAGAAGAATGCACATAGTATAATACCAATTATATGAAGTCTAAAGCATGTATAACAATGCAACATATAATTTATGGATCTGTACTATGTAGTAATCACAAAGAATATACTTGGGAAAAATATACGTCAATTTCAGGTGATTGTGGTCACCTTTAGGAAGGAAAACAGGGTGAGGGAATGGGACGTGTAGAATAAAGGCTATTACTGTATCAACAAGTTCTTATTTTCCTAAATAAAAAAACACACAAAAAGCTAATATGGCAGGTAAAATCAAAGGGACTATCTTCAAGATGGATTTTGTGAGATCCACAGGCCAATGCAAAGTTGTTTAAGGGCCCAGCTGTCAAACTGCAACAATCTGGGGACATCAAGCTCATCAGGTCACAAAACACCACACGGGTAACTTGAACACAGTGAAAATTGAAAGTAGTGAAGTGTCCCTTGATACCTTGAAGATACACAGTTGGGAAAGAACCCCCAATTGTACCCTAGTCAGTGAAGCAGCCTTCCCAAGGGGGGTTGCCAGCAGCCAAGGTAGTAGGGTGACCCCTCTTTCAAATTCCTTTTGAGGTAAGTAAGGTCATAATAGGAAAGCCAGATGAAAGAACAAGAGCAAACTTGTTTCAGAGCATCCGAAACGTCCTGAAGGATGCCAAGAATGAACTGGGGTAAGGTTTCATTTGGTGTGGAAGTATGGAGGGTCTAGTCCAGCAACTCAGGGCAAAGAATCAGTGACTTAATTTGTCCTTATAGGTTGGTGGGTGGAGCCTGGGGAAATTCAAGTTACACTTAAAAATAGAAAGACCTGGAATAGCTAACCCATGAACAAAATGAAGTTCAACCAAATGCAAATGATGACATCAGGATCTTTCTTATTTTCATTGGTGGAAAGGGTGAGAAAGACACTACTTGGAAAGAGAAGTGAAGCAGAGAGGAAAGCTGGAGAAACAGAAGAGCAATTTTTTAAAGGGTTGTTTTCTGTTTCTCTTCATCTGTGCAAAACCCCCATGGAAGCTGCTTGCAGTGGTACTTCACATCTTGTGGACAACTTAGTGGGAGTTGCCACAAAGCTCATTCTGCCAAGGCCCATGATAATGTGGGCACAGATAAGATCTCTGAGCCCTGGCCCCTTTTAGATACCCTGGAACATCCAGATTCTTGGAAAAACGAGTTCCAAGATAAACACAGCTGGCTCAAAACCCATTACTGGTATTATATATGGTACACCAATGAGGAAACCAAATTCCTTGGAAGAATGTGGAGAGCGTGTGCTGATGTTACATACAGATTATGTTTCCTGGTTGTAACATTTGGTTAAAAGGAAGAAATTAAAAAACAAAACAAGAGATAAAGATACAGAAAGAACAGATTAAGTCCCGTTAAATCTTTGTCAACTAGTCTTGGGAGACAAATTCCATAGCCCTTCTTTCATAAATCCTTCCAGAAAGATAAAAAAAATATGGGATTTTGCAATCTTTTATCTTCTTTAACCCTATAATAATTCTGAGGCTTGGGCCACTGGAATCTGAACCTATGATTCTCCTGCTAAGCCAAGACTCTCAAGGGAACTGAACTGTTTGGTGATGGCCACTGGCCACTGACCTCTCTAAAGGAAAATGGTGCAATTTAGAATTTAAGACTTCCACAAATAATGATCAAATAATGAGCTTACAATTAAAGACCATCAATACTCATGAAGACAAGCAGTGGATACCTCAAAGATATTTAAAAAAAAGATAATAAAGAGAAAATTTAAAGAGATAACATGTGTAAAGCATTTAGCACAATATCTGAAACGCAGTGGGAGCTCACTACTAGAAGCTCTATTTGGATTCCACTTCATCCTTTCTTCTCCGAACCTGTGCCCTTAGCACATGTTCTCCAGCTACTGTCACCCTGAGGTGTGCATAGATCATACAAGTTAACTCTGAACAGCTCTGTGGTCCAGGGTTTATGGCAAATGATACATAGAGGTAACATAGAAGTTTCTTACTGCTGCTGCAACACATATCAAAAATTTATTGACTTGTGTGTGTCACTCCAGCTTCATCACTCACCTTGACTGGTCCAAGGATGGGAGTTTCATCATGCCCAATTCTGGGTACCATGCAATACTTTACGTGGTTGAGGCCGCAAGCTGCTGAGGAATCGCTATGACAGCTGAGACCGGGAGTGGGCCACCTATGCGGTGTGCTGGGCTTCCATGTCTATGGCGTGTGGCCAGCCTGCTCGGATGGCATCGACGTCAACTCCCTGTGCCGCTCCCACAACGAGTGCGTGGTGGCCGTGACCAACGACTTCTGCAAAGTGCACCTGTTCCAGTACCCGTGAGCGTGCGCCAAGGCACAGAGCCTCGCATATGGAGGCCACGGCAGCCGAGTGACCAGTGTCCGGTTCATGCACAACCACTTGCACCTCATCTTGCTGGGCAGTAAGGATGCCAGCATCTTCCAGTGACGGGTGCTGGGCGCTGGAGGCGCGGGGCTGGCGCCTGCCACTCCCTCTCAAGCCCTCTCTCTGTCCCCCCGCCTCCTTTCTCGACGTCTGACCGCTGCGGGAGGGGACCCACCGGCCCTGCGGCACGGCTCCGCCCCACCCGAAACCCCCAAGACCAGGGGCCGACCTTTCCTGGACTTTGAGACATTCCTGATGGTTCGTTTCCCTGCGGGGGGAGAATGGCACCCCCGCACACATTGTAGAGACCCACTGGCTGAGCCGGGCAGCCCCAACCTGGGCCCTGACTCCCGCCGCCTGCTGAAGGGCAATAAGCCAAAAGCAAAGTCACAAAAATAAGTAAATAGATAAATAAATAGATAGATAGATAAATAAATAAATAAATAAATAAATAAATAAATAATAAATAAATAAATAAAAATAAAAATAAAATAAATAAAATAAAATAATTGGCTTAAAGCAATGGATGGAATTTTATTCTCTTAACAATTCTGATGGTCAGAAGATTGAAATGAGTCTTGGGGCTAAAATCAAGGTGTTGGCAGGGCTGTAATCCTTCTGGGGGCTCTAGTGACCATCTGGTTCCTTGCTTTTTCTAGCTTCCAGAAACTGCCTTCATTTCTTGGCTTGTGATCCTTTCTCCATCTTTAAAGCCAGCAGCTTAGCATCTTTTCTCTCTCTGCTCTTCCCTCTTATACGGAATCTCGTGATTATATCAGGCCAACCTGGATAATCCAAAATAATCTTCCCATCTCAGGATCCTTAATTTATTTTCACTTCTGCAAACTCTCTTTTGCCCTGTAAGATCACAAATTCATGGGTTCTGAGAATTAGGGCATAGGCATCTTTGGGGGCCATTATTCAGCCCACAATAGGTAGGAGGCAGAGAGCACTTTTCAAGGAGTCATTAAGTAGTGGTGGAGATTGGTGGTGGTGGTAGATGGAGTACTGAGGAGGAAACTGGCTAAATGGGAATGAATTTCAGCCCTGGGCATAACTGAATTGACACATTCAGGAAAAAAGGTTCAGAGAAATTAGCTTTGTATTGAGCTGAAAAAGATCTAGGGATTTTGCTTTTTAAAATGCAGGTGTGTGTGTGTGTGTGTGTGTGTGTGTGTGTGTGTGTGTGTGTGTGTGTGTGGTGGGGCAGCAAGGGAAGTAGAGGTGATTGAAATAATATGATAAACTAATAGTTTTATTACTACTGTAAGGTGTATTGCTCTTTGAATATTTTTCAATTGACTATGGCTGATGTAATTGAAAGGAGTGGATTTTTCTACACTGTTATTTTATCTGGTGATCTTACTGAATTTTCTAAGTTCTGACTTGGTCACCCACTGATTCTACTGGATTTTCTAGGCAGATAACATGTCATATATTATTTTGAAGAAAATGTCAATGCTGATGTCAATAATAGATACACGAGACAGTGATTAAGAAGAGCTAAGAATGTGTGCTTTGGCAAAATAATTACCAATAAAATCATTCATGTGCACAGTTCACCTTTAATTCCCCTGTAGCACAATAGCATGAAAGTGAGTCAGACTGATTTTGAAGTGAGTTTTATTTTATGAGAGCTATTAAGTCTATATAGATTTGCTCAGTCATCATGGTTGGTACTTTGTCACATGTCTATTCACTCACAATTAGGAAAAAAGTAAAGGGAACATTTTTCTTTCTCAACACTTTTGCTTCAAGTAGTCCCTGTTGCCTTTACGACTAATGAGAAAAACTCCAGTTTCTTAATTCAAAAACTAACCTTTGCCCATATTTCTCCAGCCCCTGGTAGAGTGCTATGCACAAACGCACAGTACAATAAATATTTCTGTTCATGCAGATAATAGATGCTGTCAAGTGTTCTATCAGCTAGTCATTTAAGAAATGCCGATTTACATACTTTCAAGTCACCTCTGTGAAAATGTTACTGTTTTAACTAAAAACTCATCTCTTCAATCTCTCTGCTAAAGTACCGGCACTGAGTGACTTGCTGGTATTCAGCTCTTCCTGCCTTTCAATGAACTCATGATTGTTCTCCTCCTGCCTCCAATATGGCAGTTAATATTGCCACCATCTCCGAAGGGCAGGGTCTGAGCCCACTAGTGTTTGTCCAATAAATGGTAAGATTCTAGGAATCTTCCGCTACCTTTAGCAGATGCTCAGTCATCCTCAATAAATATTTGTTAAGTGTTGGGATGGATAAACAAATGAGTTGAGTTTATTAATTTATTTCCATGGGACATCTATGATACTGTGAACAAGGAATTTGAGCCCACCGAATAAGACCCACCTGGAACTAGAATAACAGAATTTTCAATCAAGTAGGCCTGCTCTAATACACACTGAGCTATGAGACATCCCATCTCTGGAAAATGTGCCAGAATCTAAGGACACCATTTTCGGGAAGAGATATCATCTCTTTACCTAAGACTCAGTCTAATCTTAGTACTGGAAACTTGAAACCTTCTAACTGGAGAATAAATAAGTTCAATTTTTCATAGACCATAAACTGTGACAGAGAGTATCAAATTAGCCCAAGCATTAGCCACTCCTGCTAGAGAAGGCTGGGAAGGGGGCGGGTGCTCAGTTTCTGCTCATGGTAGTGGCAGTGACAGCTGCTGTTGGGCTTTGAAGGCAGCAGCCCTCTGCCCTCCTCCATGGCCAAGAGATGCATGAGAAAAGCTCCAACAGCTAAGAGATCCAAGTAAGATGGGGGGTGGGAGGGCAGATGAAGCAGGGGCTTAGGAGGAAGACTGGTCTTGGAATTGCAGTTGAGCTGTGTGGAGCAGGATGATTAGATCATCATCAGTCTATAAAATGGTGGGGATCTCTGAATTGAGTTATCATATCTGCTTGAGAGGCTAAATGACATCAGTAATGAAAAAGGATAACTTCTATTATCTGGGGAGTACACTTACTGGTGCCTCATTTCAGAACAACATGAAAACATTACAGGCACATAAATCTAGAATCAGATACCTTCAGCTCTACCATAATGGATGATGAAAGGTGAGATTAAGTGATTCTGAAACTTTGCCTGACCTGATAAACCTCCATGACTTAAGAAAGTGAACCCTGCTTGGCTGGACACAGCCGCCCTCATATTATTATGGTAAAAGGAATTTCTCACATTGCAGCCTGGGGGAGCCAGATATGGTCTTCATGCCACAGTGTTCTGCACCCATCCACACACAGAACTTTTACTTTAAGGTTCACAGTTGGAAGAATTGATACATCACTTAATAGAGTTGCAGGTGTTTTATCCTAAATAATGTATAAGGGTTGATCCACTTTTCATATTAAAAAAATTTTCTCCCCTTTATTTCAATATAGCCCGGACTTGTTAATTTATTTTTGAGTTCATGGAGAACAACTGTGACCATAATCTCTGAGCACACAGATGAAGAAAACACAGATATTGGGAAAGATGACAATCAGATGGCACATCCATGACTCCTCTCCAGTTAAGCCCAGTAGATCCCCCTTGGTCTTTGGAGAGAATTTGCCTCTGCCAGCTTCCAGTGTGCAGCCTGTCAACTCCATCAGGCCCAGGGAAGGCCTGCAACTCTGAGAAACATCTGTTAATCCACACAGCAGAGGAGGGGAGAAGCCCACTATCCCTTTCTTCCTCTGGAAGATATAGAGGTCACCTTTTCTCCTTCGCCTCCAAAAAGGGACTTTTTAGACCCTTTCCTCACCAATGGCCGCTAGTGTGTGAAAATATGTTCTATGTGATCATTGTGTAGGAAAATGAAAGGCAAAACAATGGCAGACCCCTGTGATAGGGGGCAAAATTCAAAACATAGATAGTATTCTTTAAATACTAAAAATGAAGTGCTACAATCATTGGCTTATAGTATTTATTTACATGATAAATGGACATGGAATTGGGCCCCCACATTTCATCTTTAGAACTCCAGGCTACTGAAAAATTAACAGGAGTAATTTGAAATATACATACAGGGATGTTAATCGAATCAGGGTTTATAAAGGCAGGCATTTTGAAATAACCTTAAGGCAGATGGATGAAAGTATGACACTGGGCAATTGTGTTTGTATTATTTTAGGTGTTAAAAAATGAATGGCAGAGCAGCAGCATAATATGATCCTGATTTTCTATTTTTTTTTTTTTTGCATATACACATGCATTCAGTGAAGAGTGAGAGGAAGGATAAATCCCAATCTCATATCGTTTGTTGCCTTGAAAGGGATATGATTGAAGGGGGGAGAGATGAGAGAGACAATGAACTTTTACTTGATTTTCATGTGTATTGTGTATATGAACATATATTATCTTTGTAATAAAATTATTTAATAATTTTTTAATTAAAAACATCATATTTAAAAATTCACAAAAGGAACAAGAACCATTTCTGCAGTTTTCATGCGTCCACAGACACATCATATGAATTCAGCCAATGTGCTTCCTTCTGAACACTATTTTATCACCTTAAAAAATGGGAAATCTCACCAGATGAACACATGGAAAAGTTATTTTATTTCATGTGATCGACATGACAATTACACTCTTTCATGAGAAAAAAGGTCTTTGTTTGAAAAACCAAGGTGAAAAAAATCCCACTCAACTCCATGGCATAAGAAGGGAAAACATTCATATTTAGTAATTAGAAAAAGATAAAAAAAGGAGTCATAGTTCTGCAACACATAAAATCTTTGTTCCATGCTTCCTTTATGCCATTGGCTCTCAAAGGTTAGCATGCATCAGAGTCACCTGGAGGATTTATTAGACCACAGATTGCCTGGCCTCACCTTCAGAGTTTCTGATTCAATAGGTCTGGGGTGGAAGCTGAGAATTGGCATTTCTAATGAATCCACAAGTGATGTTGATGACGCTCTTCTGAGAATTACACTTGGAGAACCGCTGCTTTAAAAATATCCCTTTTATGCCCTTTGTCAAAAATGGCTTAGATTTCCAGAAGCAAAAATAGAAATAAAGGCAAGAGATACACAAGTGCTATCTGATACTGGAGTGGAAAATAGGTATTACCCACAGTTTAAGAAAAAGCAAGACTACTGCCGAGCTCTCGGTTACACTCCATATGTTGTGATACTACAAATGCACCAAACAAATCCAAAGAATGTAAGCATAATAGATAATTAGTTATATGTCATCAAGTTTCATTTATTTTCTCTTTGTTGCTTATAAGAGAATATGAACTGTATAGTTTCCAGCTAGTCACGTTAGAAAATAAAAACAGAGGGGCGCCTGGGTGGCTCAGTCGGTTAAGCGACTGCCTTCGGCTCAGGTCATGATCCTGGAGTCCCAGGATCGAGTCCCACATCGGGCTCCCTGCTCAGCGGGGAACCTGCTTCTCCCTCTGACCCTACCCCCACCATGGTCTCTCTCACTCTCTCTCAAATAAATAAATAAAATCTTAAAAAAAAAAGAAAAGAAAAACAATATTGGAAGAAAAGAAAAGGCAGAATACTTGTAAATTGCACTTGTAATTAAAAAAACTTCTGTCTTTCGTTGTGGCACTTAATTGCTTTAAGCATATGGAAGTATATCTTCCCATTTTCTTTGTATAAAGAAAACTATAAATGCCTTTTTGATTATTGCATTTCATTGTGCCTGAGACAGCTGGTATGCACAGTGTGCTCTCTTGGGTTTCTCTATAATTCTTTCAAGACTGACCCTTTGTCTTTCTTAAAATTAAACTGTTTTGAAAAAAAGAAAAACACGTTAAACATAATTTTGTAATCTTTGGGGCTGCAGCACCCCATCGCTGAGGTGTTGTGAGAGCCATGCATCCCAAGCCCAGAGGTTCCAGACTTGTCACCATAATGCCCATCTTACAACTTTCCCAACAAGGTCCTGCCTCCCAGAAATGAAATCCGACTTCCTCCTTGGACCAATACCAAGTCTCCAGACAGAACTTCAACGGGAGGGTTTAGGGTCATGGATTTTCTCCAAGGAGGCTCAGAAAATGCTTCCCTTGCAGTTGGAATCTGAAGCGTGCAGCTCAGTGGCAGACCAGGACACCTACGAACATTTTCAAGCAAATAGCAACTTCCCTTCTCCTTTCAGAGCCTTGTACTCTGATCTAGGGCCCTTCCCCTGAGTTTCTGCCCTGCTGCAATTAAATTGTACATAAAAATTGCATGGCCATCTTAGATATTACTTTAAAATAACTTACTTTGTGAAAGCTCTTACTCATTTTAGGGAAAGCAGAGGTCAAGATTGCAGTTTGTTAACAAATTTGTGAAATATCCATTTTATCTTTCATGGTATTCTCTCTTTTTCACGTTTGCAGATTGCTAATGCTACCACTTGGCTACCCTACTTTGGAGATCCCCCCCCAGACTGACTATAATACATCTCTTCCAACTTCCAACCCATGTCCAAATTTTTCTAACCTTGGTTAGTTAACCATCTTGAAACAAATTCACAAATTCTGTATTAATGGCAGAAAATCATTTAATAACCATAATTAATTTCTTCTGGTCACATCTGTGTTTTACATGATGATTTTAAAGTGAAGAAATACATTTAAAAAACAGAATGTCATGAAATAGAACAGGACAGCAAAGGAGAGATTTTTGGCCACAGCAGCTTCCCAGGATCCCTCACTCCAACCTGACATGCTGTAAGAGTTGTACTTAATAAGAAACAAATGAACAGTGTTCTTTTTAAAAAGTATACTCTTAGGAGCAAGATGGTGGAGGAGTAGGAGACCTGGATTTCGTCTGGTCTCAGGAATTCAGCTGAATAGGGATCAAACCATTCTGAACACCTAGGAACTCAACAGGAGACCGAAGAAAAGAATAGCAACAACTCTCTGAACAGAGAAGCGAGCACTTTCTGGAAGGTAGGACGTGCGGAGAAGTGAATCCGAGGAGATATTCGGAGGATAGACGGCGGGGGAGGGGGCCTCCGTCGGCCGCTTCTGGCAAGTGATAGAGCCGCGGAGCACAAAATTGGAACTTTCAGAAGCCAGCTCCGCTGAGGGACGTTGCTCCAGTGGCTAGGCGGGGGGTGGAACCCTCGCGGGACAGTGTGGTCTCAGGACCCTCGGGGTCACAGAAAGACCGGGGGTGCCTGAGTGCGGCAGAGCTCCCAGGTATCGGAGTGGGGAAGCCGGCTGCAGAGACGGAGCCGAGGCGCGGGCTCTCAGCTCGGGGTTGCCATAAACTGTGATCCGCAGCCCAGTCGGGCCACTGCTCCTCCAGCAGGGACCCAACAAGCAGCAGAGCCGGGGAGACTCCCCTTCCTCCCCAGGGAGGAGCGGCGCGGGAACGCACCGCAGGGATCTGCTGGGTTTGGAGACTCCACACGGGGTCGGGTGCCAGAGATAGAAATGCTTGGTTACAGGCTGGGTGAGCATGCAGTGCAGCCGGGACCGGGGAGATGGGAGTGACTGCTTTTCTCTGGGGGCGCACTGAGGAGCGGGGCCCCGAGTTCTCAGCTCCTCCGGGTGGAGATTGGGAGGCCACCATTTTCACCCTGGTCCTCCAAAGCTGTACCGAGAGTTTGCAGGGAACAAAAGCTCCTGAGAGAAAACCCGAGCAGCTTGCTTAGCCCGGACCGACAAGGGCGGGGCAATTCCGCCTCCGGCAAAGACATTTGGGAACCACGGCAACAGGCCCCTCCCCCAGAAGATCAGCACGAACAGCCAGCCAAGGACAAGTTTACCGATCAAGGAGAACGGAAGAACTCCAGCGCTAGGGGAATAATGCACATAGAATTCATGGCTTTTTTTTTTTACCACGATTCATTAGTTTTTCAAAGTTAATTTTTTAAACGGTTTTTTTTTAATTTTTCTTTTTCTCTTTTTCAACCAACATCCTATCAATCCCTTTTTTAAAAAAACATTTTTTATTTTTCATTTTTAGAGTCATATTTTATCCCTTCATAGTAGTTACCCTTATTTTTGGCATATATATATAAGTTGTTCTCTCTTTAAAATTTTGAGATACAGTTTCTTCTAACAGATCAAAATATACCCTAAATCACTAGTGTACGGCTTTGTTCTAGTCTCCTGCCTGATCACATTCTCTCCCTTTTTTTTTCTTTTTCTTTCTTTCATCTTCTTCTTTCTTTTTTCAAACAACTTCTTATCATATCAATTCCTTTTATAAAATCTTTTATAATTTTCATCTTTACAGTCATCTTCCATCCCTTCATTGTATCAACCCTTATTTTGTACATAGATAAATCTTTCTTCCTTTAAAATTTTAGGAGGCACTTTTATCTAACACACCAAAATATGCACAAAATCTAGTGTGTGGCACTGATCTATGCACTAGCCTGATCATATTTCATCATACTCGGTTTTTTTTGTATTGTTCTGTTTTTGTATTTATCTTTTTCTTTTTGTTTTTTTTTTTCTTTTCTTTCTTTCCCTTTCTTTTACCCTGGTTTCAGGTCTTTTCTGATTTGTATAGAGTATATTTGCTGGGGATGTTGTTAACCTGTTAGCATTTTGTTCTCTCATTCATCTATTCTCCTCTGGACAAAATGACAAGACGAAAACTATCACCTCAGCAAAAAGAACAAGAGGTAGTACCATCAGCCAGGGACCTACTTAATACGGACATTAGTACGATGTTGAACCTAGAGTTCAGAATCATGACTTTAAAGATACTAGCTGGGCTTGAAAAAAGCGTGGAAGTTATTAGAGAAACCCTTTCTGGAGAAATAAAAGAACTAAAATCTAACCAAGTTGAAATCGAAAAGGCTATTAATGAGGTGCAATCAAAAATGGGGGCACTAACTGCTAGGATAAATGAGGCAGAAGAGAGAATCAGCGATATAGAAGACCAAATGATGGAAAATAAAGAGGCTGAGAAAAAGAGAGAGAAACAACTACAGGATCACGAGGGCAGAATTCGAGAGATAAGCGATACGATAAGAAGAAACAACATTAGAATAATTGGGATCCCAGAAGAAGAAGAAAGAGAGAGAGGGGCAGAAGGTATATAGGAGCAAATAATAGCAGAGAACTTCCCTAATGTGAGGAAGGAAACAGGCATCAAAATCCAGGAGGCACAGAGAACCCCTCTCAAAATCAATAAAAATAGGTCAACACCCTGACATCTAATAGTAAAACTTATGAGTCTCAGAGACAAAGAGAAAACCTGAAAGCAGCTCGGGAGAAGAGATATGTAACCTACAATGGTAGAAATATTAGATTGGCAACAGACCTATCCACAGAGACCTGGCAGGCAAGAAAGGACTGGCATGATATCTTCAGAGCACTAAACGAGAAAAATATGCAGCCAAGAATATTATATCCAGCTAGGCTTTCCTTGAAAATTGAAGGAGAGATAAAAAGCTTCCAAGACAAACAAAAACTAAAGGAATTTGCAAACACGAAACCAGCCCTCCAAGAAATATTGAAAGAGATCCTCTAAGCAAAGAGAGAGCCTAAAAGCAGCATAGATCAGAAAGGAACAGAGACAATATACAGTAACAGTCACCTTACAGGCAATACAATGGCACTAAATTCATACCTTTCAATAGTTACCCTGAATGTAAATGGGCTAAATGCCCCAATGAAAAGACACAGGCTATCAGATTGGATTAAAAAACAAGACCCATCGATATGCTGTCTGCAAGAGACTCATTTGAGACCCAAAGACACCCCCAGATTGAAAGTGAGGGGGTGGAAAACCATTTACCATGCTAATGGACACCAAAGGAAAGCTGGGGTGGCAATCCTTATATCAGACAAATTAGATTTTAAAACAAAGACTGTAATAAGAGAGGAGGAAGGACACTATATTCTACTTAAAGGGTCTATCCAACAAGAAGATCTAACAATTGTAAATATCTATGCCCCTAACATGGGAGCAGCCAATTATATAAGGCAATTAATAACAAAAGCGAAGAAACACATTGACAACAACATGGGAGCAGCCAATTATATAAGGCAATTAATAACAAAAACGAAGAAACACACTGACAACAATACAATAATAGTGGGGGACTTTAACACCCCCCTGACTGAAATGGACAGATCATCTAAGCAAAAGATCAACAAGGAAATAAAGACTTTAAATGACACACCGGACCAAATGGACTTCACAGACTTATTCAGAACATTCCATCCCAAAGCAATGGAATACACATTCTTCTCTAGTGCCCATGGAACATTATCCAGAATTGATCACATCCTAGGTCACAAATCAGGTCTCAACTGGTACCAAAAGATTAGGATTATTCCCTGCATATTTTCAGACCACAATGCTTTGAAACTAGAACTCAATCACAAGAGGGAAGTCGGAAAGAACTCAAATACATGGAGGCTAAAGAGCATCCTACTAAAGAATGAATGGGTCAACCAGGAAATTAAAGAAGAATTAAAAAAATTCATGGAAACCAATGAAAATGAAAACACAACTGTTCAAAATCTTTGGGATATAGCAAAGGCAGTCCTGAGAGGAAAGTATGTAGCAATACAAGGCTTTCTCAAGAAACAAGAAAGGTCTCTAATACACAACCTAACCCTACATCTAAAGGAGCTGGAGAAAGAACAGCAAATAAAGCCTAAACCCAGCAGAAGAAGAGAAATAATAAAGATCAGAGCAGAAATCAATGAAATAGAAACCAAAAAACAGTAGAACAGATCAACGAAACTAGAAGCTGGTAATTTGAAAGAATTAACAAGATTGATAAACCCCTGGCCAGACTTATCAAAAAGAAAAGAGAAAGGACCCAAAGCAACAAAATCATGAATGAAAGAGGAGAGATCACCACCAACACCAAAGAAATACAAACAATTATAAGAACATATTATGAGCAACTCTATGCCAGCAAATTAGATAACCTGGAAGAAATGGGTGCATTCCTAGAGATGTATCAACTACCAAAATTGAACCAGGAAGAAATAGAAAACCTGAACAGACCTATAACCACTAAGGAAATTGAAGCAGTCATCCAAAATCTCCCAACAAACAAAAGCCCAGGGCCAGATGGCTTCCCAGGGGAATTCTATCAGACATTTAAAGAAGAATTAAGACCTATTCTCCTGAAACTGTTCCAAAAAATAGAAATGGAAGGAAAACTTCCAAACTCATTTTATGAGGCCACCATTACCTTGATCCCAAAACCAGACAAAGACCCCATCAAAAAGGAGAATTACAGACCAATATCCTTGATGAACATGGATGCAAAAATTCTCACCAAAATACTAGCCAATAGGATCCAACAGTACATTAAAAGGATTATTCACCATGACCAAGTGGGATTTATCCCTGGACTGCAAGCTGGTTCAACATCCGCAAATCAATCAACGTGATACAGTACATTAACAAAAGAAAGAACAAGAATCATATGATCCTCTCAATAGATGCAGAAAAAGCATTTGACAAAGTA